>NC_084465.1:161071431-161433959 GCF_027409185.1 Cynocephalus volans | reverse complement strand
TTCCCGGGGGAGGCAGGGCCCCAGGGAGGGGCCGGACCTAGCGGATCCCCGTCCTCACGGCATCCCTGCCGATGAGCCCACCGCACCAGCCCCTCCCCCTTTCACCCACCCTCAGCCCGCCCCACAGCCCCTCAGGCCTTGCATCCCTGACTCACTTTGCTGCCATGTCATAATAGTTCATGCGGTCATAATTGCTCGTGCCCTGCCATTCCTGCATGGCCCGCCGCACTCCGTCCTCCAGGCTCATGGTGGGCTTCAGCCGGGCCAGGGACCGAAGCACTGGGCTGTAAGTCCTCAGTGTCAGTCACAATGCCCCTGCCCTCCTCCCATCCCAGCTGACCGGCCCACACCTGTGCCCCGCCACATCACACACATCCCACCTGTCCTGTCACCTGTGCCTGTCCTCCCAGTGTGGGCTCTTCAGCCTCCAGGACAACCAACATGTGTCAACCTCAGCACCAAGGGACTGCTTGGCCTCTCTGACTTCCCTTGGAGGCCTTAGTATTATTGTGTGTTACGGACTGAATGTGTGTGTCCCCAAAATTCACATGTTGTGGCCCTAGCTTGCAATGTGATGGTATTTGGAGGTGGAGCCTTTGGGGATCATCAGGTTTAGATTAGATAATTGGGAGGCCCCGTGATGGGATTTGTGTCCCTGTGAGTGTGAGAAGAGGAAAAGACACCAGAACTCCCTGTGATGTGAGGACACAGCCATCGAAAGCCAGGCGGAAAGTCCTTGCCCGGAACTGAATCTGCCGGGACCTCATCTGGGACTTCCGCTTCCTGAACTGGGAGACGTGAAAGTCTGTTGTCTAAAGCACCTGTCCTGTGGCGTTTTGTTATGGCAGCCTGAGCTGACCGAGAACTGCCTAGAATGGCCGTTCCAAGGCCCCAGGACTGAGCACTTAATCAGCTCCTGGTGACTCTCTAGAGAGGCAGCCCTTGGGGACACAGCGTCAGAGTCCCTCAGCGTGCAGAGCAGGCGCGGGGATCCAGAGCCAAAGGAGACCGGTGCCTGAGCTGACCGGGCAAGGCCTGGGGGCGGTGGCTCCATTTAGGGACTCAGGACAGCCTAGGGCACCTGGGACTTTGGTCCAAGGGGAACTCCGACTGCTCAGCATGTGCGGGACACTGAAATCACTGGGGACAAGGATTTGGGGGCCCCTTTAATTTATACACTGTGTGCAGCTTCCCGTGGAGGGCAGCCAGTGTGGGAGCGGGGCAGGTATGCAGCCATGTCCCGTGTCCCGTGGACTAGGATACGTGCTCCATGTGATGGCCCCAGGAACACGAGGGCCTGCAGGTGGAAGGAGGCAGGTGTTGGGGAGGGAAAGACAAACGCTCCTGGCTACGGACGTCGCTGCCTCCCATCACCTCAGCCCCTGGTCCTGGGCTCCTGGGCTCACGGTCCCCTCACTCCCTGTGGTGGGACATGTGACTTTGGGAACACTGTCCTCTTCTAGGTTGCCTGTTCTTAGTGTTGACGGTAATAGTAATCATCATCATAATACGAAAACAACAATAACGAGGGACAGCACATGCCAGAGACCCTGCTGAGTGCATCAGACATGAGTCAGACAATCTTCCCACCCTCCGAATGAAGCGGAATTGTCTGTCTGTCTAGGAGGCATTCAGGGATAAAGAAGGCGACTCTGCGCAGGATCCAAACCCAGTGATGGGGGCCCAACCAGGTCCCAATGTGTGGCTTGACTACCTCAGTCTCCTTGCTAGAATTTTCCAGAAGAGTGAGGGGGTACATGTGTAAGGCTCCTCCTGTGGCCTGTGCCTTCTCCCCCCAGTCCCTCCATGTGACGTCCCGAAGCCATCCTCACTCAGGTCCTGTGCTGGGCATGAGAGGACACGGGGAGGAATCACGGGTGAAGGCAGAGACCTGAATCCAAGTTGTGGCTCATGTCACACCGGAAACTCACTCTGGCCTTTACCTTCTGTGCATATTATGGTAACTGTTAAAAACCAAGTTTGGTGGACTCACAGGGTGTTGGGGATCAGTCGACCTAAGGCTCATGAATGTACATCGTGAACCGGAGTGGGACATTAGTTAAACTGCTGAGAATGCATGGGCCGTCGCCCACGTGACCTTCATCCAAGTTCCCCTAAATAGGCTGCCCTCCTCGTCCGTCCTTCGTTCCCCTTCATGTGGGAGCGGTGGGATTAGCTCCATCCCCCAAGGAGGGCACTCACATGAGGAAGCAGGACAGAGCTTCAGCATCAGGACTCTGGGGCAGGTGCCCGCGGGCCAGGGACTTGAAGCGCTGCCAGCGTCGGAAGTTGTCGTAAACACTCCTGGGGTTACAGGAGTCCTCTGGCGCGGCCTTGGCCTGGGAGGGGGCCTTGCCGCCCTCCCCACCAGCCCCATGTGGACGTGGCCCGTCATTCCCTGGGACCACGGTCGGACCCAGCTGGGCTGCTGGAAGGGGAGCTGGAAGGGGCTGGCCTGGGAACCAGTACCCCTCTCCAGCCCACGTGCCCCCGATGGATGCAGCAGGCATCACGGTCCCTACAGCGGGAGTTGCCAACAGCAGGGGAGCAGGACACTGAGCACCCCCGCAGAGGGCCCCTGGAGCACTCCAGTTGAGGGGGGCCTGAGCCAGGACAGTGGTCTGAGTGTGAGAGGGCTCTGCTGGAGCCCCTTGCGTCCTGACTGGGACAATGATGTTGAAAGCCCCGGCCCCACTCGGGCCATGGCCAGCGGCTCCGGTCCCCTGAGGCATCCTGGGGAAAGCAGACCGCACCAGGGGGCCACCAGGAGGCAACGCTGACATCACTAGGGCAGGTGGGGGCTGCTCGCAGGGCGGCCCGGGGACTGGGCCGGAAGCAGGCGTGGGAAACAGCGGACGGAAGGAAGTGAACGGAGGGTTCAGGGTCACGCTGGGCCCCAGCACTGCAGATGCTGTGGAGACAAAGGAGAGGGGCGAATGAGCAGGGGACGCGGCCACCAGGACGGAGGCTCTCCCTTCCCTTAGAGTCAGTGTGAACCAGAGCGAGGCATCCCAGCATTTGAGGGCCATAGGACGGGGAGTTGTGCAGTTTGCCCCCAAGTGAATGTCATGCTCCCCCTTGGGTTGGGGATCATTCTACTAGAGAACTTGCTTCTCATTCACTGAGATCCTCTGACCCCCGTCAGTCAAGAAGTAACACCTAAGCTTCCCTTGCCTCTGAGAAGCTCCCCAGGGTGTCCCCGGCACGTGGACCCGCCAGCCTCGTGGGATTGCCCCTAGATGTGAGTTGGGGTGGACTGTGCTTGGCGGCACAACGCCCCTCAGTGTGCGCACCCCCATGAAGGGCACCTTCTCCAGTGCCAGTTGCAGGCGCCCCCCACGTGACCTATGTGAAGCCAGCAGATTCACAAGGTTATGAGCCCTTCTCTTTCTCAGTGCTCCTTTTCCTGATGCTCCTCATAAAGCCCTCACAACCCAAACAAATGAACTTGAACAAAATCTGTGCCTCAACTATCGCCCAGGAGCCCTGAGGGAACCCCATAATGCAGCAGCCCAGTGAGGATGTGCTTCTCCTGGTACCACCCACAGCAAGCATGGAACAGAGGCCAGGTTCGGGGCACACTTGTCCCCATGCACAGTGGTTCGTTCGTGCTGTCACTGAGGCAGCTCTGTTCTCAGGAGGTGGTCTGTGAGTTAGATGATGAATTCCCTGAGACCCTGTCACTGCACAGCCAGAGAGGGCTGCAGAGGACTAGAAAGGCCAGGAAATGTGGAGCCCTGCGGCTCCCAGTGGAGGTTCGTAGAGATTTGAATAGCTGCTGATGGTTAGAGTTGGCCGTGGGTAATGGAGACCTTCTGTGATCCTTCTCCTTTGAGCTCTCAGTGATGGCCCACAAAGAACCAGGCATGAGCCAGTGTGACAGGAAAGTTGTCTGGGTACATCCCTGTTCACTAGGGTTTCAGGTCAACCGTAG
Organism: Cynocephalus volans; assembly: GCF_027409185.1. Taxonomy (NCBI): domain Eukaryota; kingdom Metazoa; phylum Chordata; class Mammalia; order Dermoptera; family Cynocephalidae; genus Cynocephalus; species Cynocephalus volans. The sequence continues at coordinate 161,430,025 of NC_084465.1, read as the reverse complement.
TCACGGAGAGCAAGGTCCATAGGACATGGTCCTAACTGATCAGGACATATGTCCTAACTTTGAATAACAACAGTCATAATAATAGAAGATCTTCCTAATGGTGTGCTGCTCTGCTTCCTCTCTCGGGAAGGAAACCAGCCTTTCAGAACCTTCCACTGTAAAGCCGACAGCACGCCTCATCTGTCCCCTGTTCATGATGTGCTAGACATGGAGTATGAGCAAAGTCTTCATCTCCACATGAAACGAAGGGCGGAGGACAGGCCATGAGACAGGGTGGAAGATGAATGGGTCTGAAGACCCGAGCGTCCCCCAAAGGGACAGCAATTCAGAACAGCTCCGCGAAGAGCAAGCCCCATCTTGTTTGCAGTTTCTGGCTGCCCTGTCCCTGGTGAACAGAGACAACAGCGATCTGGACCGAATGAGAAGCCATCTCTGGGCAGACGTGAGCCGAGACTGGACTGCTGCAGTTAGAGCGACCTCTAGCCTCACTGACGGAGGGGATATTTCACGGTAATCTTGGTCAGAGAGAACTGTTCCACTGAACGGTTTTCTGGCTGAGACCGTTTCTCCCCGCTACTCCTCTAAGATCTGGAATACTCCGGTTTGTATCCCTCAGGACAGTACCACAGCACAAGCCCCAGGTGTCTGAAGAAAGGACGCAGGACTCAGGCTTTCTTCTTGAGCCCCCCTGTGGCACAAGCACGACACAGTCCACCATTGCCTACAAACACACGTTGACCTGTGTTGACTTAGAAACATAAGTCACCTGTTTCCCTTCTGGAAAGAGTCAGTACAACTGCTGTGTCCTTTCTCATCACCCGGTAGGTTTCTCCTGAGGCATCTGGATCCACCTGTGAGAAGCCCCCTTCCCCCTGCAGCCTCAGGATGCCAGTGGCTTCCCCCGTCTCCCGGGTGAGATGTCCTTGGGTAAGTCCGGTGCTCTCTCTTCCTCTATTTCCACCCAACCAGCTGTCCCAGGGCAAGTGTCACATTTGAACTCCCATGGGTTTGAGGGGTGACAGGGGTGTGATAACACACCCCAGACCCTGCAGACTTACCTCCCTTTGAAGCCATCCCCATAGGCTTGGGGACTGACCACAGTGGCACGGCAGTCTCCACAGTGAGAAAAGTCTAGCGCAGGACCCGGACAGCAAACTGTCAACTGCAGATGCTCAGGGTCCAATTTTAAATGTCAACAGGCTTAGAATGTAGCTCTCCAGAATTCTGCAGTGGGGGAGGGGTGGGGGCAGTTGGGCTGGTGGGGGTGGGGAGACATGCCGTGCAGGGTTCTGGCAGGTAGGCAGGATTCTGAAGGTCCCTCAGATTATACAGGGGCAGCACAGTGGGTGTGTGCCTCTGAGGCAAGTTTCAAATTGTTTCTCAGATTCACAGCACAAAGCTTCTACCTGGTGTTCTACTCACTCCATTTCTTTATCAATAAACCTGTTTTTGTGCCCCTCAGCCAACCCTGCTGTAGAGTGGCTGCACTTCCCGAAGGTAGGTCAGAACAAGGAATCCGATAAATACAGGGTTTGTAAGGGAGGTAGGGGGAATGAGTGTCTGGAAATAGGTTTGGATTGTCTCAGCACCTCCAGCGGGCTGGGTTGCTGTATGCACATCATTCTGTAGGAAGCAGTCCTTGTACGCTCAGCTACGGTCTGTTGCTGCGACCTCTGCAGACTCCCGTGGACTGGCCTTGCTTACGATCCCCTTTGCTGGAAAGCCATGAAAATTCATGTCTTTCTTTGAAAACTGTCTCTGCCCATTTTAATATTGAATAACTTGTTTATGTGCTCTTGGGTTGTTTGAGTTGCTTATATGTCTGGATATTAGCCCCTTGTCTGTGTGCCTTCTTTTGCTGTGCAGAAGCTTTATGGTTTGATACATTGCAATATGTTTACTTTTACTGCTTGTGCTTTTGGGGTTTTATTCATAAAGTCTTTGCCCAGTCCTACATCCTGAAGTATGTCCCCTGTGTTTTCATCTAGGAGTTTTATAGTTTCAGTTCTTATATTTGAGTCTTTAATCCATTTCGAGTTGATTTTGTGTATGGTGAAAGGTATGGGCCTAGTTTGACTTTTCTACGCATGGATGTCCGGTTTCCCCAGCACTATTTATTGAAGGTGCCGTCCTTTCCCTAGTGTATATTCTTGGTGGCCTTGTCAAAGATGAGTTGCCGGTAAAAAGCGCTTACATCAAAAGAATGGAAACACTTCAAATAATCTAACATTAAATCTCAAGTAAGTAGAAAACCAAGAACAATCTAAGCACCAAACTAGTAGATGGAAAGCAATGATTAAGAACAGAGTCGAACTAAACGAAGTAGAGACCAAAAGAATGATGCAGAAAATCAATGAAGCAAAATGCTTTTTTTTTTTTTTCCCCAGGGGAAAAACAAACTACGCAAGCTGTTGGCCAGACTACTTAGAAAAGAAGAGAGAAGGCCCGAATAACAAAAATCAGAAATGGAAAGGGAGACATTGCAACCGATTCCACAGAAATACAAAGAATCATTAGAGATTGTTCAGAACAACTATACTCCAACAAATTTGAAAACCTGGAGGAAATGGATAGATTTCTGAAGACCCGTAAACTACTAAGACTGAACCAAGGAGAAATGCAGAACCCGAAGAGACCAATAAGAAGCAATGAGAATGATGCAGTCATCAACAGTACCCCAACACAGAAAAGCCCAGGACCAGATGGCTTCACTGCTGCATTCTACCAAAGTTTTAAAGAAGCATTAACAACCATCCTTTTCAGACTACTCCAAGAAATTGAAACAGAGGCCGTTCTCCTAAATTAATTCTATGAGGCCAGCATCATCCCGATCCCCAAATCAGACAAAGACACAACAACCGAAAAGAAAATTACAGGTCAGTAACCTTGATGAACATAGACACGAAAATCTCCAGCAAGACATTAGCAAACAGAATACAACAGCACGTCACAAAGATTATACACTGTGATCATGTGGGTTTCATCCCAGGGATGCAAGGATGGTTCAACATACATATATCAATAAATGTGATACACCACATGAACAAAAGCAAGGATAAAAACTATACGATTGTCTCAAGAGATGCAGAAAAAGCATTTGAGAAAATTCAGCATCATGGGCCGAGCCCGTGGCGCACTTGGTAGTGTGCTGCACTGGCAGCGCAGCGACGCTCCCGCCGCGAGTTCGGATCCTATATAGGACTGACCGGTGCACTCACTGGCTGAGTGCCGGTCACGAAAAAAAAAAAAAAAAAGAAAATTCAGCATCATCCCTTCATGATAAAGACCCTTAACTAAGTAGGTATAGAAGGAACATATGTCAACCCAATAAAAGCCATATATGAAAATCACACTGCCAACATTGTCCTGAATGGGGAAAAATTGAAAGCTTTTCCTTCAGGAACAGGAATAAGAGAAGGATGCTCACTCTCACCACTCCTATTTAACATAGCATTGGAAGTACTAGCCAGAGCAATCAGGCAAGAGAAAGAAAGAAAGGGCATCCACAGTGGAAAAGACAAAATCAAAACGTCACGTTTCACAGGATTGGACGTGATCCTACATATAGAAAAATCCATAACCTCTACCAAAAAACTCCTAGAGCTCCTAAACAAATTCAGTACTGTGCAGGATACAAAATCAATGCATAAAAATTGGGAATATTCTTATACGGCAACAACAAATAAGCAGGGGGGAAAAAAAAAAAAAGAAGAAGAAAGCCAGCCCATTTACAATAACTCTGAGAAGAATAAAATACGTAGGAATAAATTTAACCAAAGAGGTGAAAGATCTCTACAATGAGAACTACAAAACTCTGCTGAAAGAAAGAGGACACCAAGAGAGGTGGAAAGACATTCCTTGTTCATGGATTGGAAGAATTAATGTTGTGAAAATGTCCATAATACCAAAAGTGATCTACAGATTCGGTGCAATCCCCATCAAAATACCAATGACATTCTTCACAGAAATAGAAAAAACAATCCTAAATTCATATGGAACAACAAAAGACCCCAATAGCCAAAGCAGTCCTGAGCAAGAAAATAAAATAAAACCAGAGGCATTATACTACCTGACTTCAAACTAGACCTCAAATCTGTAGAAGGTACCAAGTCTTTATGGAGCTTTGGAACTCCCACCACTCTCAAACGGCCGGTTCACCGGTGAGCTAATCTTGTGACTTCTGGATGTAGGACCTAGTTACTTTGCTGTCTCCATTTAAAATAATGCAGTTGCCACGGTGAATGAGGTTTCAGAGGGCTGTGATCCAGACAGCCTCGATTCCTGACTGTCATTTGCATGCAGTATTCTCACACCAGGTTGGGTGACTACTTCTCATTTACCTTTATGAATCCCCGGAGTCACTTGAGACCACGTCATAGTAAGTGAAGGCTATTAAGCAGTTACGGGAGAGAGATGGGGATTTGGCCAACTGGCTCCTTGCAGCGTGCATTAGCTATTGTCGAGTGCCCATGTTCCTCCTCAGTCCAATCCAAAGTCAGGAGAACTTGAACTTGCATTTGAAAACATGACCACTCACAACACCTAGCCTGCCTCTAGTTCGGGGAATTTTACACTACTCCAAAGTATAGGTGAAAGTTAGATACTATGGAATTAATACTGAGATTCATTACTGAGAATCTGTGGACCATGGTGAGAGTTATAATTGTTGGTTTTCCGTTTTGATTTCCCTTTCCTGCTGTGTCATCACATGGGGAAGAGAGAGTTCTGGTGTCTCCTCCTCTTCTTATAAGGGCGCTAATCCCCGTCATTAGGGCTCCACCCTCTGATCTCCTCTTACCCCAACAACCTCCCAAAGGCACCACCCCCAGATACCATCACGATGGGGCTTAGGGCTTCAACATGCAGATTTGGGGGACATGACATTGTGACTGTAACAGCCCTCCAGCTGGCCCCACTGTACAGGGTCAGGGGCAGATTGTAAGGTTGAGGCAGGGCACGGTGCTGGGGAAGCAGAGGTTGTGCCTCCTCCTGGGAACTGTTCAACCACAAAAGGGCCCCAGGACAGACAGCAGTCAGGTGGCGAGGACAGGAGTAGCAGCAGGAGCCCCGAGGTGTGACCGAGATGATGCCTGTGCTCGACTGAGTGCCCACACGTACTAGGGCATGGGCCAAGTCCCCTCCAAACACGACTTACTCCACATTCCTAAAACCTAAGAGGGGCTCCTGAGGACAGCTCTGAATGTGGAAGAGTCAGGGAACTAGTGAGGAGTGGGTCCAGGGCTCCAGCCTTCGATCCCCGCGTTTTCCCTCAGCGCCTGATGTGTGCGCTGAGCTGGACAGCAGGGACAGTAGTGGGTTCCCGTGAGGATGCCCCCAACGAGGACCTGCATGGCATGATGTTCTGGAAGCTTCTGGGCTTGAGGGCCCTGGTGTGCGGCTTCACACCACGCCGTCTTAATCTAGCCAAGCTCTGAGGCCTTCTCCAATGTGGAGACCCACCTGGGAATAGGAGGGGCAGCAGCCAGCTGACCCGCCACCAAGAGTTAGCTTCCTTCACACTTCACAAAGGCACAGGGGCGGGTGGGACATGGATGCTGCTGACGTGGGACAGGGGAGGAAAGGTGCAGAGGAGCATCTGGGGGCTAACCAGCGAGCTCCGTGGGTGGATGGGCAGGAGACGCCCAGACATGGCCCCTTCCTCCCCCTAGCAGACAGCCAGGCCACCGTGGTGCTGGACGGTTTTGCCCACCTGCCACTGTTGCTGGGACACCCCCACCCCATGACCACAGCTCTGCATGTGGGGGCCGACACCCTTTTAGTCAAGGATCCCACATGGGTCCTGGGGGAGGAATCAGATCTCAGAATCTAGAGAAGGAGTTGATGGTCGGGCACCGGTGGGTCCTTGGAGCCTGGCATCTCCCAGATCCTTCCTTCCTCACAGGCCTGTCTCCACTTAGTGGCACAGACATGAGAACAGAGGCAGTAGTCCCAGGGCATTTCCCAACAATACCACTTTTATTCACACTTGTATACAAACCCCCATTACATACAACGCCCCCAACGTGCTGCCTCCCGGACCTGTGCCTCGCCTCTCCCCCACCCTCATTCCCCAAACAGGCCCCCCTCCCCCACCCCAATTCCCCATCCAGACCCCCCCACCCTCTCTCCCCTGTCCTGCCTCCCCCACCCTGCCCGTAGCTGAGGAGCAGCTGGGTCAGCACTGGGTGATGGGAGCTCGGGATCCCTCGGGCCACAGGATGCAGTGAGGGTCAAATCCAGTCCAGAGGGACTGGCACCCCTGAGAGGCCGGCCCACGGCCCCTACTGGCTGCAGTGCTGCTTCTTCCTCCTCCCAGAGACCAATGGGTCGCCCCTCCGCTTTTGAGGACGTGAGGGTCGAGCCAGACGCCGAGCAGGGACGGGGCTCAGGGACAGCCCCCAGGGCTGCAGGCTGTACTGCAAGGTCAGGAGGAAGTCCAGGCTGGGGAGGTCCTCCTCGACTTCACCGGACCTGACTGCCGGGCCCTGCGCAGGCATAACAGGACAGGCTCCCCGGAGACCAGGCGAGGAGGGTCTGTGGCCCTGGGGAGGGGAGCTGAGATGGGCAGCCCTCAGCTTGCGTGACTCCTGATGATCTGGCCAGAGGGCAGGCTCCTTGGGCCTGGGCAGGTCGGGGTTGTCTCGGCTGCGCGGTCGAGGGTCATGGGAAGCCGCCTCTGCTGGGCAGGTTTCTGTGATGACCCCTCCTTGGGGGCCACGGTCTTCGTTCTCTTCTCCTTGGCCAGCTGCAGTCTTAGGATGTGACTCCAATTGGGGTGCGCCATGAGCTGGGGTGGCCCCCACACCTCCTGCGTCATTTGGGGCCGCGAGGCGCTTTTCCACCAGCTGGGGGGAGCAAAGTGGCACTCACTGGCTCTGCCCCAGGTGTGGGGAGGGGCTGGCAGGATGGTGGAGAACCCTGCATTTGGGCGGGAGGTGGCGAAGGTGAGAGGAGGCTTGGCTTGGTGTCAGAGGCAGGGACTGTGACTGTGCTGTGCCCTGCTGGGCCTCCTTCCAGCTTCGCCCCCTGCCCTCCCTCCCTGGCTCTGTCCTCTCGTTCCTGCTCTTCTGCACCTACTCCTCTGACCCAGGCGGTTCCCCTCCGGAGGCCATGCACCCCCAGCAGGGTAAGACTAGACAAAATCACGTGGGCTTCAGGGGCACAGGGTCACGTGTTCCCCCTCGTTTGCCTGGTGCCCTTCCCTCCCCTAGGAGATCTGCTGGCCCTTTCTCCCCTGGGTGCCCTGGTGTCCCTGTCTCCCGTGTGTTACCTGTGCTAGGGTGAGTCCTTCTTCCTGCTCCAGCACCTCAGTCAGAGCCAAGGGATCCAAGTTTGGGTCTGGGGAAAGCAAAGCTGCCAGGAATCGGGGGTGGACGATGGCCTCCACCTGGAGCAGGGGGAAAGGGGCATGAGTGTCTTTGGCAGGGAGTGAACTGCAGCCAGGGGGACCTCGAGGAGAAGCAGAAAGTAATGCCTGTCTCTCCTGTCCACACAGCAGGGTCGTTCTAACTCATGGCCACTAGCAGCTACACACAGACTTTCTCTGTCTCTCACACACACACTGCTCCGTAGCTGAGGGATGAATAGAACTGAATTCCATGGGGCTGGGACTGCCGTTCCCCAGAAAACCTCCCCCACACGAGGGCTCCAAGCCAGCCCACCTTGGTGATGAAGTCTTCCTGGGAGCACAGCTTGTTAATGTAGCTCAGGAGACCTGGGTCCGGGTCAGTCCCGTCCTGCTCCTGCTGCTCCTCGATATCTTCATCCTCCCAGTTTGCATGAGGCCCCAGCAGTGCCTCCATGATATCCACATACTCCTGGACAGCTTCTGGTGGGATCTCCTTGGGTGCCTTGGCCTGGGTCAGCTGCTGGGGTCTGCATGACAGCGGGCGAGTGGATGGTGCCCTGCGGCCAGCCTTCCTGGGAGCACACCCTAGGACAGGAGGGAGGACAGGTGCGTGGCTGGGCTGTAGCGGCCACCTCCAGCCACACTGGGGGGAGGTTGGAACTGAGGGCCATGAAATGGGTCCAGGCTGCACGTCAGGCCCCGTGGGAGGATACACTACCCGAGGTGGGTCATGTGAGACTGAGTTACCTGGAAAGACTTTGGAGCCACCAAGATTCTGGGACGTCTCCCCACCCAGCACTGCTTCCTGGGAAGACTGTACATTGGGTCCTGGACAGCCAAGGCCGATAGCAGCTACGAAACTACTGGACCAGGCCAATACCTAGTTCCTGATCCAGGGCAGTGGAGCCCCAGGTTCTCACTGGCTGCTCTCGCTGAAAGAGCAAGCGCCCCCTCCCCTTACAGGAAAGGGACAAGATGAGGGCACAAGGCCTCCGCAGGCCCCCTTAGGCCTTTGTATTGGCTCCTGTGGGAATATGCTTGCCGTACCTGACCGTGGCACAGTGTTGGGGACTGGTGGCCCTGGAGGAGCAAGCTTTGGTGGGGCTGGAGGAGGCAGGCCCTGGGGCCCCTTCACACACTGCAGCACCCGGAGCTGCATCTCCTCCTCAGCTTCAAATTCCATGAACCTGGCGGGCAGAGGGAGAGCCATAGCCATGCTGAGAGGGAGGCCTGGCCAGGGATGGGGGAGGAAGGGCTTTGGGTGGGCCGGGCTGCTCCCCCACCTGCGGAACAGTTGCAGGGGTACGCTGGCTCACCTACACCTGCAGGGCAGAAAACATCCAGGGGGTCTTCCTGAATGAAGGCCTGTGTGACCCAGGCCCGGCCCTCAGGGGACCCTGCTCCTCCTATCCCTGCCCAGGGCCACTCAGAAGAGCTGACAGCCAGAAGCTAGGTCAGGGATGTGACTGACTGCAAATGACATGAGGAATCCTTGCCCGGATCCGGGAATCCTGGGCTGGTACTGTGAGCCCCTGACAATAGCCTGGGAGAGAAGGGCCCCGGAGATGTTGCAGGAAGTGGGAGCTCAGCTGAGAGGAGAGGGTGCATTTTCTGTGAGGGTGATTGGTGTTCACGGAGTGGATTGCCGTGCAGCAAAGGCAGGGAGGCCAGAGACGTGTCTGGGGGTGTGTGAGGTGCTGGCTTCCCCTGCCCAAGCTCTTCTGCCCCAGCCCATTCTGGGATGGCAGGTGACCTATTTCTGGCCACTTTTCATGAGGAGACGTGGTCCCGACTTTGTCAGTAGTCACTAGCTTCCCTCCTGCAGGGTCCCCACAGCTGGAGCCGACCCCCACTGGGCTGTGCTGGTTACTCTTCCCCATCCCCGTTTCAGCATCTGGGCAGGGTTTGACCCGAGGCCAGGGGAGGGCGGAGATTCCGGGGTGGGTAGGAGAGAGAAGCCCAAGCACCCAGGTGGATGGAGAGCTTCCCGGGGGAGGCAGGGCCCCAGGGAGGGGCCGGACCTAGCGGATCCCCGTCCTCACGGCATCCCTGCCGATGAGCCCACCGCACCAGCCCCTCCCCCTTTCACCCACCCTCAGCCCGCCCCACAGCCCCTCAGGCCCTGCATCCCTGACTCACTTTGCTGCCATGTCATAATAGTTCATGCGGTCATAATTGCTCGTGCCCTGCCATTCCTGCATGGCCCGCCGCACTCCGTCCTCCAGGCTCATGGTGGGCTTCAGCCGGGCCAGGGACCGAAGCACTGGGCTGTAAGTCCTCAGTGTCAGTCACAATGCCCCTGCCCTCCTCCCATCCCAGCTGACCGGCCCACACCTGTGCCCCGCCACATCACACACATCCCACCTGTCCTGTCACCTGTGCCTGTCCTCCCAGTGTGGGCTCTTCAGCCTCCAGGACAACCAACATGTGTCAACCTCAGCACCAAGGGACTGCTTGGCCTCTCTGACTTCCCTTGGAGGCCTTAGTATTATTGTGTGTTACGGACTGAATGTGTGTGTCCCCAAAATTCACATGTTGTGGCCCTAGCTTGCAATGTGATGGTATTTGGAGGTGGAGCCTTTGGGGATCATCAGGTTTAGATTAGATAATTGGGAGGCCCCGTGATGGGATTTGTGTCCCTGTGAGTGTGAGAAGAGGAAAAGACACCAGAACTCCCTGTGATGTGAGGACACAGCCATCGAAAGCCAGGCGGAAAGTCCTTGCCCGGAACTGAATCTGCCGGGACCTCATCTGGGACTTCCGCTTCCTGAACTGGGAGACGTGAAAGTCTGTTGTCTAAAGCACCTGTCCTGTGGCGTTTTGTTATGGCAGCCTGAGCTGACCGAGAACTGCCTAGAATGGCCGTTCCAAGGCCCCAGGACTGAGCACTTAATCAGCTCCTGGTGACTCTCTAGAGAGGCAGCCCTTGGGGACACAGCGTCAGAGTCCCTCAGCGTGCAGAGCAGGCGCGGGGATCCAGAGCCAAAGGAGACCGGTGCCTGAGCTGACCGGGCAAGGCCTGGGGGCGGTGGCTCCATTTAGGGACTCAGGACAGCCTAGGGCACCTGGGACTTTGGTCCAAGGGGAACTCCGACTGCTCAGCATGTGCGGGACACTGAAATCACTGGGGACAAGGATTTGGGGGCCCCTTTAATTTATACACTGTGTGCAGCTTCCCGTGGAGGGCAGCCAGTGTGGGAGCGGGGCAGGTATGCAGCCATGTCCCGTGTCCCGTGGACTAGGATACGTGCTCCATGTGATGGCCCCAGGAACACGAGGGCCTGCAGGTGGAAGGAGGCAGGTGTTGGGGAGGGAAAGACAAACGCTCCTGGCTACGGACGTCGCTGCCTCCCATCACCTCAGCCCCTGGTCCTGGGCTCCTGGGCTCACGGTCCCCTCACTCCCTGTGGTGGGACATGTGACTTTGGGAACACTGTCCTCTTCTAGGTTGCCTGTTCTTAGTGTTGACGGTAATAGTAATCATCATCATAATACGAAAACAACAATAACGAGGGACAGCACATGCCAGAGACCCTGCTGAGTGCATCAGACATGAGTCAGACAATCTTCCCACCCTCCGAATGAAGCGGAATTGTCTGTCTGTCTAGGAGGCATTCAGGGATAAAGAAGGCGACTCTGCGCAGGATCCAAACCCAGTGATGGGGGCCCAACCAGGTCCCAATGTGTGGCTTGACTACCTCAGTCTCCTTGCTAGAATTTTCCAGAAGAGTGAGGGGGTACATGTGTAAGGCTCCTCCTGTGGCCTGTGCCTTCTCCCCCCAGTCCCTCCATGTGACGTCCCGAAGCCATCCTCACTCAGGTCCTGTGCTGGGCATGAGAGGACACGGGGAGGAATCACGGGTGAAGGCAGAGACCTGAATCCAAGTTGTGGCTCATGTCACACCGGAAACTCACTCTGGCCTTTACCTTCTGTGCATATTATGGTAACTGTTAAAAACCAAGTTTGGTGGACTCACAGGGTGTTGGGGATCAGTCGACCTAAGGCTCATGAATGTACATCGTGAACCGGAGTGGGACATTAGTTAAACTGCTGAGAATGCATGGGCCGTCGCCCACGTGACCTTCATCCAAGTTCCCCTAAATAGGCTGCCCTCCTCGTCCGTCCTTCGTTCCCCTTCATGTGGGAGCGGTGGGATTAGCTCCATCCCCCAAGGAGGGCACTCACATGAGGAAGCAGGACAGAGCTTCAGCATCAGGACTCTGGGGCAGGTGCCCGCGGGCCAGGGACTTGAAGCGCTGCCAGCGTCGGAAGTTGTCGTAAACACTCCTGGGGTTACAGGAGTCCTCTGGCGCGGCCTTGGCCTGGGAGGGGGCCTTGCCGCCCTCCCCACCAGCCCCATGTGGACGTGGCCCGTCATTCCCTGGGACCACGGTCGGACCCAGCTGGGCTGCTGGAAGGGGAGCTGGAAGGGGCTGGCCTGGGAACCAGTACCCCTCTCCAGCCCACGTGCCCCCGATGGATGCAGCAGGCATCACGGTCCCTACAGCGGGAGTTGCCAACAGCAGGGGAGCAGGACACTGAGCACCCCCGCAGAGGGCCCCTGGAGCACTCCAGTTGAGGGGGGCCTGAGCCAGGACAGTGGTCTGAGTGTGAGAGGGCTCTGCTGGAGCCCCTTGCGTCCTGACTGGGACAATGATGTTGAAAGCCCCGGCCCCACTCGGGCCATGGCCAGCGGCTCCGGTCCCCTGAGGCATCCTGGGGAAAGCAGACCGCACCAGGGGGCCACCAGGAGGCAACGCTGACATCACTAGGGCAGGTGGGGGCTGCTCGCAGGGCGGCCCGGGGACTGGGCCGGAAGCAGGCGTGGGAAACAGCGGACGGAAGGAAGTGAACGGAGGGTTCAGGGTCACGCTGGGCCCCAGCACTGCAGATGCTGTGGAGACAAAGGAGAGGGGCGAATGAGCAGGGGACGCGGCCACCAGGACGGAGGCTCTCCCTTCCCTTAGAGTCAGTGTGAACCAGAGCGAGGCATCCCAGCATTTGAGGGCCATAGGACGGGGAATTGTGCAGTTTGCCCCCAAGTGAATGTCATGCTCCCCCTTGGGTTGGGGATCATTCTACTAGAGAACTTGCTTCTCATTCACTGAGATCCTCTGACCCCCGTCAGTCAAGAAGTAACACCTAAGCTTCCCTTGCCTCTGAGAAGCTCCCCAGGGTGTCCCCGGCACGTGGACCCGCCAGCCTCGTGGGATTGCCCCTAGATGTGAGTTGGGGTGGACTGTGCTTGGCGGCACAACGCCCCTCAGTGTGCGCACCCCCATGAAGGGCACCTTCTCCAGTGCCAGTTGCAGGCGCCCCCCACGTGACCTATGTGAAGCCAGCAGATTCACAAGGTTATGAGCCCTTCTCTTTCTCAGTGCTCCTTTTCCTGATGCTCCTCATAAAGCCCTCACAACCCAAACAAATGAACTTGAACAAAATCTGTGCCTCAACTATCGCCCAGGAGCCCTGAGGGAACCCCATAATGCAGCAGCCCAGTGAGGATGTGCTTCTCCTGGTACCACCCACAGCAAGCATGGAACAGAGGCCAGGTTCGGGGCACACTTGTCCCCATGCACAGTGGTTCGTTCGTGCTGTCACTGAGGCAGCTCTGTTCTCAGGAGGTGGTCTGTGAGTTAGATGATGAATTCCCTGAGACCCTGTCACTGCACAGCCAGAGAGGGCTGCAGAGGACTAGAAAGGCCAGGAAATGTGGAGCCCTGCGGCTCCCAGTGGAGGTTCGTAGAGATTTGAATAGCTGCTGATGGTTAGAGTTGGCCGTGGGTAATGGAGACCTTCTGTGATCCTTCTCCTTTGAGCTCTCAGTGATGGCCCACAAAGAACCAGGCATGAGCCAGTGTGACAGGAAAGTTGTCTGGGTACATCCCTGTTCACTAGGGTTTCAGGTCAACCGTAGTCACGGAGAGCAAGGTCCATAGGACATGGTCCTAACTGATCAGGACATATGTCCTAACTTTGAATAACAACAGTCATAATAATAGAAGATCTTCCTAATGGTGTGCTGCTCTGCTTCCTCTCTCGGGAAGGAAACCAGCCTTTCAGAACCTTCCACTGTAAAGCCGACAGCACGCCTCATCTGTCCCCTGTTCATGATGTGCTAGACATGGAGTATGAGCAAAGTCTTCATCTCCACATGAAACGAAGGGCGGAGGACAGGCCATGAGACAGGGTGGAAGATGAATGGGTCTGAAGACCCGAGCGTCCCCCAAAGGGACAGCAATTCAGAACAGCTCCGCGAAGAGCAAGCCCCATCTTGTTTGCAGTTTCTGGCTGCCCTGTCCCTGGTGAACAGAGACAACAGCGATCTGGACCGAATGAGAAGCCATCTCTGGGCAGACGTGAGCCGAGACTGGACTGCTGCAGTTAGAGCGACCTCTAGCCTCACTGACGGAGGGGATATTTCACGGTAATCTTGGTCAGAGAGAACTGTTCCACTGAACGGTTTTCTGGCTGAGACCGTTTCTCCCCGCTACTCCTCTAAGATCTGGAATACTCCGGTTTGTATCCCTCAGGACAGTACCACAGCACAAGCCCCAGGTGTCTGAAGAAAGGACGCAGGACTCAGGCTTTCTTCTTGAGCCCCCCTGTGGCACAAGCACGACACAGTCCACCATTGCCTACAAACACACGTTGACCTGTGTTGACTTAGAAACATAAGTCACCTGTTTCCCTTCTGGAAAGAGTCAGTACAACTGCTGTGTCCTTTCTCATCACCCGGTAGGTTTCTCCTGAGGCATCTGGATCCACCTGTGAGAAGCCCCCTTCCCCCTGCAGCCTCAGGATGCCAGTGGCTTCCCCCGTCTCCCGGGTGAGATGTCCTTGGGTAAGTCCGGTGCTCTCTCTTCCTCTATTTCCACCCAACCAGCTGTCCCAGGGCAAGTGTCACATTTGAACTCCCATGGGTTTGAGGGGTGACAGGGGTGTGATAACACACCCCAGACCCTGCAGACTTACCTCCCTTTGAAGCCATCCCCATAGGCTTGGGGACTGACCACAGTGGCACGGCAGTCTCCACAGTGAGAAAAGTCTAGCGCAGGACCCGGACAGCAAACTGTCAACTGCAGATGCTCAGGGTCCAATTTTAAATGTCAACAGGCTTAGAATGTAGCTCTCCAGAATTCTGCAGTGGGGGAGGGGTGGGGGCAGTTGGGCTGGTGGGGGTGGGGAGACATGCCGTGCAGGGTTCTGGCAGGTAGGCAGGATTCTGAAGGTCCCTCAGATTATACAGGGGCAGCACAGTGGGTGTGTGCCTCTGAGGCAAGTTTCAAATTGTTTCTCAGATTCACAGCACAAAGCTTCTACCTGGTGTTCTACTCACTCCATTTCTTTATCAATAAACCTGTTTTTGTGCCCCTCAGCCAACCCTGCTGTAGAGTGGCTGCACTTCCCGAAGGTAGGTCAGAACAAGGAATCCGATAAATACAGGGTTTGTAAGGGAGGTAGGGGGAATGAGTGTCTGGAAATAGGTTTGGATTGTCTCAGCACCTCCAGCGGGCTGGGTTGCTGTATGCACATCATTCTGTAGGAAGCAGTCCTTGTACGCTCAGCTACGGTCTGTTGCTGCGACCTCTGCAGACTCCCGTGGACTGGCCTTGCTTACGATCCCCTTTGCTGGAAAGCCATGAAAATTCATGTCTTTCTTTGAAAACTGTCTCTGCCCATTTTAATATTGAATAACTTGTTTATGTGCTCTTGGGTTGTTTGAGTTGCTTATATGTCTGGATATTAGCCCCTTGTCTGTGTGCCTTCTTTTGCTGTGCAGAAGCTTTATGGTTTGATACATTGCAATATGTTTACTTTTACTGCTTGTGCTTTTGGGGTTTTATTCATAAAGTCTTTGCCCAGTCCTACATCCTGAAGTATGTCCCCTGTGTTTTCATCTAGGAGTTTTATAGTTTCAGTTCTTATATTTGAGTCTTTAATCCATTTCGAGTTGATTTTGTGTATGGTGAAAGGTATGGGCCTAGTTTGACTTTTCTACGCATGGATGTCCGGTTTCCCCAGCACTATTTATTGAAGGTGCCGTCCTTTCCCTAGTGTATATTCTTGGTGGCCTTGTCAAAGATGAGTTGCCGGTAAAAAGCGCTTACATCAAAAGAATGGAAACACTTCAAATAATCTAACATTAAATCTCAAGTAAGTAGAAAACCAAGAACAATCTAAGCACCAAACTAGTAGATGGAAAGCAATGATTAAGAACAGAGTCGAACTAAACGAAGTAGAGACCAAAAGAATGATGCAGAAAATCAATGAAGCAAAATGCTTTTTTTTTTTTTCCCCCAGGGGAAAAACAAACTACGCAAGCTGTTGGCCAGACTACTTAGAAAAGAAGAGAGAAGGCCCGAATAACAAAAATCAGAAATGGAAAGGGAGACATTGCAACCGATTCCACAGAAATACAAAGAATCATTAGAGATTGTTCAGAACAACTATACTCCAACAAATTTGAAAACCTGGAGGAAATGGATAGATTTCTGAAGACCCGTAAACTACTAAGACTGAACCAAGGAGAAATGCAGAACCCGAAGAGACCAATAAGAAGCAATGAGAATGATGCAGTCATCAACAGTACCCCAACACAGAAAAGCCCAGGACCAGATGGCTTCACTGCTGCATTCTACCAAAGTTTTAAAGAAGCATTAACAACCATCCTTTTCAGACTACTCCAAGAAATTGAAACAGAGGCCGTTCTCCTAAATTAATTCTATGAGGCCAGCATCATCCCGATCCCCAAATCAGACAAAGACACAACAACCGAAAAGAAAATTACAGGTCAGTAACCTTGATGAACATAGACACGAAAATCTCCAGCAAGACATTAGCAAACAGAATACAACAGCACGTCACAAAGATTATACACTGTGATCATGTGGGTTTCATCCCAGGGATGCAAGGATGGTTCAACATACATATATCAATAAATGTGATACACCACATGAACAAAAGCAAGGATAAAAACTATACGATTGTCTCAAGAGATGCAGAAAAAGCATTTGAGAAAATTCAGCATCATGGGCCGAGCCCGTGGCGCACTTGGTAGTGTGCTGCGCTGGCAGCGCAGCGACGCTCCCGCCGCGAGTTCGGATCCTATATAGGACTGACCGGTGCACTCACTGGCTGAGTGCCGGTCACGAAAAAAAAAAAAAAAAAGAAAATTCAGCATCATCCCTTCATGATAAAGACCCTTAACTAAGTAGGTATAGAAGGAACATATGTCAACCCAATAAAAGCCATATATGAAAATCACACTGCCAACATTGTCCTGAATGGGGAAAAATTGAAAGCTTTTCCTTCAGGAACAGGAATAAGAGAAGGATGCTCACTCTCACCACTCCTATTTAACATAGCATTGGAAGTACTAGCCAGAGCAATCAGGCAAGAGAAAGAAAGAAAGGGCATCCACAGTGGAAAAGACAAAATCAAAACGTCACGTTTCACAGGATTGGACGTGATCCTACATATAGAAAAATCCATAACCTCTACCAAAAAACTCCTAGAGCTCCTAAACAAATTCAGTACTGTGCAGGATACAAAATCAATGCATAAAAATTGGGAATATTCTTATACGGCAACAACAAATAAGCAGGGGGGAAAAAAAAAAAAAGAAGAAGAAAGCCAGCCCATTTACAATAACTCTGAGAAGAATAAAATACGTAGGAATAAATTTAACCAAAGAGGTGAAAGATCTCTACAATGAGAACTACAAAACTCTGCTGAAAGAAAGAGGACACCAAGAGAGGTGGAAAGACATTCCTTGTTCATGGATTGGAAGAATTAATGTTGTGAAAATGTCCATAATACCAAAAGTGATCTACAGATTCGGTGCAATCCCCATCAAAATACCAATGACATTCTTCACAGAAATAGAAAAAACAATCCTAAATTCATATGGAACAACAAAAGACCCCAATAGCCAAAGCAGTCCTGAGCAAGAAAATAAAATAAAACCAGAGGCATTATACTACCTGACTTCAAACTAGACCTCAAATCTGTAGAAGGTACCAAGTCTTTATGGAGCTTTGGAACTCCCACCACTCTCAAACGGCCGGTTCACCGGTGAGCTAATCTTGTGACTTCTGGATGTAGGACCTAGTTACTTTGCTGTCTCCATTTAAAATAATGCAGTTGCCACGGTGAATGAGGTTTCAGAGGGCTGTGATCCAGACAGCCTCGATTCCTGACTGTCATTTGCATGCAGTATTCTCACACCAGGTTGGGTGACTACTTCTCATTTACCTTTATGAATCCCCGGAGTCACTTGAGACCACGTCATAGTAAGTGAAGGCTATTAAGCAGTTACGGGAGAGAGATGGGGATTTGGCCAACTGGCTCCTTGCAGCGTGCATTAGCTATTGTCGAGTGCCCATGTTCCTCCTCAGTCCAATCCAAAGTCAGGAGAACTTGAACTTGCATTTGAAAACATGACCACTCACAACACCTAGCCTGCCTCTAGTTCGGGGAATTTTACACTACTCCAAAGTATAGGTGAAAGTTAGATACTATGGAATTAATACCGAGATTCATTACTGAGAATCTGTGGACCATGGTGAGAGTTATAATTGTTGGTTTTCCGTTTTGATTTCCCTTTCCTGCTGTGTCATCACATGGGGAAGAGAGAGTTCTGGTGTCTCCTCCTCTTCTTATAAGGGCGCTAATCCCCGTCATTAGGGCTCCACCCTCTGATCTCCTCTTACCCCAACAACCTCCCAAAGGCACCACCCCCAGATACCATCACGATGGGGCTTAGGGCTTCAACATGCAGATTTGGGGGACATGACATTGTGACTGTAACAGCCCTCCAGCTGGCCCCACTGTACAGGGTCAGGGGCAGATTGTAAGGTTGAGGCAGGGCACGGTGCTGGGGAAGCAGAGGTTGTGCCTCCTCCTGGGAACTGTTCAACCACAAAAGGGCCCCAGGACAGACAGCAGTCAGGTGGCGAGGACAGGAGTAGCAGCAGGAGCCCCGAGGTGTGACCGAGATGATGCCTGTGCTCGACTGAGTGCCCACACGTACTAGGGCATGGGCCAAGTCCCCTCCAAACACGACTTACTCCACATTCCTAAAACCTAAGAGGGGCTCCTGAGGACAGCTCTGAATGTGGAAGAGTCAGGGAACTAGTGAGGAGTGGGTCCAGGGCTCCAGCCTTCGATCCCCGCGTTTTCCCTCAGCGCCTGATGTGTGCGCTGAGCTGGACAGCAGGGACAGTAGTGGGTTCCCGTGAGGATGCCCCCAACGAGGACCTGCATGGCATGATGTTCTGGAAGCTTCTGGGCTTGAGGGCCCTGGTGTGCGGCTTCACACCACGCCGTCTTAATCTAGCCAAGCTCTGAGGCCTTCTCCAATGTGGAGACCCACCTGGGAATAGGAGGGGCAGCAGCCAGCTGACCCGCCACCAAGAGTTAGCTTCCTTCACACTTCACAAAGGCACAGGGGCGGGTGGGACATGGATGCTGCTGACGTGGGACAGGGGAGGAAAGGTGCAGAGGAGCATCTGGGGGCTAACCAGCGAGCTCCGTGGGTGGATGGGCAGGAGACGCCCAGACATGGCCCCTTCCTCCCCCTAGCAGACAGCCAGGCCACCGTGGTGCTGGACGGTTTTGCCCACCTGCCACTGTTGCTGGGACACCCCCACCCCATGACCACAGCTCTGCATGTGGGGGCCGACACCCTTTTAGTCAAGGATCCCACATGGGTCCTGGGGGAGGAATCAGATCTCAGAATCTAGAGAAGGAGTTGATGGTCGGGCACCGGTGGGTCCTTGGAGCCTGGCATCTCCCAGATCCTTCCTTCCTCACAGGCCTGTCTCCACTTAGTGGCACAGACATGAGAACAGAGGCAGTAGTCCCAGGGCATTTCCCAACAATACCACTTTTATTCACACTTGTATACAAACCCCCATTACATACAACGCCCCCAACGTGCTGCCTCCCGGACCTGTGCCTCGCCTCTCCCCCACCCTCATCCCCCAAACAGGCCCCCCTCCCCCACCCCAATTCCCCATCCAGACCCCCCCACCCTCTCTCCCCTGTCCTGCCTCCCCCACCCTGCCCGTAGCTGAGGAGCAGCTGGGTCAGCACTGGGTGATGGGAGCTCGGGATCCCTCGGGCCACAGGATGCAGTGAGGGTCAAATCCAGTCCAGAGGGACTGGCACCCCTGAGAGGCCGGCCCACGGCCCCTACTGGCTGCAGTGCTGCTTCTTCCTCCTCCCAGAGACCAATGGGTCGCCCCTCCGCTTTTGAGGACGTGAGGGTCGAGCCAGACGCCGAGCAGGGACGGGGCTCAGGGACAGCCCCCAGGGCTGCAGGCTGTACTGCAAGGTCAGGAGGAAGTCCAGGCTGGGGAGGTCCTCCTCGACTTCACTGGACCTGACTGCCGGGCCCTGCGCAGGCATAACAGGACAGGCTCCCCGGAGACCAGGCGAGGAGGGTCTGTGGCCCTGGGGAGGGGAGCTGAGATGGGCAGCCCTCAGCTTGCGTGACTCCTGATGATCTGGCCAGAGGGCAGGCTCCTTGGGCCTGGGCAGGTCGGGGTTGTCTCGGCTGCGCGGTCGAGGGTCATGGGAAGCCGCCTCTGCTGGGCAGGTTTCTGTGATGACCCCTCCTTGGGGGCCACGGTCTTCGCTCTCTTCTCCTTGGCCAGCTGCAGTCTTAGGATGTGACTCCAATTGGGGTGCGCCATGAGCTGGGGTGGCCCCCACACCTCCTGCGTCATTCGGGGCCGCGAGGCGCTTTTCCACCAGCTGGGGGGAGCAAAGTGGCACTCACTGGCTCTGCCCCAGGTGTGGGGAGGGGCTGGCAGGATGGTGGAGAACCCTGCATTTGGGCGGGAGGTGGCGAAGGTGAGAGGAGGCTTGGCTTGGTGTCAGAGGCAGGGACTGTGACTGTGCTGTGCCCTGCTGGGCCTCCTTCCAGCTTCGCCCCCTGCCCTCCCTCCCTGGCTCTGTCCTCTCGTTCCTGCTCTTCTGCACCTACTCCTCTGACCCAGGCGGTTCCCCTCCGGAGGCCATGCACCCCCAGCAGGGTAAGACTAGACAAAATCACGTGGGCTTCAGGGGCACAGGGTCACGTGTTCCCCCTCGTTTGCCTGGTGCCCTTCCCTCCCCTAGGAGATCTGCTGGCCCTTTCTCCCCTGGGTGCCCTGGTGTCCCTGTCTCCCGTGTGTTACCTGTGCTAGGGTGAGTCCTTCTTCCTGCTCCAGCACCTCAGTCAGAGCCAAGGGATCCAAGTTTGGGTCTGGGGAAAGCAAAGCTGCCAGGAATCGGGGGTGGACGATGGCCTCCACCTGGAGCAGGGGGAAAGGGGCATGAGTGTCTTTGGCAGGGAGTGAACTGCAGCCAGGGGGACCTCGAGGAGAAGCAGAAAGTAATGCCTGTCTCTCCTGTCCACACAGCAGGGTCGTTCTAACTCATGGCCACTAGCAGCTACACACAGACTTTCTCTGTCTCTCACACACACACTGCTCCGTAGCTGAGGGATGAATAGAACTGAATTCCATGGGGCTGGGACTGCCGTTCCCCAGAAAACCTCCCCCACACGAGGGCTCCAAGCCAGCCCACCTTGGTGATGAAGTCTTCCTGGGAGCACAGCTTGTTAATGTAGCTCAGGAGACCTGGGTCCGGGTCAGTCCCGTCCTGCTCCTGCTGCTCCTCGATATCTTCATCCTCCCAGTTTGCATGAGGCCCCAGCAGTGCCTCCATGATATCCACATACTCCTGGACAGCTTCTGGTGGGATCTCCTTGGGTGCCTTGGCCTGGGTCAGCTGCTGGGGTCTGCATGACAGCGGGCGAGTGGATGGTGCCCTGCGGCCAGCCTTCCTGGGAGCACACCCTAGGACAGGAGGGAGGACAGGTGCGTGGCTGGGCTGTAGCGGCCACCTCCAGCCACACTGGGGGGAGGTTGGAACTGAGGGCCATGAAATGGGTCCAGGCTGCACGTCAGGCCCCGTGGGAGGATACACTACCCGAGGTGGGTCATGTGAGACTGAGTTACCTGGAAAGACTTTGGAGCCACCAAGATTCTGGGACGTCTCCCCACCCAGCACTGCTTCCTGGGAAGACTGTACATTGGGTCCTGGACAGCCAAGGCCGATAGCAGCTACGAAACTACTGGACCAGGCCAATACCTAGTTCCTGATCCAGGGCAGTGGAGCCCCAGGTTCTCACTGGCTGCTCTCGCTGAAAGAGCAAGCGCCCCCTCCCCTTACAGGAAAGGGACAAGATGAGGGCACAAGGCCTCCGCAGGCCCCCTTAGGCCTTTGTATTGGCTCCTGTGGGAATATGCTTGCCGTACCTGACCGTGGCACAGTGTTGGGGACTGGTGGCCCTGGAGGAGCAAGCTTTGGTGGGGCTGGAGGAGGCAGGCCCTGGGGCCCCTTCACACACTGCAGCACCCGGAGCTGCATCTCCTCCTCAGCTTCAAATTCCATGAACCTGGCGGGCAGAGGGAGAGCCATAGCCATGCTGAGAGGGAGGCCTGGCCAGGGATGGGGGAGGAAGGGCTTTGGGTGGGCCGGGCTGCTCCCCCACCTGCGGAACAGTTGCAGGGGTACGCTGGCTCACCTACACCTGCAGGGCAGAAAACATCCAGGGGGTCTTCCTGAATGAAGGCCTGTGTGACCCAGGCCCGGCCCTCAGGGGACCCTGCTCCTCCTATCCCTGCCCAGGGCCACTCAGAAGAGCTGACAGCCAGAAGCTAGGTCAGGGATGTGACTGACTGCAAATGACATGAGGAATCCTTGCCCGGATCCGGGAATCCTGGGCTGGTACTGTGAGCCCCTGACAATAGCCTGGGAGAGAAGGGCCCCGGAGATGTTGCAGGAAGTGGGAGCTCAGCTGAGAGGAGAGGGTGCATTTTCTGTGAGGGTGATTGGTGTTCACGGAGTGGATTGCCGTGCAGCAAAGGCAGGGAGGCCAGAGACGTGTCTGGGGGTGTGTGAGGTGCTGGCTTCCCCTGCCCAAGCTCTTCTGCCCCAGCCCATTCTGGGATGGCAGGTGACCTATTTCTGGCCACTTTTCATGAGGAGACGTGGTCCCGACTTTGTCAGTAGTCACTAGCTTCCCTCCTGCAGGGTCCCCACAGCTGGAGCCGACCCCCACTGGGCTGTGCTGGTTACTCTTCCCCATCCCCGTTTCAGCATCTGGGCAGGGTTTGACCCGAGGCCAGGGGAGGGCGGAGATTCCGGGGTGGGTAGGAGAGAGAAGCCCAAGCACCCAGGTGGATGGAGAGCTTCCCGGGGGAGGCAGGGCCCCAGGGAGGGGCCGGACCTAGCGGATCCCCGTCCTCACGGCATCCCTGCCGATGAGCCCACCGCACCAGCCCCTCCCCCTTTCACCCACCCTCAGCCCGCCCCACAGCCCCTCAGGCCCTGCATCCCTGACTCACTTTGCTGCCATGTCATAATAGTTCATGCGGTCATAATTGCTCGTGCCCTGCCATTCCTGCATGGCCCGCCGCACTCCGTCCTCCAGGCTCATGGTGGGCTTCAGCCGGGCCAGGGACCGAAGCACTGGGCTGTAAGTCCTCAGTGTCAGTCACAATGCCCCTGCCCTCCTCCCATCCCAGCTGACCGGCCCACACCTGTGCCCCGCCACATCACACACATCCCACCTGTCCTGTCACCTGTGCCTGTCCTCCCAGTGTGGGCTCTTCAGCCTCCAGGACAACCAACATGTGTCAACCTCAGCACCAAGGGACTGCTTGGCCTCTCTGACTTCCCTTGGAGGCCTTAGTATTATTGTGTGTTACGGACTGAATGTGTGTGTCCCCAAAATTCACATGTTGTGGCCCTAGCTTGCAATGTGATGGTATTTGGAGGTGGAGCCTTTGGGGATCATCAGGTTTAGATTAGATAATTGGGAGGCCCCGTGATGGGATTTGTGTCCCTGTGAGTGTGAGAAGAGGAAAAGACACCAGAACTCCCTGTGATGTGAGGACACAGCCATCGAAAGCCAGGCGGAAAGTCCTTGCCCGGAACTGAATCTGCCGGGACCTCATCTGGGACTTCCGCTTCCTGAACTGGGAGACGTGAAAGTCTGTTGTCTAAAGCACCTGTCCTGTGGCGTTTTGTTATGGCAGCCTGAGCTGACCGAGAACTGCCTAGAATGGCCGTTCCAAGGCCCCAGGACTGAGCACTTAATCAGCTCCTGGTGACTCTCTAGAGAGGCAGCCCTTGGGGACACAGCGTCAGAGTCCCTCAGCGTGCAGAGCAGGCGCGGGGATCCAGAGCCAAAGGAGACCGGTGCCTGAGCTGACCGGGCAAGGCCTGGGGGCGGTGGCTCCATTTAGGGACTCAGGACAGCCTAGGGCACCTGGGACTTTGGTCCAAGGGGAACTCCGACTGCTCAGCATGTGCGGGACACTGAAATCACTGGGGACAAGGATTTGGGGGCCCCTTTAATTTATACACTGTGTGCAGCTTCCCGTGGAGGGCAGCCAGTGTGGGAGCGGGGCAGGTATGCAGCCATGTCCCGTGTCCCGTGGACTAGGATACGTGCTCCATGTGATGGCCCCAGGAACACGAGGGCCTGCAGGTGGAAGGAGGCAGGTGTTGGGGAGGGAAAGACAAACGCTCCTGGCTACGGACGTCGCTGCCTCCCATCACCTCAGCCCCTGGTCCTGGGCTCCTGGGCTCACGGTCCCCTCACTCCCTGTGGTGGGACATGTGACTTTGGGAACACTGTCCTCTTCTAGGTTGCCTGTTCTTAGTGTTGACGGTAATAGTAATCATCATCATAATACGAAAACAACAATAACGAGGGACAGCACATGCCAGAGACCCTGCTGAGTGCATCAGACATGAGTCAGACAATCTTCCCACCCTCCGAATGAAGCGGAATTGTCTGTCTGTCTAGGAGGCATTCAGGGATAAAGAAGGCGACTCTGCGCAGGATCCAAACCCAGTGATGGGGGCCCAACCAGGTCCCAATGTGTGGCTTGACTACCTCAGTCTCCTTGCTAGAATTTTCCAGAAGAGTGAGGGGGTACATGTGTAAGGCTCCTCCTGTGGCCTGTGCCTTCTCCCCCCAGTCCCTCCATGTGACGTCCCGAAGCCATCCTCACTCAGGTCCTGTGCTGGGCATGAGAGGACACGGGGAGGAATCACGGGTGAAGGCAGAGACCTGAATCCAAGTTGTGGCTCATGTCACACCGGAAACTCACTCTGGCCTTTACCTTCTGTGCATATTATGGTAACTGTTAAAAACCAAGTTTGGTGGACTCACAGGGTGTTGGGGATCAGTCGACCTAAGGCTCATGAATGTACATCGTGAACCGGAGTGGGACATTAGTTAAACTGCTGAGAATGCATGGGCCGTCGCCCACGTGACCTTCATCCAAGTTCCCCTAAATAGGCTGCCCTCCTCGTCCGTCCTTCGTTCCCCTTCATGTGGGAGCGGTGGGATTAGCTCCATCCCCCAAGGAGGGCACTCACATGAGGAAGCAGGACAGAGCTTCAGCATCAGGACTCTGGGGCAGGTGCCCGCGGGCCAGGGACTTGAAGCGCTGCCAGCGTCGGAAGTTGTCGTAAACACTCCTGGGGTTACAGGAGTCCTCTGGCGCGGCCTTGGCCTGGGAGGGGGCCTTGCCGCCCTCCCCACCAGCCCCATGTGGACGTGGCCCGTCATTCCCTGGGACCACGGTCGGACCCAGCTGGGCTGCTGGAAGGGGAGCTGGAAGGGGCTGGCCTGGGAACCAGTACCCCTCTCCAGCCCACGTGCCCCCGATGGATGCAGCAGGCATCACGGTCCCTACAGCGGGAGTTGCCAACAGCAGGGGAGCAGGACACTGAGCACCCCCGCAGAGGGCCCCTGGAGCACTCCAGTTGAGGGGGGCCTGAGCCAGGACAGTGGTCTGAGTGTGAGAGGGCTCTGCTGGAGCCCCTTGCGTCCTGACTGGGACAATGATGTTGAAAGCCCCGGCCCCACTCGGGCCATGGCCAGCGGCTCCGGTCCCCTGAGGCATCCTGGGGAAAGCAGACCGCACCAGGGGGCCACCAGGAGGCAACGCTGACATCACTAGGGCAGGTGGGGGCTGCTCGCAGGGCGGCCCGGGGACTGGGCCGGAAGCAGGCGTGGGAAACAGCGGACGGAAGGAAGTGAACGGAGGGTTCAGGGTCACGCTGGGCCCCAGCACTGCAGATGCTGTGGAGACAAAGGAGAGGGGCGAATGAGCAGGGGACGCGGCCACCAGGACGGAGGCTCTCCCTTCCCTTAGAGTCAGTGTGAACCAGAGCGAGGCATCCCAGCATTTGAGGGCCATAGGACGGGGAATTGTGCAGTTTGCCCCCAAGTGAATGTCATGCTCCCCCTTGGGTTGGGGATCATTCTACTAGAGAACTTGCTTCTCATTCACTGAGATCCTCTGACCCCCGTCAGTCAAGAAGTAACACCTAAGCTTCCCTTGCCTCTGAGAAGCTCCCCAGGGTGTCCCCGGCACGTGGACCCGCCAGCCTCGTGGGATTGCCCCTAGATGTGAGTTGGGGTGGACTGTGCTTGGCGGCACAACGCCCCTCAGTGTGCGCACCCCCATGAAGGGCACCTTCTCCAGTGCCAGTTGCAGGCGCCCCCCACGTGACCTATGTGAAGCCAGCAGATTCACAAGGTTATGAGCCCTTCTCTTTCTCAGTGCTCCTTTTCCTGATGCTCCTCATAAAGCCCTCACAACCCAAACAAATGAACTTGAACAAAATCTGTGCCTCAACTATCGCCCAGGAGCCCTGAGGGAACCCCATAATGCAGCAGCCCAGTGAGGATGTGCTTCTCCTGGTACCACCCACAGCAAGCATGGAACAGAGGCCAGGTTCGGGGCACACTTGTCCCCATGCACAGTGGTTCGTTCGTGCTGTCACTGAGGCAGCTCTGTTCTCAGGAGGTGGTCTGTGAGTTAGATGATGAATTCCCTGAGACCCTGTCACTGCACAGCCAGAGAGGGCTGCAGAGGACTAGAAAGGCCAGGAAATGTGGAGCCCTGCGGCTCCCAGTGGAGGTTCGTAGAGATTTGAATAGCTGCTGATGGTTAGAGTTGGCCGTGGGTAATGGAGACCTTCTGTGATCCTTCTCCTTTGAGCTCTCAGTGATGGCCCACAAAGAACCAGGCATGAGCCAGTGTGACAGGAAAGTTGTCTGGGTACATCCCTGTTCACTAGGGTTTCAGGTCAACCGTAGTCACGGAGAGCAAGGTCCATAGGACATGGTCCTAACTGATCAGGACATATGTCCTAACTTTGAATAACAACAGTCATAATAATAGAAGATCTTCCTAATGGTGTGCTGCTCTGCTTCCTCTCTCGGGAAGGAAACCAGCCTTTCAGAACCTTCCACTGTAAAGCCGACAGCACGCCTCATCTGTCCCCTGTTCATGATGTGCTAGACATGGAGTATGAGCAAAGTCTTCATCTCCACATGAAACGAAGGGCGGAGGACAGGCCATGAGACAGGGTGGAAGATGAATGGGTCTGAAGACCCGAGCGTCCCCCAAAGGGACAGCAATTCAGAACAGCTCCGCGAAGAGCAAGCCCCATCTTGTTTGCAGTTTCTGGCTGCCCTGTCCCTGGTGAACAGAGACAACAGCGATCTGGACCGAATGAGAAGCCATCTCTGGGCAGACGTGAGCCGAGACTGGACTGCTGCAGTTAGAGCGACCTCTAGCCTCACTGACGGAGGGGATATTTCACGGTAATCTTGGTCAGAGAGAACTGTTCCACTGAACGGTTTTCTGGCTGAGACCGTTTCTCCCCGCTACTCCTCTAAGATCTGGAATACTCCGGTTTGTATCCCTCAGGACAGTACCACAGCACAAGCCCCAGGTGTCTGAAGAAAGGACGCAGGACTCAGGCTTTCTTCTTGAGCCCCCCTGTGGCACAAGCACGACACAGTCCACCATTGCCTACAAACACACGTTGACCTGTGTTGACTTAGAAACATAAGTCACCTGTTTCCCTTCTGGAAAGAGTCAGTACAACTGCTGTGTCCTTTCTCATCACCCGGTAGGTTTCTCCTGAGGCATCTGGATCCACCTGTGAGAAGCCCCCTTCCCCCTGCAGCCTCAGGATGCCAGTGGCTTCCCCCGTCTCCCGGGTGAGATGTCCTTGGGTAAGTCCGGTGCTCTCTCTTCCTCTATTTCCACCCAACCAGCTGTCCCAGGGCAAGTGTCACATTTGAACTCCCATGGGTTTGAGGGGTGACAGGGGTGTGATAACACACCCCAGACCCTGCAGACTTACCTCCCTTTGAAGCCATCCCCATAGGCTTGGGGACTGACCACAGTGGCACGGCAGTCTCCACAGTGAGAAAAGTCTAGCGCAGGACCCGGACAGCAAACTGTCAACTGCAGATGCTCAGGGTCCAATTTTAAATGTCAACAGGCTTAGAATGTAGCTCTCCAGAATTCTGCAGTGGGGGAGGGGTGGGGGCAGTTGGGCTGGTGGGGGTGGGGAGACATGCCGTGCAGGGTTCTGGCAGGTAGGCAGGATTCTGAAGGTCCCTCAGATTATACAGGGGCAGCACAGTGGGTGTGTGCCTCTGAGGCAAGTTTCAAATTGTTTCTCAGATTCACAGCACAAAGCTTCTACCTGGTGTTCTACTCACTCCATTTCTTTATCAATAAACCTGTTTTTGTGCCCCTCAGCCAACCCTGCTGTAGAGTGGCTGCACTTCCCGAAGGTAGGTCAGAACAAGGAATCCGATAAATACAGGGTTTGTAAGGGAGGTAGGGGGAATGAGTGTCTGGAAATAGGTTTGGATTGTCTCAGCACCTCCAGCGGGCTGGGTTGCTGTATGCACATCATTCTGTAGGAAGCAGTCCTTGTACGCTCAGCTACGGTCTGTTGCTGCGACCTCTGCAGACTCCCGTGGACTGGCCTTGCTTACGATCCCCTTTGCTGGAAAGCCATGAAAATTCATGTCTTTCTTTGAAAACTGTCTCTGCCCATTTTAATATTGAATAACTTGTTTATGTGCTCTTGGGTTGTTTGAGTTGCTTATATGTCTGGATATTAGCCCCTTGTCTGTGTGCCTTCTTTTGCTGTGCAGAAGCTTTATGGTTTGATACATTGCAATATGTTTACTTTTACTGCTTGTGCTTTTGGGGTTTTATTCATAAAGTCTTTGCCCAGTCCTACATCCTGAAGTATGTCCCCTGTGTTTTCATCTAGGAGTTTTATAGTTTCAGTTCTTATATTTGAGTCTTTAATCCATTTCGAGTTGATTTTGTGTATGGTGAAAGGTATGGGCCTAGTTTGACTTTTCTACGCATGGATGTCCGGTTTCCCCAGCACTATTTATTGAAGGTGCCGTCCTTTCCCTAGTGTATATTCTTGGTGGCCTTGTCAAAGATGAGTTGCCGGTAAAAAGCGCTTACATCAAAAGAATGGAAACACTTCAAATAATCTAACATTAAATCTCAAGTAAGTAGAAAACCAAGAACAATCTAAGCACCAAACTAGTAGATGGAAAGCAATGATTAAGAACAGAGTCGAACTAAACGAAGTAGAGACCAAAAGAATGATGCAGAAAATCAATGAAGCAAAATGCTTTTTTTTTTTTTCCCCCAGGGGAAAAACAAACTACGCAAGCTGTTGGCCAGACTACTTAGAAAAGAAGAGAGAAGGCCCGAATAACAAAAATCAGAAATGGAAAGGGAGACATTGCAACCGATTCCACAGAAATACAAAGAATCATTAGAGATTGTTCAGAACAACTATACTCCAACAAATTTGAAAACCTGGAGGAAATGGATAGATTTCTGAAGACCCGTAAACTACTAAGACTGAACCAAGGAGAAATGCAGAACCCGAAGAGACCAATAAGAAGCAATGAGAATGATGCAGTCATCAACAGTACCCCAACACAGAAAAGCCCAGGACCAGATGGCTTCACTGCTGCATTCTACCAAAGTTTTAAAGAAGCATTAACAACCATCCTTTTCAGACTACTCCAAGAAATTGAAACAGAGGCCGTTCTCCTAAATTAATTCTATGAGGCCAGCATCATCCCGATCCCCAAATCAGACAAAGACACAACAACCGAAAAGAAAATTACAGGTCAGTAACCTTGATGAACATAGACACGAAAATCTCCAGCAAGACATTAGCAAACAGAATACAACAGCACGTCACAAAGATTATACACTGTGATCATGTGGGTTTCATCCCAGGGATGCAAGGATGGTTCAACATACATATATCAATAAATGTGATACACCACATGAACAAAAGCAAGGATAAAAACTATACGATTGTCTCAAGAGATGCAGAAAAAGCATTTGAGAAAATTCAGCATCATGGGCCGAGCCCGTGGCGCACTTGGTAGTGTGCTGCGCTGGCAGCGCAGCGACGCTCCCGCCGCGAGTTCGGATCCTATATAGGACTGACCGGTGCACTCACTGGCTGAGTGCCGGTCACGAAAAAAAAAAAAAAAAAGAAAATTCAGCATCATCCCTTCATGATAAAGACCCTTAACTAAGTAGGTATAGAAGGAACATATGTCAACCCAATAAAAGCCATATATGAAAATCACACTGCCAACATTGTCCTGAATGGGGAAAAATTGAAAGCTTTTCCTTCAGGAACAGGAATAAGAGAAGGATGCTCACTCTCACCACTCCTATTTAACATAGCATTGGAAGTACTAGCCAGAGCAATCAGGCAAGAGAAAGAAAGAAAGGGCATCCACAGTGGAAAAGACAAAATCAAAACGTCACGTTTCACAGGATTGGACGTGATCCTACATATAGAAAAATCCATAACCTCTACCAAAAAACTCCTAGAGCTCCTAAACAAATTCAGTACTGTGCAGGATACAAAATCAATGCATAAAAATTGGGAATATTCTTATACGGCAACAACAAATAAGCAGGGGGGAAAAAAAAAAAAAGAAGAAGAAAGCCAGCCCATTTACAATAACTCTGAGAAGAATAAAATACGTAGGAATAAATTTAACCAAAGAGGTGAAAGATCTCTACAATGAGAACTACAAAACTCTGCTGAAAGAAAGAGGACACCAAGAGAGGTGGAAAGACATTCCTTGTTCATGGATTGGAAGAATTAATGTTGTGAAAATGTCCATAATACCAAAAGTGATCTACAGATTCGGTGCAATCCCCATCAAAATACCAATGACATTCTTCACAGAAATAGAAAAAACAATCCTAAATTCATATGGAACAACAAAAGACCCCAATAGCCAAAGCAGTCCTGAGCAAGAAAATAAAATAAAACCAGAGGCATTATACTACCTGACTTCAAACTAGACCTCAAATCTGTAGAAGGTACCAAGTCTTTATGGAGCTTTGGAACTCCCACCACTCTCAAACGGCCGGTTCACCGGTGAGCTAATCTTGTGACTTCTGGATGTAGGACCTAGTTACTTTGCTGTCTCCATTTAAAATAATGCAGTTGCCACGGTGAATGAGGTTTCAGAGGGCTGTGATCCAGACAGCCTCGATTCCTGACTGTCATTTGCATGCAGTATTCTCACACCAGGTTGGGTGACTACTTCTCATTTACCTTTATGAATCCCCGGAGTCACTTGAGACCACGTCATAGTAAGTGAAGGCTATTAAGCAGTTACGGGAGAGAGATGGGGATTTGGCCAACTGGCTCCTTGCAGCGTGCATTAGCTATTGTCGAGTGCCCATGTTCCTCCTCAGTCCAATCCAAAGTCAGGAGAACTTGAACTTGCATTTGAAAACATGACCACTCACAACACCTAGCCTGCCTCTAGTTCGGGGAATTTTACACTACTCCAAAGTATAGGTGAAAGTTAGATACTATGGAATTAATACCGAGATTCATTACTGAGAATCTGTGGACCATGGTGAGAGTTATAATTGTTGGTTTTCCGTTTTGATTTCCCTTTCCTGCTGTGTCATCACATGGGGAAGAGAGAGTTCTGGTGTCTCCTCCTCTTCTTATAAGGGCGCTAATCCCCGTCATTAGGGCTCCACCCTCTGATCTCCTCTTACCCCAACAACCTCCCAAAGGCACCACCCCCAGATACCATCACGATGGGGCTTAGGGCTTCAACATGCAGATTTGGGGGACATGACATTGTGACTGTAACAGCCCTCCAGCTGGCCCCACTGTACAGGGTCAGGGGCAGATTGTAAGGTTGAGGCAGGGCACGGTGCTGGGGAAGCAGAGGTTGTGCCTCCTCCTGGGAACTGTTCAACCACAAAAGGGCCCCAGGACAGACAGCAGTCAGGTGGCGAGGACAGGAGTAGCAGCAGGAGCCCCGAGGTGTGACCGAGATGATGCCTGTGCTCGACTGAGTGCCCACACGTACTAGGGCATGGGCCAAGTCCCCTCCAAACACGACTTACTCCACATTCCTAAAACCTAAGAGGGGCTCCTGAGGACAGCTCTGAATGTGGAAGAGTCAGGGAACTAGTGAGGAGTGGGTCCAGGGCTCCAGCCTTCGATCCCCGCGTTTTCCCTCAGCGCCTGATGTGTGCGCTGAGCTGGACAGCAGGGACAGTAGTGGGTTCCCGTGAGGATGCCCCCAACGAGGACCTGCATGGCATGATGTTCTGGAAGCTTCTGGGCTTGAGGGCCCTGGTGTGCGGCTTCACACCACGCCGTCTTAATCTAGCCAAGCTCTGAGGCCTTCTCCAATGTGGAGACCCACCTGGGAATAGGAGGGGCAGCAGCCAGCTGACCCGCCACCAAGAGTTAGCTTCCTTCACACTTCACAAAGGCACAGGGGCGGGTGGGACATGGATGCTGCTGACGTGGGACAGGGGAGGAAAGGTGCAGAGGAGCATCTGGGGGCTAACCAGCGAGCTCCGTGGGTGGATGGGCAGGAGACGCCCAGACATGGCCCCTTCCTCCCCCTAGCAGACAGCCAGGCCACCGTGGTGCTGGACGGTTTTGCCCACCTGCCACTGTTGCTGGGACACCCCCACCCCATGACCACAGCTCTGCATGTGGGGGCCGACACCCTTTTAGTCAAGGATCCCACATGGGTCCTGGGGGAGGAATCAGATCTCAGAATCTAGAGAAGGAGTTGATGGTCGGGCACCGGTGGGTCCTTGGAGCCTGGCATCTCCCAGATCCTTCCTTCCTCACAGGCCTGTCTCCACTTAGTGGCACAGACATGAGAACAGAGGCAGTAGTCCCAGGGCATTTCCCAACAATACCACTTTTATTCACACTTGTATACAAACCCCCATTACATACAACGCCCCCAACGTGCTGCCTCCCGGACCTGTGCCTCGCCTCTCCCCCACCCTCATCCCCCAAACAGGCCCCCCTCCCCCACCCCAATTCCCCATCCAGACCCCCCCACCCTCTCTCCCCTGTCCTGCCTCCCCCACCCTGCCCGTAGCTGAGGAGCAGCTGGGTCAGCACTGGGTGATGGGAGCTCGGGATCCCTCGGGCCACAGGATGCAGTGAGGGTCAAATCCAGTCCAGAGGGACTGGCACCCCTGAGAGGCCGGCCCACGGCCCCTACTGGCTGCAGTGCTGCTTCTTCCTCCTCCCAGAGACCAATGGGTCGCCCCTCCGCTTTTGAGGACGTGAGGGTCGAGCCAGACGCCGAGCAGGGACGGGGCTCAGGGACAGCCCCCAGGGCTGCAGGCTGTACTGCAAGGTCAGGAGGAAGTCCAGGCTGGGGAGGTCCTCCTCGACTTCACTGGACCTGACTGCCGGGCCCTGCGCAGGCATAACAGGACAGGCTCCCCGGAGACCAGGCGAGGAGGGTCTGTGGCCCTGGGGAGGGGAGCTGAGATGGGCAGCCCTCAGCTTGCGTGACTCCTGATGATCTGGCCAGAGGGCAGGCTCCTTGGGCCTGGGCAGGTCGGGGTTGTCTCGGCTGCGCGGTCGAGGGTCATGGGAAGCCGCCTCTGCTGGGCAGGTTTCTGTGATGACCCCTCCTTGGGGGCCACGGTCTTCGCTCTCTTCTCCTTGGCCAGCTGCAGTCTTAGGATGTGACTCCAATTGGGGTGCGCCATGAGCTGGGGTGGCCCCCACACCTCCTGCGTCATTCGGGGCCGCGAGGCGCTTTTCCACCAGCTGGGGGGAGCAAAGTGGCACTCACTGGCTCTGCCCCAGGTGTGGGGAGGGGCTGGCAGGATGGTGGAGAACCCTGCATTTGGGCGGGAGGTGGCGAAGGTGAGAGGAGGCTTGGCTTGGTGTCAGAGGCAGGGACTGTGACTGTGCTGTGCCCTGCTGGGCCTCCTTCCAGCTTCGCCCCCTGCCCTCCCTCCCTGGCTCTGTCCTCTCGTTCCTGCTCTTCTGCACCTACTCCTCTGACCCAGGCGGTTCCCCTCCGGAGGCCATGCACCCCCAGCAGGGTAAGACTAGACAAAATCACGTGGGCTTCAGGGGCACAGGGTCACGTGTTCCCCCTCGTTTGCCTGGTGCCCTTCCCTCCCCTAGGAGATCTGCTGGCCCTTTCTCCCCTGGGTGCCCTGGTGTCCCTGTCTCCCGTGTGTTACCTGTGCTAGGGTGAGTCCTTCTTCCTGCTCCAGCACCTCAGTCAGAGCCAAGGGATCCAAGTTTGGGTCTGGGGAAAGCAAAGCTGCCAGGAATCGGGGGTGGACGATGGCCTCCACCTGGAGCAGGGGGAAAGGGGCATGAGTGTCTTTGGCAGGGAGTGAACTGCAGCCAGGGGGACCTCGAGGAGAAGCAGAAAGTAATGCCTGTCTCTCCTGTCCACACAGCAGGGTCGTTCTAACTCATGGCCACTAGCAGCTACACACAGACTTTCTCTGTCTCTCACACACACACTGCTCCGTAGCTGAGGGATGAATAGAACTGAATTCCATGGGGCTGGGACTGCCGTTCCCCAGAAAACCTCCCCCACACGAGGGCTCCAAGCCAGCCCACCTTGGTGATGAAGTCTTCCTGGGAGCACAGCTTGTTAATGTAGCTCAGGAGACCTGGGTCCGGGTCAGTCCCGTCCTGCTCCTGCTGCTCCTCGATATCTTCATCCTCCCAGTTTGCATGAGGCCCCAGCAGTGCCTCCATGATATCCACATACTCCTGGACAGCTTCTGGTGGGATCTCCTTGGGTGCCTTGGCCTGGGTCAGCTGCTGGGGTCTGCATGACAGCGGGCGAGTGGATGGTGCCCTGCGGCCAGCCTTCCTGGGAGCACACCCTAGGACAGGAGGGAGGACAGGTGCGTGGCTGGGCTGTAGCGGCCACCTCCAGCCACACTGGGGGGAGGTTGGAACTGAGGGCCATGAAATGGGTCCAGGCTGCACGTCAGGCCCCGTGGGAGGATACACTACCCGAGGTGGGTCATGTGAGACTGAGTTACCTGGAAAGACTTTGGAGCCACCAAGATTCTGGGACGTCTCCCCACCCAGCACTGCTTCCTGGGAAGACTGTACATTGGGTCCTGGACAGCCAAGGCCGATAGCAGCTACGAAACTACTGGACCAGGCCAATACCTAGTTCCTGATCCAGGGCAGTGGAGCCCCAGGTTCTCACTGGCTGCTCTCGCTGAAAGAGCAAGCGCCCCCTCCCCTTACAGGAAAGGGACAAGATGAGGGCACAAGGCCTCCGCAGGCCCCCTTAGGCCTTTGTATTGGCTCCTGTGGGAATATGCTTGCCGTACCTGACCGTGGCACAGTGTTGGGGACTGGTGGCCCTGGAGGAGCAAGCTTTGGTGGGGCTGGAGGAGGCAGGCCCTGGGGCCCCTTCACACACTGCAGCACCCGGAGCTGCATCTCCTCCTCAGCTTCAAATTCCATGAACCTGGCGGGCAGAGGGAGAGCCATAGCCATGCTGAGAGGGAGGCCTGGCCAGGGATGGGGGAGGAAGGGCTTTGGGTGGGCCGGGCTGCTCCCCCACCTGCGGAACAGTTGCAGGGGTACGCTGGCTCACCTACACCTGCAGGGCAGAAAACATCCAGGGGGTCTTCCTGAATGAAGGCCTGTGTGACCCAGGCCCGGCCCTCAGGGGACCCTGCTCCTCCTATCCCTGCCCAGGGCCACTCAGAAGAGCTGACAGCCAGAAGCTAGGTCAGGGATGTGACTGACTGCAAATGACATGAGGAATCCTTGCCCGGATCCGGGAATCCTGGGCTGGTACTGTGAGCCCCTGACAATAGCCTGGGAGAGAAGGGCCCCGGAGATGTTGCAGGAAGTGGGAGCTCAGCTGAGAGGAGAGGGTGCATTTTCTGTGAGGGTGATTGGTGTTCACGGAGTGGATTGCCGTGCAGCAAAGGCAGGGAGGCCAGAGACGTGTCTGGGGGTGTGTGAGGTGCTGGCTTCCCCTGCCCAAGCTCTTCTGCCCCAGCCCATTCTGGGATGGCAGGTGACCTATTTCTGGCCACTTTTCATGAGGAGACGTGGTCCCGACTTTGTCAGTAGTCACTAGCTTCCCTCCTGCAGGGTCCCCACAGCTGGAGCCGACCCCCACTGGGCTGTGCTGGTTACTCTTCCCCATCCCCGTTTCAGCATCTGGGCAGGGTTTGACCCGAGGCCAGGGGAGGGCGGAGATTCCGGGGTGGGTAGGAGAGAGAAGCCCAAGCACCCAGGTGGATGGAGAGCTTCCCGGGGGAGGCAGGGCCCCAGGGAGGGGCCGGACCTAGCGGATCCCCGTCCTCACGGCATCCCTGCCGATGAGCCCACCGCACCAGCCCCTCCCCCTTTCACCCACCCTCAGCCCGCCCCACAGCCCCTCAGGCCCTGCATCCCTGACTCACTTTGCTGCCATGTCATAATAGTTCATGCGGTCATAATTGCTCGTGCCCTGCCATTCCTGCATGGCCCGCCGCACTCCGTCCTCCAGGCTCATGGTGGGCTTCAGCCGGGCCAGGGACCGAAGCACTGGGCTGTAAGTCCTCAGTGTCAGTCACAATGCCCCTGCCCTCCTCCCATCCCAGCTGACCGGCCCACACCTGTGCCCCGCCACATCACACACATCCCACCTGTCCTGTCACCTGTGCCTGTCCTCCCAGTGTGGGCTCTTCAGCCTCCAGGACAACCAACATGTGTCAACCTCAGCACCAAGGGACTGCTTGGCCTCTCTGACTTCCCTTGGAGGCCTTAGTATTATTGTGTGTTACGGACTGAATGTGTGTGTCCCCAAAATTCACATGTTGTGGCCCTAGCTTGCAATGTGATGGTATTTGGAGGTGGAGCCTTTGGGGATCATCAGGTTTAGATTAGATAATTGGGAGGCCCCGTGATGGGATTTGTGTCCCTGTGAGTGTGAGAAGAGGAAAAGACACCAGAACTCCCTGTGATGTGAGGACACAGCCATCGAAAGCCAGGCGGAAAGTCCTTGCCCGGAACTGAATCTGCCGGGACCTCATCTGGGACTTCCGCTTCCTGAACTGGGAGACGTGAAAGTCTGTTGTCTAAAGCACCTGTCCTGTGGCGTTTTGTTATGGCAGCCTGAGCTGACCGAGAACTGCCTAGAATGGCCGTTCCAAGGCCCCAGGACTGAGCACTTAATCAGCTCCTGGTGACTCTCTAGAGAGGCAGCCCTTGGGGACACAGCGTCAGAGTCCCTCAGCGTGCAGAGCAGGCGCGGGGATCCAGAGCCAAAGGAGACCGGTGCCTGAGCTGACCGGGCAAGGCCTGGGGGCGGTGGCTCCATTTAGGGACTCAGGACAGCCTAGGGCACCTGGGACTTTGGTCCAAGGGGAACTCCGACTGCTCAGCATGTGCGGGACACTGAAATCACTGGGGACAAGGATTTGGGGGCCCCTTTAATTTATACACTGTGTGCAGCTTCCCGTGGAGGGCAGCCAGTGTGGGAGCGGGGCAGGTATGCAGCCATGTCCCGTGTCCCGTGGACTAGGATACGTGCTCCATGTGATGGCCCCAGGAACACGAGGGCCTGCAGGTGGAAGGAGGCAGGTGTTGGGGAGGGAAAGACAAACGCTCCTGGCTACGGACGTCGCTGCCTCCCATCACCTCAGCCCCTGGTCCTGGGCTCCTGGGCTCACGGTCCCCTCACTCCCTGTGGTGGGACATGTGACTTTGGGAACACTGTCCTCTTCTAGGTTGCCTGTTCTTAGTGTTGACGGTAATAGTAATCATCATCATAATACGAAAACAACAATAACGAGGGACAGCACATGCCAGAGACCCTGCTGAGTGCATCAGACATGAGTCAGACAATCTTCCCACCCTCCGAATGAAGCGGAATTGTCTGTCTGTCTAGGAGGCATTCAGGGATAAAGAAGGCGACTCTGCGCAGGATCCAAACCCAGTGATGGGGGCCCAACCAGGTCCCAATGTGTGGCTTGACTACCTCAGTCTCCTTGCTAGAATTTTCCAGAAGAGTGAGGGGGTACATGTGTAAGGCTCCTCCTGTGGCCTGTGCCTTCTCCCCCCAGTCCCTCCATGTGACGTCCCGAAGCCATCCTCACTCAGGTCCTGTGCTGGGCATGAGAGGACACGGGGAGGAATCACGGGTGAAGGCAGAGACCTGAATCCAAGTTGTGGCTCATGTCACACCGGAAACTCACTCTGGCCTTTACCTTCTGTGCATATTATGGTAACTGTTAAAAACCAAGTTTGGTGGACTCACAGGGTGTTGGGGATCAGTCGACCTAAGGCTCATGAATGTACATCGTGAACCGGAGTGGGACATTAGTTAAACTGCTGAGAATGCATGGGCCGTCGCCCACGTGACCTTCATCCAAGTTCCCCTAAATAGGCTGCCCTCCTCGTCCGTCCTTCGTTCCCCTTCATGTGGGAGCGGTGGGATTAGCTCCATCCCCCAAGGAGGGCACTCACATGAGGAAGCAGGACAGAGCTTCAGCATCAGGACTCTGGGGCAGGTGCCCGCGGGCCAGGGACTTGAAGCGCTGCCAGCGTCGGAAGTTGTCGTAAACACTCCTGGGGTTACAGGAGTCCTCTGGCGCGGCCTTGGCCTGGGAGGGGGCCTTGCCGCCCTCCCCACCAGCCCCATGTGGACGTGGCCCGTCATTCCCTGGGACCACGGTCGGACCCAGCTGGGCTGCTGGAAGGGGAGCTGGAAGGGGCTGGCCTGGGAACCAGTACCCCTCTCCAGCCCACGTGCCCCCGATGGATGCAGCAGGCATCACGGTCCCTACAGCGGGAGTTGCCAACAGCAGGGGAGCAGGACACTGAGCACCCCCGCAGAGGGCCCCTGGAGCACTCCAGTTGAGGGGGGCCTGAGCCAGGACAGTGGTCTGAGTGTGAGAGGGCTCTGCTGGAGCCCCTTGCGTCCTGACTGGGACAATGATGTTGAAAGCCCCGGCCCCACTCGGGCCATGGCCAGCGGCTCCGGTCCCCTGAGGCATCCTGGGGAAAGCAGACCGCACCAGGGGGCCACCAGGAGGCAACGCTGACATCACTAGGGCAGGTGGGGGCTGCTCGCAGGGCGGCCCGGGGACTGGGCCGGAAGCAGGCGTGGGAAACAGCGGACGGAAGGAAGTGAACGGAGGGTTCAGGGTCACGCTGGGCCCCAGCACTGCAGATGCTGTGGAGACAAAGGAGAGGGGCGAATGAGCAGGGGACGCGGCCACCAGGACGGAGGCTCTCCCTTCCCTTAGAGTCAGTGTGAACCAGAGCGAGGCATCCCAGCATTTGAGGGCCATAGGACGGGGAATTGTGCAGTTTGCCCCCAAGTGAATGTCATGCTCCCCCTTGGGTTGGGGATCATTCTACTAGAGAACTTGCTTCTCATTCACTGAGATCCTCTGACCCCCGTCAGTCAAGAAGTAACACCTAAGCTTCCCTTGCCTCTGAGAAGCTCCCCAGGGTGTCCCCGGCACGTGGACCCGCCAGCCTCGTGGGATTGCCCCTAGATGTGAGTTGGGGTGGACTGTGCTTGGCGGCACAACGCCCCTCAGTGTGCGCACCCCCATGAAGGGCACCTTCTCCAGTGCCAGTTGCAGGCGCCCCCCACGTGACCTATGTGAAGCCAGCAGATTCACAAGGTTATGAGCCCTTCTCTTTCTCAGTGCTCCTTTTCCTGATGCTCCTCATAAAGCCCTCACAACCCAAACAAATGAACTTGAACAAAATCTGTGCCTCAACTATCGCCCAGGAGCCCTGAGGGAACCCCATAATGCAGCAGCCCAGTGAGGATGTGCTTCTCCTGGTACCACCCACAGCAAGCATGGAACAGAGGCCAGGTTCGGGGCACACTTGTCCCCATGCACAGTGGTTCGTTCGTGCTGTCACTGAGGCAGCTCTGTTCTCAGGAGGTGGTCTGTGAGTTAGATGATGAATTCCCTGAGACCCTGTCACTGCACAGCCAGAGAGGGCTGCAGAGGACTAGAAAGGCCAGGAAATGTGGAGCCCTGCGGCTCCCAGTGGAGGTTCGTAGAGATTTGAATAGCTGCTGATGGTTAGAGTTGGCCGTGGGTAATGGAGACCTTCTGTGATCCTTCTCCTTTGAGCTCTCAGTGATGGCCCACAAAGAACCAGGCATGAGCCAGTGTGACAGGAAAGTTGTCTGGGTACATCCCTGTTCACTAGGGTTTCAGGTCAACCGTAGTCACGGAGAGCAAGGTCCATAGGACATGGTCCTAACTGATCAGGACATATGTCCTAACTTTGAATAACAACAGTCATAATAATAGAAGATCTTCCTAATGGTGTGCTGCTCTGCTTCCTCTCTCGGGAAGGAAACCAGCCTTTCAGAACCTTCCACTGTAAAGCCGACAGCACGCCTCATCTGTCCCCTGTTCATGATGTGCTAGACATGGAGTATGAGCAAAGTCTTCATCTCCACATGAAACGAAGGGCGGAGGACAGGCCATGAGACAGGGTGGAAGATGAATGGGTCTGAAGACCCGAGCGTCCCCCAAAGGGACAGCAATTCAGAACAGCTCCGCGAAGAGCAAGCCCCATCTTGTTTGCAGTTTCTGGCTGCCCTGTCCCTGGTGAACAGAGACAACAGCGATCTGGACCGAATGAGAAGCCATCTCTGGGCAGACGTGAGCCGAGACTGGACTGCTGCAGTTAGAGCGACCTCTAGCCTCACTGACGGAGGGGATATTTCACGGTAATCTTGGTCAGAGAGAACTGTTCCACTGAACGGTTTTCTGGCTGAGACCGTTTCTCCCCGCTACTCCTCTAAGATCTGGAATACTCCGGTTTGTATCCCTCAGGACAGTACCACAGCACAAGCCCCAGGTGTCTGAAGAAAGGACGCAGGACTCAGGCTTTCTTCTTGAGCCCCCCTGTGGCACAAGCACGACACAGTCCACCATTGCCTACAAACACACGTTGACCTGTGTTGACTTAGAAACATAAGTCACCTGTTTCCCTTCTGGAAAGAGTCAGTACAACTGCTGTGTCCTTTCTCATCACCCGGTAGGTTTCTCCTGAGGCATCTGGATCCACCTGTGAGAAGCCCCCTTCCCCCTGCAGCCTCAGGATGCCAGTGGCTTCCCCCGTCTCCCGGGTGAGATGTCCTTGGGTAAGTCCGGTGCTCTCTCTTCCTCTATTTCCACCCAACCAGCTGTCCCAGGGCAAGTGTCACATTTGAACTCCCATGGGTTTGAGGGGTGACAGGGGTGTGATAACACACCCCAGACCCTGCAGACTTACCTCCCTTTGAAGCCATCCCCATAGGCTTGGGGACTGACCACAGTGGCACGGCAGTCTCCACAGTGAGAAAAGTCTAGCGCAGGACCCGGACAGCAAACTGTCAACTGCAGATGCTCAGGGTCCAATTTTAAATGTCAACAGGCTTAGAATGTAGCTCTCCAGAATTCTGCAGTGGGGGAGGGGTGGGGGCAGTTGGGCTGGTGGGGGTGGGGAGACATGCCGTGCAGGGTTCTGGCAGGTAGGCAGGATTCTGAAGGTCCCTCAGATTATACAGGGGCAGCACAGTGGGTGTGTGCCTCTGAGGCAAGTTTCAAATTGTTTCTCAGATTCACAGCACAAAGCTTCTACCTGGTGTTCTACTCACTCCATTTCTTTATCAATAAACCTGTTTTTGTGCCCCTCAGCCAACCCTGCTGTAGAGTGGCTGCACTTCCCGAAGGTAGGTCAGAACAAGGAATCCGATAAATACAGGGTTTGTAAGGGAGGTAGGGGGAATGAGTGTCTGGAAATAGGTTTGGATTGTCTCAGCACCTCCAGCGGGCTGGGTTGCTGTATGCACATCATTCTGTAGGAAGCAGTCCTTGTACGCTCAGCTACGGTCTGTTGCTGCGACCTCTGCAGACTCCCGTGGACTGGCCTTGCTTACGATCCCCTTTGCTGGAAAGCCATGAAAATTCATGTCTTTCTTTGAAAACTGTCTCTGCCCATTTTAATATTGAATAACTTGTTTATGTGCTCTTGGGTTGTTTGAGTTGCTTATATGTCTGGATATTAGCCCCTTGTCTGTGTGCCTTCTTTTGCTGTGCAGAAGCTTTATGGTTTGATACATTGCAATATGTTTACTTTTACTGCTTGTGCTTTTGGGGTTTTATTCATAAAGTCTTTGCCCAGTCCTACATCCTGAAGTATGTCCCCTGTGTTTTCATCTAGGAGTTTTATAGTTTCAGTTCTTATATTTGAGTCTTTAATCCATTTCGAGTTGATTTTGTGTATGGTGAA
The DNA here is from genome assembly GCF_027409185.1 of Cynocephalus volans. Taxonomy (NCBI): domain Eukaryota; kingdom Metazoa; phylum Chordata; class Mammalia; order Dermoptera; family Cynocephalidae; genus Cynocephalus; species Cynocephalus volans. The sequence continues at coordinate 161,388,170 of NC_084465.1, read as the reverse complement.
AGGTATGGGCCTAGTTTGACTTTTCTACGCATGGATGTCCGGTTTCCCCAGCACTATTTATTGAAGGTGCCGTCCTTTCCCTAGTGTATATTCTTGGTGGCCTTGTCAAAGATGAGTTGCCGGTAAAAAGCGCTTACATCAAAAGAATGGAAACACTTCAAATAATCTAACATTAAATCTCAAGTAAGTAGAAAACCAAGAACAATCTAAGCACCAAACTAGTAGATGGAAAGCAATGATTAAGAACAGAGTCGAACTAAACGAAGTAGAGACCAAAAGAATGATGCAGAAAATCAATGAAGCAAAATGCTTTTTTTTTTTTTCCCCCAGGGGAAAAACAAACTACGCAAGCTGTTGGCCAGACTACTTAGAAAAGAAGAGAGAAGGCCCGAATAACAAAAATCAGAAATGGAAAGGGAGACATTGCAACCGATTCCACAGAAATACAAAGAATCATTAGAGATTGTTCAGAACAACTATACTCCAACAAATTTGAAAACCTGGAGGAAATGGATAGATTTCTGAAGACCCGTAAACTACTAAGACTGAACCAAGGAGAAATGCAGAACCCGAAGAGACCAATAAGAAGCAATGAGAATGATGCAGTCATCAACAGTACCCCAACACAGAAAAGCCCAGGACCAGATGGCTTCACTGCTGCATTCTACCAAAGTTTTAAAGAAGCATTAACAACCATCCTTTTCAGACTACTCCAAGAAATTGAAACAGAGGCCGTTCTCCTAAATTAATTCTATGAGGCCAGCATCATCCCGATCCCCAAATCAGACAAAGACACAACAACCGAAAAGAAAATTACAGGTCAGTAACCTTGATGAACATAGACACGAAAATCTCCAGCAAGACATTAGCAAACAGAATACAACAGCACGTCACAAAGATTATACACTGTGATCATGTGGGTTTCATCCCAGGGATGCAAGGATGGTTCAACATACATATATCAATAAATGTGATACACCACATGAACAAAAGCAAGGATAAAAACTATACGATTGTCTCAAGAGATGCAGAAAAAGCATTTGAGAAAATTCAGCATCATGGGCCGAGCCCGTGGCGCACTTGGTAGTGTGCTGCGCTGGCAGCGCAGCGACGCTCCCGCCGCGAGTTCGGATCCTATATAGGACTGACCGGTGCACTCACTGGCTGAGTGCCGGTCACGAAAAAAAAAAAAAAAAAGAAAATTCAGCATCATCCCTTCATGATAAAGACCCTTAACTAAGTAGGTATAGAAGGAACATATGTCAACCCAATAAAAGCCATATATGAAAATCACACTGCCAACATTGTCCTGAATGGGGAAAAATTGAAAGCTTTTCCTTCAGGAACAGGAATAAGAGAAGGATGCTCACTCTCACCACTCCTATTTAACATAGCATTGGAAGTACTAGCCAGAGCAATCAGGCAAGAGAAAGAAAGAAAGGGCATCCACAGTGGAAAAGACAAAATCAAAACGTCACGTTTCACAGGATTGGACGTGATCCTACATATAGAAAAATCCATAACCTCTACCAAAAAACTCCTAGAGCTCCTAAACAAATTCAGTACTGTGCAGGATACAAAATCAATGCATAAAAATTGGGAATATTCTTATACGGCAACAACAAATAAGCAGGGGGGAAAAAAAAAAAAAGAAGAAGAAAGCCAGCCCATTTACAATAACTCTGAGAAGAATAAAATACGTAGGAATAAATTTAACCAAAGAGGTGAAAGATCTCTACAATGAGAACTACAAAACTCTGCTGAAAGAAAGAGGACACCAAGAGAGGTGGAAAGACATTCCTTGTTCATGGATTGGAAGAATTAATGTTGTGAAAATGTCCATAATACCAAAAGTGATCTACAGATTCGGTGCAATCCCCATCAAAATACCAATGACATTCTTCACAGAAATAGAAAAAACAATCCTAAATTCATATGGAACAACAAAAGACCCCAATAGCCAAAGCAGTCCTGAGCAAGAAAATAAAATAAAACCAGAGGCATTATACTACCTGACTTCAAACTAGACCTCAAATCTGTAGAAGGTACCAAGTCTTTATGGAGCTTTGGAACTCCCACCACTCTCAAACGGCCGGTTCACCGGTGAGCTAATCTTGTGACTTCTGGATGTAGGACCTAGTTACTTTGCTGTCTCCATTTAAAATAATGCAGTTGCCACGGTGAATGAGGTTTCAGAGGGCTGTGATCCAGACAGCCTCGATTCCTGACTGTCATTTGCATGCAGTATTCTCACACCAGGTTGGGTGACTACTTCTCATTTACCTTTATGAATCCCCGGAGTCACTTGAGACCACGTCATAGTAAGTGAAGGCTATTAAGCAGTTACGGGAGAGAGATGGGGATTTGGCCAACTGGCTCCTTGCAGCGTGCATTAGCTATTGTCGAGTGCCCATGTTCCTCCTCAGTCCAATCCAAAGTCAGGAGAACTTGAACTTGCATTTGAAAACATGACCACTCACAACACCTAGCCTGCCTCTAGTTCGGGGAATTTTACACTACTCCAAAGTATAGGTGAAAGTTAGATACTATGGAATTAATACCGAGATTCATTACTGAGAATCTGTGGACCATGGTGAGAGTTATAATTGTTGGTTTTCCGTTTTGATTTCCCTTTCCTGCTGTGTCATCACATGGGGAAGAGAGAGTTCTGGTGTCTCCTCCTCTTCTTATAAGGGCGCTAATCCCCGTCATTAGGGCTCCACCCTCTGATCTCCTCTTACCCCAACAACCTCCCAAAGGCACCACCCCCAGATACCATCACGATGGGGCTTAGGGCTTCAACATGCAGATTTGGGGGACATGACATTGTGACTGTAACAGCCCTCCAGCTGGCCCCACTGTACAGGGTCAGGGGCAGATTGTAAGGTTGAGGCAGGGCACGGTGCTGGGGAAGCAGAGGTTGTGCCTCCTCCTGGGAACTGTTCAACCACAAAAGGGCCCCAGGACAGACAGCAGTCAGGTGGCGAGGACAGGAGTAGCAGCAGGAGCCCCGAGGTGTGACCGAGATGATGCCTGTGCTCGACTGAGTGCCCACACGTACTAGGGCATGGGCCAAGTCCCCTCCAAACACGACTTACTCCACATTCCTAAAACCTAAGAGGGGCTCCTGAGGACAGCTCTGAATGTGGAAGAGTCAGGGAACTAGTGAGGAGTGGGTCCAGGGCTCCAGCCTTCGATCCCCGCGTTTTCCCTCAGCGCCTGATGTGTGCGCTGAGCTGGACAGCAGGGACAGTAGTGGGTTCCCGTGAGGATGCCCCCAACGAGGACCTGCATGGCATGATGTTCTGGAAGCTTCTGGGCTTGAGGGCCCTGGTGTGCGGCTTCACACCACGCCGTCTTAATCTAGCCAAGCTCTGAGGCCTTCTCCAATGTGGAGACCCACCTGGGAATAGGAGGGGCAGCAGCCAGCTGACCCGCCACCAAGAGTTAGCTTCCTTCACACTTCACAAAGGCACAGGGGCGGGTGGGACATGGATGCTGCTGACGTGGGACAGGGGAGGAAAGGTGCAGAGGAGCATCTGGGGGCTAACCAGCGAGCTCCGTGGGTGGATGGGCAGGAGACGCCCAGACATGGCCCCTTCCTCCCCCTAGCAGACAGCCAGGCCACCGTGGTGCTGGACGGTTTTGCCCACCTGCCACTGTTGCTGGGACACCCCCACCCCATGACCACAGCTCTGCATGTGGGGGCCGACACCCTTTTAGTCAAGGATCCCACATGGGTCCTGGGGGAGGAATCAGATCTCAGAATCTAGAGAAGGAGTTGATGGTCGGGCACCGGTGGGTCCTTGGAGCCTGGCATCTCCCAGATCCTTCCTTCCTCACAGGCCTGTCTCCACTTAGTGGCACAGACATGAGAACAGAGGCAGTAGTCCCAGGGCATTTCCCAACAATACCACTTTTATTCACACTTGTATACAAACCCCCATTACATACAACGCCCCCAACGTGCTGCCTCCCGGACCTGTGCCTCGCCTCTCCCCCACCCTCATCCCCCAAACAGGCCCCCCTCCCCCACCCCAATTCCCCATCCAGACCCCCCCACCCTCTCTCCCCTGTCCTGCCTCCCCCACCCTGCCCGTAGCTGAGGAGCAGCTGGGTCAGCACTGGGTGATGGGAGCTCGGGATCCCTCGGGCCACAGGATGCAGTGAGGGTCAAATCCAGTCCAGAGGGACTGGCACCCCTGAGAGGCCGGCCCACGGCCCCTACTGGCTGCAGTGCTGCTTCTTCCTCCTCCCAGAGACCAATGGGTCGCCCCTCCGCTTTTGAGGACGTGAGGGTCGAGCCAGACGCCGAGCAGGGACGGGGCTCAGGGACAGCCCCCAGGGCTGCAGGCTGTACTGCAAGGTCAGGAGGAAGTCCAGGCTGGGGAGGTCCTCCTCGACTTCACCGGACCTGACTGCCGGGCCTTGCGCAGGCATAACAGGACAGGCTCCCCGGAGACCAGGCGAGGAGGGTCTGTGGCCCTGGGGAGGGGAGCTGAGATGGGCAGCCCTCAGCTTGCGTGACTCCTGATGATCTGGCCAGAGGGCAGGCTCCTTGGGCCTGGGCAGGTCGGGGTTGTCTCGGCTGCGCGGTCGAGGGTCATGGGAAGCCGCCTCTGCTGGGCAGGTTTCTGTGATGACCCCTCCTTGGGGGCCACGGTCTTCGCTCTCTTCTCCTTGGCCAGCTGCAGTCTTAGGATGTGACTCCAATTGGGGTGCGCCATGAGCTGGGGTGGCCCCCACACCTCCTGCGTCATTCGGGGCCGCGAGGCGCTTTTCCACCAGCTGGGGGGAGCAAAGTGGCACTCACTGGCTCTGCCCCAGGTGTGGGGAGGGGCTGGCAGGATGGTGGAGAACCCTGCATTTGGGCGGGAGGTGGCGAAGGTGAGAGGAGGCTTGGCTTGGTGTCAGAGGCAGGGACTGTGACTGTGCTGTGCCCTGCTGGGCCTCCTTCCAGCTTCGCCCCCTGCCCTCCCTCCCTGGCTCTGTCCTCTCGTTCCTGCTCTTCTGCACCTACTCCTCTGACCCAGGCGGTTCCCCTCCGGAGGCCATGCACCCCCAGCAGGGTAAGACTAGACAAAATCACGTGGGCTTCAGGGGCACAGGGTCACGTGTTCCCCCTCGTTTGCCTGGTGCCCTTCCCTCCCCTAGGAGATCTGCTGGCCCTTTCTCCCCTGGGTGCCCTGGTGTCCCTGTCTCCCGTGTGTTACCTGTGCTAGGGTGAGTCCTTCTTCCTGCTCCAGCACCTCAGTCAGAGCCAAGGGATCCAAGTTTGGGTCTGGGGAAAGCAAAGCTGCCAGGAATCGGGGGTGGACGATGGCCTCCACCTGGAGCAGGGGGAAAGGGGCATGAGTGTCTTTGGCAGGGAGTGAACTGCAGCCAGGGGGACCTCGAGGAGAAGCAGAAAGTAATGCCTGTCTCTCCTGTCCACACAGCAGGGTCGTTCTAACTCATGGCCACTAGCAGCTACACACAGACTTTCTCTGTCTCTCACACACACACTGCTCCGTAGCTGAGGGATGAATAGAACTGAATTCCATGGGGCTGGGACTGCCGTTCCCCAGAAAACCTCCCCCACACGAGGGCTCCAAGCCAGCCCACCTTGGTGATGAAGTCTTCCTGGGAGCACAGCTTGTTAATGTAGCTCAGGAGACCTGGGTCCGGGTCAGTCCCGTCCTGCTCCTGCTGCTCCTCGATATCTTCATCCTCCCAGTTTGCATGAGGCCCCAGCAGTGCCTCCATGATATCCACATACTCCTGGACAGCTTCTGGTGGGATCTCCTTGGGTGCCTTGGCCTGGGTCAGCTGCTGGGGTCTGCATGACAGCGGGCGAGTGGATGGTGCCCTGCGGCCAGCCTTCCTGGGAGCACACCCTAGGACAGGAGGGAGGACAGGTGCGTGGCTGGGCTGTAGCGGCCACCTCCAGCCACACTGGGGGGAGGTTGGAACTGAGGGCCATGAAATGGGTCCAGGCTGCACGTCAGGCCCCGTGGGAGGATACACTACCCGAGGTGGGTCATGTGAGACTGAGTTACCTGGAAAGACTTTGGAGCCACCAAGATTCTGGGACGTCTCCCCACCCAGCACTGCTTCCTGGGAAGACTGTACATTGGGTCCTGGACAGCCAAGGCCGATAGCAGCTACGAAACTACTGGACCAGGCCAATACCTAGTTCCTGATCCAGGGCAGTGGAGCCCCAGGTTCTCACTGGCTGCTCTCGCTGAAAGAGCAAGCGCCCCCTCCCCTTACAGGAAAGGGACAAGATGAGGGCACAAGGCCTCCGCAGGCCCCCTTAGGCCTTTGTATTGGCTCCTGTGGGAATATGCTTGCCGTACCTGACCGTGGCACAGTGTTGGGGACTGGTGGCCCTGGAGGAGCAAGCTTTGGTGGGGCTGGAGGAGGCAGGCCCTGGGGCCCCTTCACACACTGCAGCACCCGGAGCTGCATCTCCTCCTCAGCTTCAAATTCCATGAACCTGGCGGGCAGAGGGAGAGCCATAGCCATGCTGAGAGGGAGGCCTGGCCAGGGATGGGGGAGGAAGGGCTTTGGGTGGGCCGGGCTGCTCCCCCACCTGCGGAACAGTTGCAGGGGTACGCTGGCTCACCTACACCTGCAGGGCAGAAAACATCCAGGGGGTCTTCCTGAATGAAGGCCTGTGTGACCCAGGCCCGGCCCTCAGGGGACCCTGCTCCTCCTATCCCTGCCCAGGGCCACTCAGAAGAGCTGACAGCCAGAAGCTAGGTCAGGGATGTGACTGACTGCAAATGACATGAGGAATCCTTGCCCGGATCCGGGAATCCTGGGCTGGTACTGTGAGCCCCTGACAATAGCCTGGGAGAGAAGGGCCCCGGAGATGTTGCAGGAAGTGGGAGCTCAGCTGAGAGGAGAGGGTGCATTTTCTGTGAGGGTGATTGGTGTTCACGGAGTGGATTGCCGTGCAGCAAAGGCAGGGAGGCCAGAGACGTGTCTGGGGGTGTGTGAGGTGCTGGCTTCCCCTGCCCAAGCTCTTCTGCCCCAGCCCATTCTGGGATGGCAGGTGACCTATTTCTGGCCACTTTTCATGAGGAGACGTGGTCCCGACTTTGTCAGTAGTCACTAGCTTCCCTCCTGCAGGGTCCCCACAGCTGGAGCCGACCCCCACTGGGCTGTGCTGGTTACTCTTCCCCATCCCCGTTTCAGCATCTGGGCAGGGTTTGACCCGAGGCCAGGGGAGGGCGGAGATTCCGGGGTGGGTAGGAGAGAGAAGCCCAAGCACCCAGGTGGATGGAGAGCTTCCCGGGGGAGGCAGGGCCCCAGGGAGGGGCCGGACCTAGCGGATCCCCGTCCTCACGGCATCCCTGCCGATGAGCCCACCGCACCAGCCCCTCCCCCTTTCACCCACCCTCAGCCCGCCCCACAGCCCCTCAGGCCCTGCATCCCTGACTCACTTTGCTGCCATGTCATAATAGTTCATGCGGTCATAATTGCTCGTGCCCTGCCATTCCTGCATGGCCCGCCGCACTCCGTCCTCCAGGCTCATGGTGGGCTTCAGCCGGGCCAGGGACCGAAGCACTGGGCTGTAAGTCCTCAGTGTCAGTCACAATGCCCCTGCCCTCCTCCCATCCCAGCTGACCGGCCCACACCTGTGCCCCGCCACATCACACACATCCCACCTGTCCTGTCACCTGTGCCTGTCCTCCCAGTGTGGGCTCTTCAGCCTCCAGGACAACCAACATGTGTCAACCTCAGCACCAAGGGACTGCTTGGCCTCTCTGACTTCCCTTGGAGGCCTTAGTATTATTGTGTGTTACGGACTGAATGTGTGTGTCCCCAAAATTCACATGTTGTGGCCCTAGCTTGCAATGTGATGGTATTTGGAGGTGGAGCCTTTGGGGATCATCAGGTTTAGATTAGATAATTGGGAGGCCCCGTGATGGGATTTGTGTCCCTGTGAGTGTGAGAAGAGGAAAAGACACCAGAACTCCCTGTGATGTGAGGACACAGCCATCGAAAGCCAGGCGGAAAGTCCTTGCCCGGAACTGAATCTGCCGGGACCTCATCTGGGACTTCCGCTTCCTGAACTGGGAGACGTGAAAGTCTGTTGTCTAAAGCACCTGTCCTGTGGCGTTTTGTTATGGCAGCCTGAGCTGACCGAGAACTGCCTAGAATGGCCGTTCCAAGGCCCCAGGACTGAGCACTTAATCAGCTCCTGGTGACTCTCTAGAGAGGCAGCCCTTGGGGACACAGCGTCAGAGTCCCTCAGCGTGCAGAGCAGGCGCGGGGATCCAGAGCCAAAGGAGACCGGTGCCTGAGCTGACCGGGCAAGGCCTGGGGGCGGTGGCTCCATTTAGGGACTCAGGACAGCCTAGGGCACCTGGGACTTTGGTCCAAGGGGAACTCCGACTGCTCAGCATGTGCGGGACACTGAAATCACTGGGGACAAGGATTTGGGGGCCCCTTTAATTTATACACTGTGTGCAGCTTCCCGTGGAGGGCAGCCAGTGTGGGAGCGGGGCAGGTATGCAGCCATGTCCCGTGTCCCGTGGACTAGGATACGTGCTCCATGTGATGGCCCCAGGAACACGAGGGCCTGCAGGTGGAAGGAGGCAGGTGTTGGGGAGGGAAAGACAAACGCTCCTGGCTACGGACGTCGCTGCCTCCCATCACCTCAGCCCCTGGTCCTGGGCTCCTGGGCTCACGGTCCCCTCACTCCCTGTGGTGGGACATGTGACTTTGGGAACACTGTCCTCTTCTAGGTTGCCTGTTCTTAGTGTTGACGGTAATAGTAATCATCATCATAATACGAAAACAACAATAACGAGGGACAGCACATGCCAGAGACCCTGCTGAGTGCATCAGACATGAGTCAGACAATCTTCCCACCCTCCGAATGAAGCGGAATTGTCTGTCTGTCTAGGAGGCATTCAGGGATAAAGAAGGCGACTCTGCGCAGGATCCAAACCCAGTGATGGGGGCCCAACCAGGTCCCAATGTGTGGCTTGACTACCTCAGTCTCCTTGCTAGAATTTTCCAGAAGAGTGAGGGGGTACATGTGTAAGGCTCCTCCTGTGGCCTGTGCCTTCTCCCCCCAGTCCCTCCATGTGACGTCCCGAAGCCATCCTCACTCAGGTCCTGTGCTGGGCATGAGAGGACACGGGGAGGAATCACGGGTGAAGGCAGAGACCTGAATCCAAGTTGTGGCTCATGTCACACCGGAAACTCACTCTGGCCTTTACCTTCTGTGCATATTATGGTAACTGTTAAAAACCAAGTTTGGTGGACTCACAGGGTGTTGGGGATCAGTCGACCTAAGGCTCATGAATGTACATCGTGAACCGGAGTGGGACATTAGTTAAACTGCTGAGAATGCATGGGCCGTCGCCCACGTGACCTTCATCCAAGTTCCCCTAAATAGGCTGCCCTCCTCGTCCGTCCTTCGTTCCCCTTCATGTGGGAGCGGTGGGATTAGCTCCATCCCCCAAGGAGGGCACTCACATGAGGAAGCAGGACAGAGCTTCAGCATCAGGACTCTGGGGCAGGTGCCCGCGGGCCAGGGACTTGAAGCGCTGCCAGCGTCGGAAGTTGTCGTAAACACTCCTGGGGTTACAGGAGTCCTCTGGCGCGGCCTTGGCCTGGGAGGGGGCCTTGCCGCCCTCCCCACCAGCCCCATGTGGACGTGGCCCGTCATTCCCTGGGACCACGGTCGGACCCAGCTGGGCTGCTGGAAGGGGAGCTGGAAGGGGCTGGCCTGGGAACCAGTACCCCTCTCCAGCCCACGTGCCCCCGATGGATGCAGCAGGCATCACGGTCCCTACAGCGGGAGTTGCCAACAGCAGGGGAGCAGGACACTGAGCACCCCCGCAGAGGGCCCCTGGAGCACTCCAGTTGAGGGGGGCCTGAGCCAGGACAGTGGTCTGAGTGTGAGAGGGCTCTGCTGGAGCCCCTTGCGTCCTGACTGGGACAATGATGTTGAAAGCCCCGGCCCCACTCGGGCCATGGCCAGCGGCTCCGGTCCCCTGAGGCATCCTGGGGAAAGCAGACCGCACCAGGGGGCCACCAGGAGGCAACGCTGACATCACTAGGGCAGGTGGGGGCTGCTCGCAGGGCGGCCCGGGGACTGGGCCGGAAGCAGGCGTGGGAAACAGCGGACGGAAGGAAGTGAACGGAGGGTTCAGGGTCACGCTGGGCCCCAGCACTGCAGATGCTGTGGAGACAAAGGAGAGGGGCGAATGAGCAGGGGACGCGGCCACCAGGACGGAGGCTCTCCCTTCCCTTAGAGTCAGTGTGAACCAGAGCGAGGCATCCCAGCATTTGAGGGCCATAGGACGGGGAATTGTGCAGTTTGCCCCCAAGTGAATGTCATGCTCCCCCTTGGGTTGGGGATCATTCTACTAGAGAACTTGCTTCTCATTCACTGAGATCCTCTGACCCCCGTCAGTCAAGAAGTAACACCTAAGCTTCCCTTGCCTCTGAGAAGCTCCCCAGGGTGTCCCCGGCACGTGGACCCGCCAGCCTCGTGGGATTGCCCCTAGATGTGAGTTGGGGTGGACTGTGCTTGGCGGCACAACGCCCCTCAGTGTGCGCACCCCCATGAAGGGCACCTTCTCCAGTGCCAGTTGCAGGCGCCCCCCACGTGACCTATGTGAAGCCAGCAGATTCACAAGGTTATGAGCCCTTCTCTTTCTCAGTGCTCCTTTTCCTGATGCTCCTCATAAAGCCCTCACAACCCAAACAAATGAACTTGAACAAAATCTGTGCCTCAACTATCGCCCAGGAGCCCTGAGGGAACCCCATAATGCAGCAGCCCAGTGAGGATGTGCTTCTCCTGGTACCACCCACAGCAAGCATGGAACAGAGGCCAGGTTCGGGGCACACTTGTCCCCATGCACAGTGGTTCGTTCGTGCTGTCACTGAGGCAGCTCTGTTCTCAGGAGGTGGTCTGTGAGTTAGATGATGAATTCCCTGAGACCCTGTCACTGCACAGCCAGAGAGGGCTGCAGAGGACTAGAAAGGCCAGGAAATGTGGAGCCCTGCGGCTCCCAGTGGAGGTTCGTAGAGATTTGAATAGCTGCTGATGGTTAGAGTTGGCCGTGGGTAATGGAGACCTTCTGTGATCCTTCTCCTTTGAGCTCTCAGTGATGGCCCACAAAGAACCAGGCATGAGCCAGTGTGACAGGAAAGTTGTCTGGGTACATCCCTGTTCACTAGGGTTTCAGGTCAACCGTAGTCACGGAGAGCAAGGTCCATAGGACATGGTCCTAACTGATCAGGACATATGTCCTAACTTTGAATAACAACAGTCATAATAATAGAAGATCTTCCTAATGGTGTGCTGCTCTGCTTCCTCTCTCGGGAAGGAAACCAGCCTTTCAGAACCTTCCACTGTAAAGCCGACAGCACGCCTCATCTGTCCCCTGTTCATGATGTGCTAGACATGGAGTATGAGCAAAGTCTTCATCTCCACATGAAACGAAGGGCGGAGGACAGGCCATGAGACAGGGTGGAAGATGAATGGGTCTGAAGACCCGAGCGTCCCCCAAAGGGACAGCAATTCAGAACAGCTCCGCGAAGAGCAAGCCCCATCTTGTTTGCAGTTTCTGGCTGCCCTGTCCCTGGTGAACAGAGACAACAGCGATCTGGACCGAATGAGAAGCCATCTCTGGGCAGACGTGAGCCGAGACTGGACTGCTGCAGTTAGAGCGACCTCTAGCCTCACTGACGGAGGGGATATTTCACGGTAATCTTGGTCAGAGAGAACTGTTCCACTGAACGGTTTTCTGGCTGAGACCGTTTCTCCCCGCTACTCCTCTAAGATCTGGAATACTCCGGTTTGTATCCCTCAGGACAGTACCACAGCACAAGCCCCAGGTGTCTGAAGAAAGGACGCAGGACTCAGGCTTTCTTCTTGAGCCCCCCTGTGGCACAAGCACGACACAGTCCACCATTGCCTACAAACACACGTTGACCTGTGTTGACTTAGAAACATAAGTCACCTGTTTCCCTTCTGGAAAGAGTCAGTACAACTGCTGTGTCCTTTCTCATCACCCGGTAGGTTTCTCCTGAGGCATCTGGATCCACCTGTGAGAAGCCCCCTTCCCCCTGCAGCCTCAGGATGCCAGTGGCTTCCCCCGTCTCCCGGGTGAGATGTCCTTGGGTAAGTCCGGTGCTCTCTCTTCCTCTATTTCCACCCAACCAGCTGTCCCAGGGCAAGTGTCACATTTGAACTCCCATGGGTTTGAGGGGTGACAGGGGTGTGATAACACACCCCAGACCCTGCAGACTTACCTCCCTTTGAAGCCATCCCCATAGGCTTGGGGACTGACCACAGTGGCACGGCAGTCTCCACAGTGAGAAAAGTCTAGCGCAGGACCCGGACAGCAAACTGTCAACTGCAGATGCTCAGGGTCCAATTTTAAATGTCAACAGGCTTAGAATGTAGCTCTCCAGAATTCTGCAGTGGGGGAGGGGTGGGGGCAGTTGGGCTGGTGGGGGTGGGGAGACATGCCGTGCAGGGTTCTGGCAGGTAGGCAGGATTCTGAAGGTCCCTCAGATTATACAGGGGCAGCACAGTGGGTGTGTGCCTCTGAGGCAAGTTTCAAATTGTTTCTCAGATTCACAGCACAAAGCTTCTACCTGGTGTTCTACTCACTCCATTTCTTTATCAATAAACCTGTTTTTGTGCCCCTCAGCCAACCCTGCTGTAGAGTGGCTGCACTTCCCGAAGGTAGGTCAGAACAAGGAATCCGATAAATACAGGGTTTGTAAGGGAGGTAGGGGGAATGAGTGTCTGGAAATAGGTTTGGATTGTCTCAGCACCTCCAGCGGGCTGGGTTGCTGTATGCACATCATTCTGTAGGAAGCAGTCCTTGTACGCTCAGCTACGGTCTGTTGCTGCGACCTCTGCAGACTCCCGTGGACTGGCCTTGCTTACGATCCCCTTTGCTGGAAAGCCATGAAAATTCATGTCTTTCTTTGAAAACTGTCTCTGCCCATTTTAATATTGAATAACTTGTTTATGTGCTCTTGGGTTGTTTGAGTTGCTTATATGTCTGGATATTAGCCCCTTGTCTGTGTGCCTTCTTTTGCTGTGCAGAAGCTTTATGGTTTGATACATTGCAATATGTTTACTTTTACTGCTTGTGCTTTTGGGGTTTTATTCATAAAGTCTTTGCCCAGTCCTACATCCTGAAGTATGTCCCCTGTGTTTTCATCTAGGAGTTTTATAGTTTCAGTTCTTATATTTGAGTCTTTAATCCATTTCGAGTTGATTTTGTGTATGGTGAAAGGTATGGGCCTAGTTTGACTTTTCTACGCATGGATGTCCGGTTTCCCCAGCACTATTTATTGAAGGTGCCGTCCTTTCCCTAGTGTATATTCTTGGTGGCCTTGTCAAAGATGAGTTGCCGGTAAAAAGCGCTTACATCAAAAGAATGGAAACACTTCAAATAATCTAACATTAAATCTCAAGTAAGTAGAAAACCAAGAACAATCTAAGCACCAAACTAGTAGATGGAAAGCAATGATTAAGAACAGAGTCGAACTAAACGAAGTAGAGACCAAAAGAATGATGCAGAAAATCAATGAAGCAAAATGCTTTTTTTTTTTTTCCCCCAGGGGAAAAACAAACTACGCAAGCTGTTGGCCAGACTACTTAGAAAAGAAGAGAGAAGGCCCGAATAACAAAAATCAGAAATGGAAAGGGAGACATTGCAACCGATTCCACAGAAATACAAAGAATCATTAGAGATTGTTCAGAACAACTATACTCCAACAAATTTGAAAACCTGGAGGAAATGGATAGATTTCTGAAGACCCGTAAACTACTAAGACTGAACCAAGGAGAAATGCAGAACCCGAAGAGACCAATAAGAAGCAATGAGAATGATGCAGTCATCAACAGTACCCCAACACAGAAAAGCCCAGGACCAGATGGCTTCACTGCTGCATTCTACCAAAGTTTTAAAGAAGCATTAACAACCATCCTTTTCAGACTACTCCAAGAAATTGAAACAGAGGCCGTTCTCCTAAATTAATTCTATGAGGCCAGCATCATCCCGATCCCCAAATCAGACAAAGACACAACAACCGAAAAGAAAATTACAGGTCAGTAACCTTGATGAACATAGACACGAAAATCTCCAGCAAGACATTAGCAAACAGAATACAACAGCACGTCACAAAGATTATACACTGTGATCATGTGGGTTTCATCCCAGGGATGCAAGGATGGTTCAACATACATATATCAATAAATGTGATACACCACATGAACAAAAGCAAGGATAAAAACTATACGATTGTCTCAAGAGATGCAGAAAAAGCATTTGAGAAAATTCAGCATCATGGGCCGAGCCCGTGGCGCACTTGGTAGTGTGCTGCGCTGGCAGCGCAGCGACGCTCCCGCCGCGAGTTCGGATCCTATATAGGACTGACCGGTGCACTCACTGGCTGAGTGCCGGTCACGAAAAAAAAAAAAAAAAAGAAAATTCAGCATCATCCCTTCATGATAAAGACCCTTAACTAAGTAGGTATAGAAGGAACATATGTCAACCCAATAAAAGCCATATATGAAAATCACACTGCCAACATTGTCCTGAATGGGGAAAAATTGAAAGCTTTTCCTTCAGGAACAGGAATAAGAGAAGGATGCTCACTCTCACCACTCCTATTTAACATAGCATTGGAAGTACTAGCCAGAGCAATCAGGCAAGAGAAAGAAAGAAAGGGCATCCACAGTGGAAAAGACAAAATCAAAACGTCACGTTTCACAGGATTGGACGTGATCCTACATATAGAAAAATCCATAACCTCTACCAAAAAACTCCTAGAGCTCCTAAACAAATTCAGTACTGTGCAGGATACAAAATCAATGCATAAAAATTGGGAATATTCTTATACGGCAACAACAAATAAGCAGGGGGGAAAAAAAAAAAAAGAAGAAGAAAGCCAGCCCATTTACAATAACTCTGAGAAGAATAAAATACGTAGGAATAAATTTAACCAAAGAGGTGAAAGATCTCTACAATGAGAACTACAAAACTCTGCTGAAAGAAAGAGGACACCAAGAGAGGTGGAAAGACATTCCTTGTTCATGGATTGGAAGAATTAATGTTGTGAAAATGTCCATAATACCAAAAGTGATCTACAGATTCGGTGCAATCCCCATCAAAATACCAATGACATTCTTCACAGAAATAGAAAAAACAATCCTAAATTCATATGGAACAACAAAAGACCCCAATAGCCAAAGCAGTCCTGAGCAAGAAAATAAAATAAAACCAGAGGCATTATACTACCTGACTTCAAACTAGACCTCAAATCTGTAGAAGGTACCAAGTCTTTATGGAGCTTTGGAACTCCCACCACTCTCAAACGGCCGGTTCACCGGTGAGCTAATCTTGTGACTTCTGGATGTAGGACCTAGTTACTTTGCTGTCTCCATTTAAAATAATGCAGTTGCCACGGTGAATGAGGTTTCAGAGGGCTGTGATCCAGACAGCCTCGATTCCTGACTGTCATTTGCATGCAGTATTCTCACACCAGGTTGGGTGACTACTTCTCATTTACCTTTATGAATCCCCGGAGTCACTTGAGACCACGTCATAGTAAGTGAAGGCTATTAAGCAGTTACGGGAGAGAGATGGGGATTTGGCCAACTGGCTCCTTGCAGCGTGC
Organism: Cynocephalus volans; assembly: GCF_027409185.1. Taxonomy (NCBI): domain Eukaryota; kingdom Metazoa; phylum Chordata; class Mammalia; order Dermoptera; family Cynocephalidae; genus Cynocephalus; species Cynocephalus volans. Next base: position 161,372,513 of record NC_084465.1, on the reverse strand, counting down.
ATTAGCTATTGTCGAGTGCCCATGTTCCTCCTCAGTCCAATCCAAAGTCAGGAGAACTTGAACTTGCATTTGAAAACATGACCACTCACAACACCTAGCCTGCCTCTAGTTCGGGGAATTTTACACTACTCCAAAGTATAGGTGAAAGTTAGATACTATGGAATTAATACCGAGATTCATTACTGAGAATCTGTGGACCATGGTGAGAGTTATAATTGTTGGTTTTCCGTTTTGATTTCCCTTTCCTGCTGTGTCATCACATGGGGAAGAGAGAGTTCTGGTGTCTCCTCCTCTTCTTATAAGGGCGCTAATCCCCGTCATTAGGGCTCCACCCTCTGATCTCCTCTTACCCCAACAACCTCCCAAAGGCACCACCCCCAGATACCATCACGATGGGGCTTAGGGCTTCAACATGCAGATTTGGGGGACATGACATTGTGACTGTAACAGCCCTCCAGCTGGCCCCACTGTACAGGGTCAGGGGCAGATTGTAAGGTTGAGGCAGGGCACGGTGCTGGGGAAGCAGAGGTTGTGCCTCCTCCTGGGAACTGTTCAACCACAAAAGGGCCCCAGGACAGACAGCAGTCAGGTGGCGAGGACAGGAGTAGCAGCAGGAGCCCCGAGGTGTGGCCGAGATGATGCCTGTGCTCGACTGAGTGCCCACACGTACTAGGGCATGGGCCAAGTCCCCTCCAAACACGACTTGCTCCACATTCCTAAAACCTAAGAGGGGCTCCTGAGGACAGCTCTGAATGTGGAAGAGTCAGGGAACTAGTGAGGAGTGGGTCCAGGGCTCCAGCCTTCGATCCCCGCGTTTTCCCTCAGCGCCTGATGTGTGCGCTGAGCTGGACAGCAGGGACAGTAGTGGGTTCCCGTGAGGATGCCCCCAACGAGGACCTGCATGGCATGATGTTCTGGAAGCTTCTGGGCTTGAGGGCCCTGGTGTGCGGCTTCACACCACGCCGTCTTAATCTAGCCAAGCTCTGAGGCCTTCTCCAATGTGGAGACCCACCTGGGAATAGGAGGGGCAGCAGCCAGCTGACCCGCCACCAAGAGTTAGCTTCCTTCACACTTCACAAAGGCACAGGGGCGGGTGGGACATGGATGCTGCTGACGTGGGACAGGGGAGGAAAGGTGCAGAGGAGCATCTGGGGGCTAACCAGCGAGCTCCGTGGGTGGATGGGCAGGAGACGCCCAGACATGGCCCCTTCCTCCCCCTAGCAGACAGCCAGGCCACCGTGGTGCTGGACGGTTTTGCCCACCTGCCACTGTTGCTGGGACACCCCCACCCCATGACCACAGCTCTGCATGTGGGGGCCGACACCCTTTTAGTCAAGGATCCCACATGGGTCCTGGGGGAGGAATCAGATCTCAGAATCTAGAGAAGGAGTTGATGGTCGGGCACCGGTGGGTCCTTGGAGCCTGGCATCTCCCAGATCCTTCCTTCCTCACAGGCCTGTCTCCACTTAGTGGCACAGACATGAGAACAGAGGCAGTAGTCCCAGGGCATTTCCCAACAATACCACTTTTATTCACACTTGTATACAAACCCCCATTACATACAACGCCCCCAACGTGCTGCCTCCCGGACCTGTGCCTCGCCTCTCCCCCACCCTCATCCCCCAAACAGGCCCCCCTCCCCCACCCCAATTCCCCATCCAGACCCCCCCACCCTCTCTCCCCTGTCCTGCCTCCCCCACCCTGCCCGTAGCTGAGGAGCAGCTGGGTCAGCACTGGGTGATGGGAGCTCGGGATCCCTCGGGCCACAGGATGCAGTGAGGGTCAAATCCAGTCCAGAGGGACTGGCACCCCTGAGAGGCCGGCCCACGGCCCCTACTGGCTGCAGTGCTGCTTCTTCCTCCTCCCAGAGACCAATGGGTCGCCCCTCCGCTTTTGAGGACGTGAGGGTCGAGCCAGACGCCGAGCAGGGACGGGGCTCAGGGACAGCCCCCAGGGCTGCAGGCTGTACTGCAAGGTCAGGAGGAAGTCCAGGCTGGGGAGGTCCTCCTCGACTTCACTGGACCTGACTGCCGGGCCCTGCGCAGGCATAACAGGACAGGCTCCCCGGAGACCAGGCGAGGAGGGTCTGTGGCCCTGGGGAGGGGAGCTGAGATGGGCAGCCCTCAGCTTGCGTGACTCCTGATGATCTGGCCAGAGGGCAGGCTCCTTGGGCCTGGGCAGGTCGGGGTTGTCTCGGCTGCGCGGTCGAGGGTCATGGGAAGCCGCCTCTGCTGGGCAGGTTTCTGTGATGACCCCTCCTTGGGGGCCACGGTCTTCGCTCTCTTCTCCTTGGCCAGCTGCAGTCTTAGGATGTGACTCCAATTGGGGTGCGCCATGAGCTGGGGTGGCCCCCACACCTCCTGCGTCATTCGGGGCCGCGAGGCGCTTTTCCACCAGCTGGGGGGAGCAAAGTGGCACTCACTGGCTCTGCCCCAGGTGTGGGGAGGGGCTGGCAGGATGGTGGAGAACCCTGCATTTGGGCGGGAGGTGGCGAAGGTGAGAGGAGGCTTGGCTTGGTGTCAGAGGCAGGGACTGTGACTGTGCTGTGCCCTGCTGGGCCTCCTTCCAGCTTCGCCCCCTGCCCTCCCTCCCTGGCTCTGTCCTCTCGTTCCTGCTCTTCTGCACCTACTCCTCTGACCCAGGCGGTTCCCCTCCGGAGGCCATGCACCCCCAGCAGGGTAAGACTAGACAAAATCACGTGGGCTTCAGGGGCACAGGGTCACGTGTTCCCCCTCGTTTGCCTGGTGCCCTTCCCTCCCCTAGGAGATCTGCTGGCCCTTTCTCCCCTGGGTGCCCTGGTGTCCCTGTCTCCCGTGTGTTACCTGTGCTAGGGTGAGTCCTTCTTCCTGCTCCAGCACCTCAGTCAGAGCCAAGGGATCCAAGTTTGGGTCTGGGGAAAGCAAAGCTGCCAGGAATCGGGGGTGGACGATGGCCTCCACCTGGAGCAGGGGGAAAGGGGCATGAGTGTCTTTGGCAGGGAGTGAACTGCAGCCAGGGGGACCTCGAGGAGAAGCAGAAAGTAATGCCTGTCTCTCCTGTCCACACAGCAGGGTCGTTCTAACTCATGGCCACTAGCAGCTACACACAGACTTTCTCTGTCTCTCACACACACACTGCTCCGTAGCTGAGGGATGAATAGAACTGAATTCCATGGGGCTGGGACTGCCGTTCCCCAGAAAACCTCCCCCACACGAGGGCTCCAAGCCAGCCCACCTTGGTGATGAAGTCTTCCTGGGAGCACAGCTTGTTAATGTAGCTCAGGAGACCTGGGTCCGGGTCAGTCCCGTCCTGCTCCTGCTGCTCCTCGATATCTTCATCCTCCCAATTTGCATGAGGCCCCAGCAGTGCCTCCATGATATCCACATACTCCTGGACAGCTTCTGGTGGGATCTCCTTGGGTGCCTTGGCCTGGGTCAGCTGCTGGGGTCTGCATGACAGCGGGCGAGTGGATGGTGCCCTGCGGCCAGCCTTCCTGGGAGCACACCCTAGGACAGGAGGGAGGACAGGTGCGTGGCTGGGCTGTAGCGGCCACCTCCAGCCACACTGGGGGGAGGTTGGAACTGAGGGCCATGAAATGGGTCCAGGCTGCACGTCAGGCCCCGTGGGAGGATACACTACCCGAGGTGGGTCATGTGAGACTGAGTTACCTGGAAAGACTTTGGAGCCACCAAGATTCTGGGACGTCTCCCCACCCAGCACTGCTTCCTGGGAAGACTGTACATTGGGTCCTGGACAGCCAAGGCCGATAGCAGCTACGAAACTACTGGACCAGGCCAATACCTAGTTCCTGATCCAGGGCAGTGGAGCCCCAGGTTCTCACTGGCTGCTCTCACTGAAAGAGCAAGCGCCCCCTCCCCTTACAGGAAAGGGACAAGATGAGGGCACAAGGCCTCCGCAGGCCCCCTTAGGCCTTTGTATTGGCTCCTGTGGGAATATGCTTGCCGTACCTGACCGTGGCACAGTGTTGGGGACTGGTGGCCCTGGAGGAGCAAGCTTTGGTGGGGCTGGAGGAGGCAGGCCCTGGGGCCCCTTCACACACTGCAGCACCCGGAGCTGCATCTCCTCCTCAGCTTCAAATTCCATGAACCTGGCGGGCAGAGGGAGAGCCATAGCCATGCTGAGAGGGAGGCCTGGCCAGGGATGGGGGAGGAAGGGCTTTGGGTGGGCCGGGCTGCTCCCCCACCTGCGGAACAGTTGCAGGGGTACGCTGGCTCACCTACACCTGCAGGGCAGAAAACATCCAGGGGGTCTTCCTGAATGAAGGCCTGTGTGACCCAGGCCCGGCCCTCAGGGGACCCTGCTCCTCCTATCCCTGCCCAGGGCCACTCAGAAGAGCTGACAGCCAGAAGCTAGGTCAGGGATGTGACTGACTGCAAATGACATGAGGAATCCTTGCCCAGATCCGGGAATCCTGGGCTGGTACTGTGAGCCCCTGACAATAGCCTGGGAGAGAAGGGCCCCGGAGATGTTGCAGGAAGTGGGAGCTCAGCTGAGAGGAGAGGGTGCATTTTCTGTGAGGGTGATTAGTGTTCACGGAGTGGATTGCCGTGCAGCAAAGGCAGGGAGGCCAGAGACGTGTCTGGGGGTGTGTGAGGTGCTGGCTTCCCCTGCCCAAGCTCTTCTGCCCCAGCCCATTCTGGGATGGCAGGTGACCTATTTCTGGCCACTTTTCATGAGGAGACGTGGTCCCGACTTTGTCAGTAGTCACTAGCTTCCCTCCTGCAGGGTCCCCACAGCTGGAGCCGACCCCCACTGGGCTGTGCTGGTTACTCTTCCCCATCCCCGTTTCAGCATCTGGGCAGGGTTTGACCCGAGGCCAGGGGAGGGCGGAGATTCCGGGGTGGGTAGGAGAGAGAAGCCCAAGCACCCAGGTGGATGGAGAGCTTCCCGGGGGAGGCAGGGCCCCAGGGAGGGGCCGGACCTAGCGGATCCCCGTCCTCACGGCATCCCTGCCGATGAGCCCACCGCACCAGCCCCTCCCCCTTTCACCCACCCTCAGCCCGCCCCACAGCCCCTCAGGCCCTGCATCCCTGACTCACTTTGCTGCCATGTCATAATAGTTCATGCGGTCATAATTGCTCGTGCCCTGCCATTCCTGCATGGCCCGCCGCACTCCGTCCTCCAGGCTCATGGTGGGCTTCAGCCGGGCCAGGGACCGAAGCACTGGGCTGTAAGTCCTCAGTGTCAGTCACAATGCCCCTGCCCTCCTCCCATCCCAGCTGACCGGCCCACACCTGTGCCCCGCCACATCACACACATCCCACCTGTCCTGTCACCTGTGCCTGTCCTCCCAGTGTGGGCTCTTCAGCCTCCAGGACAACCAACATGTGTCAACCTCAGCACCAAGGGACTGCTTGGCCTCTCTGACTTCCCTTGGAGGCCTTAGTATTATTGTGTGTTACGGACTGAATGTGTGTGTCCCCAAAATTCACATGTTGTGGCCCTAGCTTGCAATGTGATGGTATTTGGAGGTGGAGCCTTTGGGGATCATCAGGTTTAGATTAGATAATTGGGAGGCCCCGTGATGGGATTTGTGTCCCTGTGAGTGTGAGAAGAGGAAAAGACACCAGAACTCCCTGTGATGTGAGGACACAGCCATCGAAAGCCAGGCGGAAAGTCCTTGCCCGGAACTGAATCTGCCGGGACCTCATCTGGGACTTCCGCTTCCTGAACTGGGAGACGTGAAAGTCTGTTGTCTAAAGCACCTGTCCTGTGGCGTTTTGTTATGGCAGCCTGAGCTGACCGAGAACTGCCTAGAATGGCCGTTCCAAGGCCCCAGGACTGAGCACTTAATCAGCTCCTGGTGACTCTCTAGAGAGGCAGCCCTTGGGGACACAGCGTCAGAGTCCCTCAGCGTGCAGAGCAGGCGCGGGGATCCAGAGCCAAAGGAGACCGGTGCCTGAGCTGACCGGGCAAGGCCTGGGGGCGGTGGCTCCATTTAGGGACTCAGGACAGCCTAGGGCACCTGGGACTTTGGTCCAAGGGGAACTCCGACTGCTCAGCATGTGCGGGACACTGAAATCACTGGGGACAAGGATTTGGGGGCCCCTTTAATTTATACACTGTGTGCAGCTTCCCGTGGAGGGCAGCCAGTGTGGGAGCGGGGCAGGTATGCAGCCATGTCCCGTGTCCCGTGGACTAGGATACGTGCTCCATGTGATGGCCCCAGGAACACGAGGGCCTGCAGGTGGAAGGAGGCAGGTGTTGGGGAGGGAAAGACAAACGCTCCTGGCTACGGACGTCGCTGCCTCCCATCACCTCAGCCCCTGGTCCTGGGCTCCTGGGCTCACGGTCCCCTCACTCCCTGTGGTGGGACATGTGACTTTGGGAACACTGTCCTCTTCTAGGTTGCCTGTTCTTAGTGTTGACGGTAATAGTAATCATCATCATAATACGAAAACAACAATAACGAGGGACAGCACATGCCAGAGACCCTGCTGAGTGCATCAGACATGAGTCAGACAATCTTCCCACCCTCCGAATGAAGCGGAATTGTCTGTCTGTCTAGGAGGCATTCAGGGATAAAGAAGGCGACTCTGCGCAGGATCCAAACCCAGTGATGGGGGCCCAACCAGGTCCCAATGTGTGGCTTGACTACCTCAGTCTCCTTGCTAGAATTTTCCAGAAGAGTGAGGGGGTACATGTGTAAGGCTCCTCCTGTGGCCTGTGCCTTCTCCCCCCAGTCCCTCCATGTGACGTCCCGAAGCCATCCTCACTCAGGTCCTGTGCTGGGCATGAGAGGACACGGGGAGGAATCACGGGTGAAGGCAGAGACCTGAATCCAAGTTGTGGCTCATGTCACACCGGAAACTCACTCTGGCCTTTACCTTCTGTGCATATTATGGTAACTGTTAAAAACCAAGTTTGGTGGACTCACAGGGTGTTGGGGATCAGTCGACCTAAGGCTCATGAATGTACATCGTGAACCGGAGTGGGACATTAGTTAAACTGCTGAGAATGCATGGGCCGTCGCCCACGTGACCTTCATCCAAGTTCCCCTAAATAGGCTGCCCTCCTCGTCCGTCCTTCGTTCCCCTTCATGTGGGAGCGGTGGGATTAGCTCCATCCCCCAAGGAGGGCACTCACATGAGGAAGCAGGACAGAGCTTCAGCATCAGGACTCTGGGGCAGGTGCCCGCGGGCCAGGGACTTGAAGCGCTGCCAGCGTCGGAAGTTGTCGTAAACACTCCTGGGGTTACAGGAGTCCTCTGGCGCGGCCTTGGCCTGGGAGGGGGCCTTGCCGCCCTCCCCACCAGCCCCATGTGGACGTGGCCCGTCATTCCCTGGGACCACGGTCGGACCCAGCTGGGCTGCTGGAAGGGGAGCTGGAAGGGGCTGGCCTGGGAACCAGTACCCCTCTCCAGCCCACGTGCCCCCGATGGATGCAGCAGGCATCACGGTCCCTACAGCGGGAGTTGCCAACAGCAGGGGAGCAGGACACTGAGCACCCCCGCAGAGGGCCCCTGGAGCACTCCAGTTGAGGGGGGCCTGAGCCAGGACAGTGGTCTGAGTGTGAGAGGGCTCTGCTGGAGCCCCTTGCGTCCTGACTGGGACAATGATGTTGAAAGCCCCGGCCCCACTCGGGCCATGGCCAGCGGCTCCGGTCCCCTGAGGCATCCTGGGGAAAGCAGACCGCACCAGGGGGCCACCAGGAGGCAACGCTGACATCACTAGGGCAGGTGGGGGCTGCTCGCAGGGCGGCCCGGGGACTGGGCCGGAAGCAGGCGTGGGAAACAGCGGACGGAAGGAAGTGAACGGAGGGTTCAGGGTCACGCTGGGCCCCAGCACTGCAGATGCTGTGGAGACAAAGGAGAGGGGCGAATGAGCAGGGGACGCGGCCACCAGGACGGAGGCTCTCCCTTCCCTTAGAGTCAGTGTGAACCAGAGCGAGGCATCCCAGCATTTGAGGGCCATAGGACGGGGAATTGTGCAGTTTGCCCCCAAGTGAATGTCATGCTCCCCCTTGGGTTGGGGATCATTCTACTAGAGAACTTGCTTCTCATTCACTGAGATCCTCTGACCCCCGTCAGTCAAGAAGTAACACCTAAGCTTCCCTTGCCTCTGAGAAGCTCCCCAGGGTGTCCCCGGCACGTGGACCCGCCAGCCTCGTGGGATTGCCCCTAGATGTGAGTTGGGGTGGACTGTGCTTGGCGGCACAACGCCCCTCAGTGTGCGCACCCCCATGAAGGGCACCTTCTCCAGTGCCAGTTGCAGGCGCCCCCCACGTGACCTATGTGAAGCCAGCAGATTCACAAGGTTATGAGCCCTTCTCTTTCTCAGTGCTCCTTTTCCTGATGCTCCTCATAAAGCCCTCACAACCCAAACAAATGAACTTGAACAAAATCTGTGCCTCAACTATCGCCCAGGAGCCCTGAGGGAACCCCATAATGCAGCAGCCCAGTGAGGATGTGCTTCTCCTGGTACCACCCACAGCAAGCATGGAACAGAGGCCAGGTTCGGGGCACACTTGTCCCCATGCACAGTGGTTCGTTCGTGCTGTCACTGAGGCAGCTCTGTTCTCAGGAGGTGGTCTGTGAGTTAGATGATGAATTCCCTGAGACCCTGTCACTGCACAGCCAGAGAGGGCTGCAGAGGACTAGAAAGGCCAGGAAATGTGGAGCCCTGCGGCTCCCAGTGGAGGTTCGTAGAGATTTGAATAGCTGCTGATGGTTAGAGTTGGCCGTGGGTAATGGAGACCTTCTGTGATCCTTCTCCTTTGAGCTCTCAGTGATGGCCCACAAAGAACCAGGCATGAGCCAGTGTGACAGGAAAGTTGTCTGGGTACATCCCTGTTCACTAGGGTTTCAGGTCAACCGTAGTCACGGAGAGCAAGGTCCATAGGACATGGTCCTAACTGATCAGGACATATGTCCTAACTTTGAATAACAACAGTCATAATAATAGAAGATCTTCCTAATGGTGTGCTGCTCTGCTTCCTCTCTCGGGAAGGAAACCAGCCTTTCAGAACCTTCCACTGTAAAGCCGACAGCACGCCTCATCTGTCCCCTGTTCATGATGTGCTAGACATGGAGTATGAGCAAAGTCTTCATCTCCACATGAAACGAAGGGCGGAGGACAGGCCATGAGACAGGGTGGAAGATGAATGGGTCTGAAGACCCGAGCGTCCCCCAAAGGGACAGCAATTCAGAACAGCTCCGCGAAGAGCAAGCCCCATCTTGTTTGCAGTTTCTGGCTGCCCTGTCCCTGGTGAACAGAGACAACAGCGATCTGGACCGAATGAGAAGCCATCTCTGGGCAGACGTGAGCCGAGACTGGACTGCTGCAGTTAGAGCGACCTCTAGCCTCACTGACGGAGGGGATATTTCACGGTAATCTTGGTCAGAGAGAACTGTTCCACTGAACGGTTTTCTGGCTGAGACCGTTTCTCCCCGCTACTCCTCTAAGATCTGGAATACTCCGGTTTGTATCCCTCAGGACAGTACCACAGCACAAGCCCCAGGTGTCTGAAGAAAGGACGCAGGACTCAGGCTTTCTTCTTGAGCCCCCCTGTGGCACAAGCACGACACAGTCCACCATTGCCTACAAACACACGTTGACCTGTGTTGACTTAGAAACATAAGTCACCTGTTTCCCTTCTGGAAAGAGTCAGTACAACTGCTGTGTCCTTTCTCATCACCCGGTAGGTTTCTCCTGAGGCATCTGGATCCACCTGTGAGAAGCCCCCTTCCCCCTGCAGCCTCAGGATGCCAGTGGCTTCCCCCGTCTCCCGGGTGAGATGTCCTTGGGTAAGTCCGGTGCTCTCTCTTCCTCTATTTCCACCCAACCAGCTGTCCCAGGGCAAGTGTCACATTTGAACTCCCATGGGTTTGAGGGGTGACAGGGGTGTGATAACACACCCCAGACCCTGCAGACTTACCTCCCTTTGAAGCCATCCCCATAGGCTTGGGGACTGACCACAGTGGCACGGCAGTCTCCACAGTGAGAAAAGTCTAGCGCAGGACCCGGACAGCAAACTGTCAACTGCAGATGCTCAGGGTCCAATTTTAAATGTCAACAGGCTTAGAATGTAGCTCTCCAGAATTCTGCAGTGGGGGAGGGGTGGGGGCAGTTGGGCTGGTGGGGGTGGGGAGACATGCCGTGCAGGGTTCTGGCAGGTAGGCAGGATTCTGAAGGTCCCTCAGATTATACAGGGGCAGCACAGTGGGTGTGTGCCTCTGAGGCAAGTTTCAAATTGTTTCTCAGATTCACAGCACAAAGCTTCTACCTGGTGTTCTACTCACTCCATTTCTTTATCAATAAACCTGTTTTTGTGCCCCTCAGCCAACCCTGCTGTAGAGTGGCTGCACTTCCCGAAGGTAGGTCAGAACAAGGAATCCGATAAATACAGGGTTTGTAAGGGAGGTAGGGGGAATGAGTGTCTGGAAATAGGTTTGGATTGTCTCAGCACCTCCAGCGGGCTGGGTTGCTGTATGCACATCATTCTGTAGGAAGCAGTCCTTGTACGCTCAGCTACGGTCTGTTGCTGCGACCTCTGCAGACTCCCGTGGACTGGCCTTGCTTACGATCCCCTTTGCTGGAAAGCCATGAAAATTCATGTCTTTCTTTGAAAACTGTCTCTGCCCATTTTAATATTGAATAACTTGTTTATGTGCTCTTGGGTTGTTTGAGTTGCTTATATGTCTGGATATTAGCCCCTTGTCTGTGTGCCTTCTTTTGCTGTGCAGAAGCTTTATGGTTTGATACATTGCAATATGTTTACTTTTACTGCTTGTGCTTTTGGGGTTTTATTCATAAAGTCTTTGCCCAGTCCTACATCCTGAAGTATGTCCCCTGTGTTTTCATCTAGGAGTTTTATAGTTTCAGTTCTTATATTTGAGTCTTTAATCCATTTCGAGTTGATTTTGTGTATGGTGAAAGGTATGGGCCTAGTTTGACTTTTCTACGCATGGATGTCCGGTTTCCCCAGCACTATTTATTGAAGGTGCCGTCCTTTCCCTAGTGTATATTCTTGGTGGCCTTGTCAAAGATGAGTTGCCGGTAAAAAGCGCTTACATCAAAAGAATGGAAACACTTCAAATAATCTAACATTAAATCTCAAGTAAGTAGAAAACCAAGAACAATCTAAGCACCAAACTAGTAGATGGAAAGCAATGATTAAGAACAGAGTCGAACTAAACGAAGTAGAGACCAAAAGAATGATGCAGAAAATCAATGAAGCAAAATGCTTTTTTTTTTTTTTCCCCAGGGGAAAAACAAACTACGCAAGCTGTTGGCCAGACTACTTAGAAAAGAAGAGAGAAGGCCCGAATAACAAAAATCAGAAATGGAAAGGGAGACATTGCAACCGATTCCACAGAAATACAAAGAATCATTAGAGATTGTTCAGAACAACTATACTCCAACAAATTTGAAAACCTGGAGGAAATGGATAGATTTCTGAAGACCCGTAAACTACTAAGACTGAACCAAGGAGAAATGCAGAACCCGAAGAGACCAATAAGAAGCAATGAGAATGATGCAGTCATCAACAGTACCCCAACACAGAAAAGCCCAGGACCAGATGGCTTCACTGCTGCATTCTACCAAAGTTTTAAAGAAGCATTAACAACCATCCTTTTCAGACTACTCCAAGAAATTGAAACAGAGGCCGTTCTCCTAAATTAATTCTATGAGGCCAGCATCATCCCGATCCCCAAATCAGACAAAGACACAACAACCGAAAAGAAAATTACAGGTCAGTAACCTTGATGAACATAGACACGAAAATCTCCAGCAAGACATTAGCAAACAGAATACAACAGCACGTCACAAAGATTATACACTGTGATCATGTGGGTTTCATCCCAGGGATGCAAGGATGGTTCAACATACATATATCAATAAATGTGATACACCACATGAACAAAAGCAAGGATAAAAACTATACGATTGTCTCAAGAGATGCAGAAAAAGCATTTGAGAAAATTCAGCATCATGGGCCGAGCCCGTGGCGCACTTGGTAGTGTGCTGCGCTGGCAGCGCAGCGACGCTCCCGCCGCGAGTTCGGATCCTATATAGGACTGACCGGTGCACTCACTGGCTGAGTGCCGGTCACGAAAAAAAAAAAAAAAAAGAAAATTCAGCATCATCCCTTCATGATAAAGACCCTTAACTAAGTAGGTATAGAAGGAACATATGTCAACCCAATAAAAGCCATATATGAAAATCACACTGCCAACATTGTCCTGAATGGGGAAAAATTGAAAGCTTTTCCTTCAGGAACAGGAATAAGAGAAGGATGCTCACTCTCACCACTCCTATTTAACATAGCATTGGAAGTACTAGCCAGAGCAATCAGGCAAGAGAAAGAAAGAAAGGGCATCCACAGTGGAAAAGACAAAATCAAAACGTCACGTTTCACAGGATTGGACGTGATCCTACATATAGAAAAATCCATAACCTCTACCAAAAAACTCCTAGAGCTCCTAAACAAATTCAGTACTGTGCAGGATACAAAATCAATGCATAAAAATTGGGAATATTCTTATACGGCAACAACAAATAAGCAGGGGGGAAAAAAAAAAAAAGAAGAAGAAAGCCAGCCCATTTACAATAACTCTGAGAAGAATAAAATACGTAGGAATAAATTTAACCAAAGAGGTGAAAGATCTCTACAATGAGAACTACAAAACTCTGCTGAAAGAAAGAGGACACCAAGAGAGGTGGAAAGACATTCCTTGTTCATGGATTGGAAGAATTAATGTTGTGAAAATGTCCATAATACCAAAAGTGATCTACAGATTCGGTGCAATCCCCATCAAAATACCAATGACATTCTTCACAGAAATAGAAAAAACAATCCTAAATTCATATGGAACAACAAAAGACCCCAATAGCCAAAGCAGTCCTGAGCAAGAAAATAAAATAAAACCAGAGGCATTATACTACCTGACTTCAAACTAGACCTCAAATCTGTAGAAGGTACCAAGTCTTTATGGAGCTTTGGAACTCCCACCACTCTCAAACGGCCGGTTCACCGGTGAGCTAATCTTGTGACTTCTGGATGTAGGACCTAGTTACTTTGCTGTCTCCATTTAAAATAATGCAGTTGCCACGGTGAATGAGGTTTCAGAGGGCTGTGATCCAGACAGCCTCGATTCCTGACTGTCATTTGCATGCAGTATTCTCACACCAGGTTGGGTGACTACTTCTCATTTACCTTTATGAATCCCCGGAGTCACTTGAGACCACGTCATAGTAAGTGAAGGCTATTAAGCAGTTACGGGAGAGAGATGGGGATTTGGCCAACTGGCTCCTTGCAGCGTGCATTAGCTATTGTCGAGTGCCCATGTTCCTCCTCAGTCCAATCCAAAGTCAGGAGAACTTGAACTTGCATTTGAAAACATGACCACTCACAACACCTAGCCTGCCTCTAGTTCGGGGAATTTTACACTACTCCAAAGTATAGGTGAAAGTTAGATACTATGGAATTAATACCGAGATTCATTACTGAGAATCTGTGGACCATGGTGAGAGTTATAATTGTTGGTTTTCCGTTTTGATTTCCCTTTCCTGCTGTGTCATCACATGGGGAAGAGAGAGTTCTGGTGTCTCCTCCTCTTCTTATAAGGGCGCTAATCCCCGTCATTAGGGCTCCACCCTCTGATCTCCTCTTACCCCAACAACCTCCCAAAGGCACCACCCCCAGATACCATCACGATGGGGCTTAGGGCTTCAACATGCAGATTTGGGGGACATGACATTGTGACTGTAACAGCCCTCCAGCTGGCCCCACTGTACAGGGTCAGGGGCAGATTGTAAGGTTGAGGCAGGGCACGGTGCTGGGGAAGCAGAGGTTGTGCCTCCTCCTGGGAACTGTTCAACCACAAAAGGGCCCCAGGACAGACAGCAGTCAGGTGGCGAGGACAGGAGTAGCAGCAGGAGCCCCGAGGTGTGACCGAGATGATGCCTGTGCTCGACTGAGTGCCCACACGTACTAGGGCATGGGCCAAGTCCCCTCCAAACACGACTTACTCCACATTCCTAAAACCTAAGAGGGGCTCCTGAGGACAGCTCTGAATGTGGAAGAGTCAGGGAACTAGTGAGGAGTGGGTCCAGGGCTCCAGCCTTCGATCCCCGCGTTTTCCCTCAGCGCCTGATGTGTGCGCTGAGCTGGACAGCAGGGACAGTAGTGGGTTCCCGTGAGGATGCCCCCAACGAGGACCTGCATGGCATGATGTTCTGGAAGCTTCTGGGCTTGAGGGCCCTGGTGTGCGGCTTCACACCACGCCGTCTTAATCTAGCCAAGCTCTGAGGCCTTCTCCAATGTGGAGACCCACCTGGGAATAGGAGGGGCAGCAGCCAGCTGACCCGCCACCAAGAGTTAGCTTCCTTCACACTTCACAAAGGCACAGGGGCGGGTGGGACATGGATGCTGCTGACGTGGGACAGGGGAGGAAAGGTGCAGAGGAGCATCTGGGGGCTAACCAGCGAGCTCCGTGGGTGGATGGGCAGGAGACGCCCAGACATGGCCCCTTCCTCCCCCTAGCAGACAGCCAGGCCACCGTGGTGCTGGACGGTTTTGCCCACCTGCCACTGTTGCTGGGACACCCCCACCCCATGACCACAGCTCTGCATGTGGGGGCCGACACCCTTTTAGTCAAGGATCCCACATGGGTCCTGGGGGAGGAATCAGATCTCAGAATCTAGAGAAGGAGTTGATGGTCGGGCACCGGTGGGTCCTTGGAGCCTGGCATCTCCCAGATCCTTCCTTCCTCACAGGCCTGTCTCCACTTAGTGGCACAGACGTGAGAACAGAGGCAGTAGTCCCAGGGCATTTCCCAACAATACCACTTTTATTCACACTTGTATACAAACCCCCATTACATACAACGCCCCCAACGTGCTGCCTCCCGGACCTGTGCCTCGCCTCTCCCCCACCCTCATCCCCCAAACAGGCCCCCCTCCCCCACCCCAATTCCCCATCCAGACCCCCCCACCCTCTCTCCCCTGTCCTGCCTCCCCCACCCTGCCCGTAGCTGAGGAGCAGCTGGGTCAGCACTGGGTGATGGGAGCTCGGGATCCCTCGGGCCACAGGATGCAGTGAGGGTCAAATCCAGTCCAGAGGGACTGGCACCCCTGAGAGGCCGGCCCACGGCCCCTACTGGCTGCAGTGCTGCTTCTTCCTCCTCCCAGAGACCAATGGGTCGCCCCTCCGCTTTTGAGGACGTGAGGGTCGAGCCAGACGCCGAGCAGGGACGGGGCTCAGGGACAGCCCCCAGGGCTGCAGGCTGTACTGCAAGGTCAGGAGGAAGTCCAGGCTGGGGAGGTCCTCCTCGACTTCACTGGACCTGACTGCCGGGCCCTGCGCAGGCATAACAGGACAGGCTCCCCGGAGACCAGGCGAGGAGGGTCTGTGGCCCTGGGGAGGGGAGCTGAGATGGGCAGCCCTCAGCTTGCGTGACTCCTGATGATCTGGCCAGAGGGCAGGCTCCTTGGGCCTGGGCAGGTCGGGGTTGTCTCGGCTGCGCGGTCGAGGGTCATGGGAAGCCGCCTCTGCTGGGCAGGTTTCTGTGATGACCCCTCCTTGGGGGCCACGGTCTTCGCTCTCTTCTCCTTGGCCAGCTGCAGTCTTAGGATGTGACTCCAATTGGGGTGCGCCATGAGCTGGGGTGGCCCCCACACCTCCTGCGTCATTCGGGGCCGCGAGGCGCTTTTCCACCAGCTGGGGGGAGCAAAGTGGCACTCACTGGCTCTGCCCCAGGTGTGGGGAGGGGCTGGCAGGATGGTGGAGAACCCTGCATTTGGGCGGGAGGTGGCGAAGGTGAGAGGAGGCTTGGCTTGGTGTCAGAGGCAGGGACTGTGACTGTGCTGTGCCCTGCTGGGCCTCCTTCCAGCTTCGCCCCCTGCCCTCCCTCCCTGGCTCTGTCCTCTCGTTCCTGCTCTTCTGCACCTACTCCTCTGACCCAGGCGGTTCCCCTCCGGAGGCCATGCACCCCCAGCAGGGTAAGACTAGACAAAATCACGTGGGCTTCAGGGGCACAGGGTCACGTGTTCCCCCTCGTTTGCCTGGTGCCCTTCCCTCCCCTAGGAGATCTGCTGGCCCTTTCTCCCCTGGGTGCCCTGGTGTCCCTGTCTCCCGTGTGTTACCTGTGCTAGGGTGAGTCCTTCTTCCTGCTCCAGCACCTCAGTCAGAGCCAAGGGATCCAAGTTTGGGTCTGGGGAAAGCAAAGCTGCCAGGAATCGGGGGTGGACGATGGCCTCCACCTGGAGCAGGGGGAAAGGGGCATGAGTGTCTTTGGCAGGGAGTGAACTGCAGCCAGGGGGACCTCGAGGAGAAGCAGAAAGTAATGCCTGTCTCTCCTGTCCACACAGCAGGGTCGTTCTAACTCATGGCCACTAGCAGCTACACACAGACTTTCTCTGTCTCTCACACACACACTGCTCCGTAGCTGAGGGATGAATAGAACTGAATTCCATGGGGCTGGGACTGCCGTTCCCCAGAAAACCTCCCCCACACGAGGGCTCCAAGCCAGCCCACCTTGGTGATGAAGTCTTCCTGGGAGCACAGCTTGTTAATGTAGCTCAGGAGACCTGGGTCCGGGTCAGTCCCGTCCTGCTCCTGCTGCTCCTCGATATCTTCATCCTCCCAATTTGCATGAGGCCCCAGCAGTGCCTCCATGATATCCACATACTCCTGGACAGCTTCTGGTGGGATCTCCTTGGGTGCCTTGGCCTGGGTCAGCTGCTGGGGTCTGCATGACAGCGGGCGAGTGGATGGTGCCCTGCGGCCAGCCTTCCTGGGAGCACACCCTAGGACAGGAGGGAGGACAGGTGCGTGGCTGGGCTGTAGCGGCCACCTCCAGCCACACTGGGGGGAGGTTGGAACTGAGGGCCATGAAATGGGTCCAGGCTGCACGTCAGGCCCCGTGGGAGGATACACTACCCGAGGTGGGTCATGTGAGACTGAGTTACCTGGAAAGACTTTGGAGCCACCAAGATTCTGGGACGTCTCCCCACCCAGCACTGCTTCCTGGGAAGACTGTACATTGGGTCCTGGACAGCCAAGGCCGATAGCAGCTACGAAACTACTGGACCAGGCCAATACCTAGTTCCTGATCCAGGGCAGTGGAGCCCCAGGTTCTCACTGGCTGCTCTCACTGAAAGAGCAAGCGCCCCCTCCCCTTACAGGAAAGGGACAAGATGAGGGCACAAGGCCTCCGCAGGCCCCCTTAGGCCTTTGTATTGGCTCCTGTGGGAATATGCTTGCCGTACCTGACCGTGGCACAGTGTTGGGGACTGGTGGCCCTGGAGGAGCAAGCTTTGGTGGGGCTGGAGGAGGCAGGCCCTGGGGCCCCTTCACACACTGCAGCACCCGGAGCTGCATCTCCTCCTCAGCTTCAAATTCCATGAACCTGGCGGGCAGAGGGAGAGCCATAGCCATGCTGAGAGGGAGGCCTGGCCAGGGATGGGGGAGGAAGGGCTTTGGGTGGGCCGGGCTGCTCCCCCACCTGCGGAACAGTTGCAGGGGTACGCTGGCTCACCTACACCTGCAGGGCAGAAAACATCCAGGGGGTCTTCCTGAATGAAGGCCTGTGTGACCCAGGCCCGGCCCTCAGGGGACCCTGCTCCTCCTATCCCTGCCCAGGGCCACTCAGAAGAGCTGACAGCCAGAAGCTAGGTCAGGGATGTGACTGACTGCAAATGACATGAGGAATCCTTGCCCAGATCCGGGAATCCTGGGCTGGTACTGTGAGCCCCTGACAATAGCCTGGGAGAGAAGGGCCCCGGAGATGTTGCAGGAAGTGGGAGCTCAGCTGAGAGGAGAGGGTGCATTTTCTGTGAGGGTGATTAGTGTTCACGGAGTGGATTGCCGTGCAGCAAAGGCAGGGAGGCCAGAGACGTGTCTGGGGGTGTGTGAGGTGCTGGCTTCCCCTGCCCAAGCTCTTCTGCCCCAGCCCATTCTGGGATGGCAGGTGACCTATTTCTGGCCACTTTTCATGAGGAGACGTGGTCCCGACTTTGTCAGTAGTCACTAGCTTCCCTCCTGCAGGGTCCCCACAGCTGGAGCCGACCCCCACTGGGCTGTGCTGGTTACTCTTCCCCATCCCCGTTTCAGCATCTGGGCAGGGTTTGACCCGAGGCCAGGGGAGGGCGGAGATTCCGGGGTGGGTAGGAGAGAGAAGCCCAAGCACCCAGGTGGATGGAGAGCTTCCCGGGGGAGGCAGGGCCCCAGGGAGGGGCCGGACCTAGCGGATCCCCGTCCTCACGGCATCCCTGCCGATGAGCCCACCGCACCAGCCCCTCCCCCTTTCACCCACCCTCAGCCCGCCCCACAGCCCCTCAGGCCCTGCATCCCTGACTCACTTTGCTGCCATGTCATAATAGTTCATGCGGTCATAATTGCTCGTGCCCTGCCATTCCTGCATGGCCCGCCGCACTCCGTCCTCCAGGCTCATGGTGGGCTTCGGCCGGGCCAGGGACCGAAGCACTGGGCTGTAAGTCCTCAGTGTCAGTCACAATGCCCCTGCCCTCCTCCCATCCCAGCTGACCGGCCCACACCTGTGCCCCGCCACATCACACACATCCCACCTGTCCTGTCACCTGTGCCTGTCCTCCCAGTGTGGGCTCTTCAGCCTCCAGGACAACCAACATGTGTCAACCTCAGCACCAAGGGACTGCTTGGCCTCTCTGACTTCCCTTGGAGGCCTTAGTATTATTGTGTGTTACGGACTGAATGTGTGTGTCCCCAAAATTCACATGTTGTGGCCCTAGCTTGCAATGTGATGGTATTTGGAGGTGGAGCCTTTGGGGATCATCAGGTTTAGATTAGATAATTGGGAGGCCCCGTGATGGGATTTGTGTCCCTGTGAGTGTGAGAAGAGGAAAAGACACCAGAACTCCCTGTGATGTGAGGACACAGCCATCGAAAGCCAGGCGGAAAGTCCTTGCCCGGAACTGAATCTGCCGGGACCTCATCTGGGACTTCCGCTTCCTGAACTGGGAGACGTGAAAGTCTGTTGTCTAAAGCACCTGTCCTGTGGCGTTTTGTTATGGCAGCCTGAGCTGACCGAGAACTGCCTAGAATGGCCGTTCCAAGGCCCCAGGACTGAGCACTTAATCAGCTCCTGGTGACTCTCTAGAGAGGCAGCCCTTGGGGACACAGCGTCAGAGTCCCTCAGCGTGCAGAGCAGGCGCGGGGATCCAGAGCCAAAGGAGACCGGTGCCTGAGCTGACCGGGCAAGGCCTGGGGGCGGTGGCTCCATTTAGGGACTCAGGACAGCCTAGGGCACCTGGGACTTTGGTCCAAGGGGAACTCCGACTGCTCAGCATGTGCGGGACACTGAAATCACTGGGGACAAGGATTTGGGGGCCCCTTTAATTTATACACTGTGTGCAGCTTCCCGTGGAGGGCAGCCAGTGTGGGAGCGGGGCAGGTATGCAGCCATGTCCCGTGTCCCGTGGACTAGGATACGTGCTCCATGTGATGGCCCCAGGAACACGAGGGCCTGCAGGTGGAAGGAGGCAGGTGTTGGGGAGGGAAAGACAAACGCTCCTGGCTACGGACGTCGCTGCCTCCCATCACCTCAGCCCCTGGTCCTGGGCTCCTGGGCTCACGGTCCCCTCACTCCCTGTGGTGGGACATGTGACTTTGGGAACACTGTCCTCTTCTAGGTTGCCTGTTCTTAGTGTTGACGGTAATAGTAATCATCATCATAATACGAAAACAACAATAACGAGGGACAGCACATGCCAGAGACCCTGCTGAGTGCATCAGACATGAGTCAGACAATCTTCCCACCCTCCGAATGAAGCGGAATTGTCTGTCTGTCTAGGAGGCATTCAGGGATAAAGAAGGCGACTCTGCGCAGGATCCAAACCCAGTGATGGGGGCCCAACCAGGTCCCAATGTGTGGCTTGACTACCTCAGTCTCCTTGCTAGAATTTTCCAGAAGAGTGAGGGGGTACATGTGTAAGGCTCCTCCTGTGGCCTGTGCCTTCTCCCCCCAGTCCCTCCATGTGACGTCCCGAAGCCATCCTCACTCAGGTCCTGTGCTGGGCATGAGAGGACACGGGGAGGAATCACGGGTGAAGGCAGAGACCTGAATCCAAGTTGTGGCTCATGTCACACCGGAAACTCACTCTGGCCTTTACCTTCTGTGCATATTATGGTAACTGTTAAAAACCAAGTTTGGTGGACTCACAGGGTGTTGGGGATCAGTCGACCTAAGGCTCATGAATGTACATCGTGAACCGGAGTGGGACATTAGTTAAACTGCTGAGAATGCATGGGCCGTCGCCCACGTGACCTTCATCCAAGTTCCCCTAAATAGGCTGCCCTCCTCGTCCGTCCTTCGTTCCCCTTCATGTGGGAGCGGTGGGATTAGCTCCATCCCCCAAGGAGGGCACTCACATGAGGAAGCAGGACAGAGCTTCAGCATCAGGACTCTGGGGCAGGTGCCCGCGGGCCAGGGACTTGAAGCGCTGCCAGCGTCGGAAGTTGTCGTAAACACTCCTGGGGTTACAGGAGTCCTCTGGCGCGGCCTTGGCCTGGGAGGGGGCCTTGCCGCCCTCCCCACCAGCCCCATGTGGACGTGGCCCGTCATTCCCTGGGACCACGGTCGGACCCAGCTGGGCTGCTGGAAGGGGAGCTGGAAGGGGCTGGCCTGGGAACCAGTACCCCTCTCCAGCCCACGTGCCCCCGATGGATGCAGCAGGCATCACGGTCCCTACAGCGGGAGTTGCCAACAGCAGGGGAGCAGGACACTGAGCACCCCCGCAGAGGGCCCCTGGAGCACTCCAGTTGAGGGGGGCCTGAGCCAGGACAGTGGTCTGAGTGTGAGAGGGCTCTGCTGGAGCCCCTTGCGTCCTGACTGGGACAATGATGTTGAAAGCCCCGGCCCCACTCGGGCCATGGCCAGCGGCTCCGGTCCCCTGAGGCATCCTGGGGAAAGCAGACCGCACCAGGGGGCCACCAGGAGGCAATGCTGACATCACTAGGGCAGGTGGGGGCTGCTCGCAGGGCGGCCCGGGGACTGGGCCGGAAGCAGGCGTGGGAAACAGCGGACGGAAGGAAGTGAACGGAGGGTTCAGGGTCACGCTGGGCCCCAGCACTGCAGATGCTGTGGAGACAAAGGAGAGGGGCGAATGAGCAGGGGACGCGGCCACCAGGACGGAGGCTCTCCCTTCCCTTAGAGTCAGTGTGAACCAGAGCGAGGCATCCCAGCATTTGAGGGCCATAGGACGGGGAATTGTGCAGTTTGCCCCCAAGTGAATGTCATGCTCCCCCTTGGGTTGGGGATCATTCTACTAGAGAACTTGCTTCTCATTCACTGAGATCCTCTGACCCCCGTCAGTCAAGAAGTAACACCTAAGCTTCCCTTGCCTCTGAGAAGCTCCCCAGGGTGTCCCCGGCACGTGGACCCGCCAGCCTCGTGGGATTGCCCCTAGATGTGAGTTGGGGTGGACTGTGCTTGGCGGCACAACGCCCCTCAGTGTGCGCACCCCCATGAAGGGCACCTTCTCCAGTGCCAGTTGCAGGCGCCCCCCACGTGACCTATGTGAAGCCAGCAGATTCACAAGGTTATGAGCCCTTCTCTTTCTCAGTGCTCCTTTTCCTGATGCTCCTCATAAAGCCCTCACAACCCAAACAAATGAACTTGAACAAAATCTGTGCCTCAACTATCGCCCAGGAGCCCTGAGGGAACCCCATAATGCAGCAGCCCAGTGAGGATGTGCTTCTCCTGGTACCACCCACAGCAAGCATGGAACAGAGGCCAGGTTCGGGGCACACTTGTCCCCATGCACAGTGGTTCGTTCGTGCTGTCACTGAGGCAGCTCTGTTCTCAGGAGGTGGTCTGTGAGTTAGATGATGAATTCCCTGAGACCCTGTCACTGCACAGCCAGAGAGGGCTGCAGAGGACTAGAAAGGCCAGGAAATGTGGAGCCCTGCGGCTCCCAGTGGAGGTTCGTAGAGATTTGAATAGCTGCTGATGGTTAGAGTTGGCCGTGGGTAATGGAGACCTTCTGTGATCCTTCTCCTTTGAGCTCTCAGTGATGGCCCACAAAGAACCAGGCATGAGCCAGTGTGACAGGAAAGTTGTCTGGGTACACCCCTGTTCACTAGGGTTTCAGGTCAACCGTAGTCACGGAGAGCAAGGTCCATAGGACATGGTCCTAACTGATCAGGACATATGTCCTAACTTTGAATAACAACAGTCATAATAATAGAAGATCTTCCTAATGGTGTGCTGCTCTGCTTCCTCTCTCGGGAAGGAAACCAGCCTTTCAGAACCTTCCACTGTAAAGCCGACAGCACGCCTCATCTGTCCCCTGTTCATGATGTGCTAGACATGGAGTATGAGCAAAGTCTTCATCTCCACATGAAACGAAGGGCGGAGGACAGGCCATGAGACAGGGTGGAAGATGAATGGGTCTGAAGACCCGAGCGTCCCCCAAAGGGACAGCAATTCAGAACAGCTCCGCGAAGAGCAAGCCCCATCTTGTTTGCAGTTTCTGGCTGCCCTGTCCCTGGTGAACAGAGACAACAGCGATCTGGACCGAATGAGAAGCCATCTCTGGGCAGACGTGAGCCGAGACTGGACTGCTGCAGTTAGAGCGACCTCTAGCCTCACTGACGGAGGGGATATTTCACGGTAATCTTGGTCAGAGAGAACTGTTCCACTGAACGGTTTTCTGGCTGAGACCGTTTCTCCCCGCTACTCCTCTAAGATCTGGAATACTCCGGTTTGTATCCCTCAGGACAGTACCACAGCACAAGCCCCAGGTGTCTGAAGAAAGGACGCAGGACTCAGGCTTTCTTCTTGAGCCCCCCTGTGGCACAAGCACGACACAGTCCACCATTGCCTACAAACACACGTTGACCTGTGTTGACTTAGAAACATAAGTCACCTGTTTCCCTTCTGGAAAGAGTCAGTACAACTGCTGTGTCCTTTCTCATCACCCGGTAGGTTTCTCCTGAGGCATCTGGATCCACCTGTGAGAAGCCCCCTTCCCCCTGCAGCCTCAGGATGCCAGTGGCTTCCCCCGTCTCCCGGGTGAGATGTCCTTGGGTAAGTCCGGTGCTCTCTCTTCCTCTATTTCCACCCAACCAGCTGTCCCAGGGCAAGTGTCACATTTGAACTCCCATGGGTTTGAGGGGTGACAGGGGTGTGATAACACACCCCAGACCCTGCAGACTTACCTCCCTTTGAAGCCATCCCCATAGGCTTGGGGACTGACCACAGTGGCACGGCAGTCTCCACAGTGAGAAAAGTCTAGCGCAGGACCCGGACAGCAAACTGTCAACTGCAGATGCTCAGGGTCCAATTTTAAATGTCAACAGGCTTAGAATGTAGCTCTCCAGAATTCTGCAGTGGGGGAGGGGTGGGGGCAGTTGGGCTGGTGGGGGTGGGGAGACATGCCGTGCAGGGTTCTGGCAGGTAGGCAGGATTCTGAAGGTCCCTCAGATTATACAGGGGCAGCACAGTGGGTGTGTGCCTCTGAGGCAAGTTTCAAATTGTTTCTCAGATTCACAGCACAAAGCTTCTACCTGGTGTTCTACTCACTCCATTTCTTTATCAATAAACCTGTTTTTGTGCCCCTCAGCCAACCCTGCTGTAGAGTGGCTGCACTTCCCGAAGGTAGGTCAGAACAAGGAATCCGATAAATACAGGGTTTGTAAGGGAGGTAGGGGGAATGAGTGTCTGGAAATAGGTTTGGATTGTCTCAGCACCTCCAGCGGGCTGGGTTGCTGTATGCACATCATTCTGTAGGAAGCAGTCCTTGTACGCTCAGCTACGGTCTGTTGCTGCGACCTCTGCAGACTCCCGTGGACTGGCCTTGCTTACGATCCCCTTTGCTGGAAAGCCATGAAAATTCATGTCTTTCTTTGAAAACTGTCTCTGCCCATTTTAATATTGAATAACTTGTTTATGTGCTCTTGGGTTGTTTGAGTTGCTTATATGTCTGGATATTAGCCCCTTGTCTGTGTGCCTTCTTTTGCTGTGCAGAAGCTTTATGGTTTGATACATTGCAATATGTTTACTTTTACTGCTTGTGCTTTTGGGGTTTTATTCATAAAGTCTTTGCCCAGTCCTACATCCTGAAGTATGTCCCCTGTGTTTTCATCTAGGAGTTTTATAGTTTCAGTTCTTATATTTGAGTCTTTAATCCATTTCGAGTTGATTTTGTGTATGGTGAAAGGTATGGGCCTAGTTTGACTTTTCTACGCATGGATGTCCGGTTTCCCCAGCACTATTTATTGAAGGTGCCGTCCTTTCCCTAGTGTATATTCTTGGTGGCCTTGTCAAAGATGAGTTGCCGGTAAAAAGCGCTTACATCAAAAGAATGGAAACACTTCAAATAATCTAACATTAAATCTCAAGTAAGTAGAAAACCAAGAACAATCTAAGCACCAAACTAGTAGATGGAAAGCAATGATTAAGAACAGAGTCGAACTAAACGAAGTAGAGACCAAAAGAATGATGCAGAAAATCAATGAAGCAAAATGCTTTTTTTTTTTTCCCCAGGGGAAAAACAAACTACGCAAGCTGTTGGCCAGACTACTTAGAAAAGAAGAGAGAAGGCCCGAATAACAAAAATCAGAAATGGAAAGGGAGACATTGCAACCGATTCCACAGAAATACAAAGAATCATTAGAGATTGTTCAGAACAACTATACTCCAACAAATTTGAAAACCTGGAGGAAATGGATAGATTTCTGAAGACCCGTAAACTACTAAGACTGAACCAAGGAGAAATGCAGAACCCGAAGAGACCAATAAGAAGCAATGAGAATGATGCAGTCATCAACAGTACCCCAACACAGAAAAGCCCAGGACCAGATGGCTTCACTGCTGCATTCTACCAAAGTTTTAAAGAAGCATTAACAACCATCCTTTTCAGACTACTCCAAGAAATTGAAACAGAGGCCGTTCTCCTAAATTAATTCTATGAGGCCAGCATCATCCCGATCCCCAAATCAGACAAAGACACAACAACCGAAAAGAAAATTACAGGTCAGTAACCTTGATGAACATAGACACGAAAATCTCCAGCAAGACATTAGCAAACAGAATACAACAGCACGTCACAAAGATTATACACTGTGATCATGTGGGTTTCATCCCAGGGATGCAAGGATGGTTCAACATACATATATCAATAAATGTGATACACCACATGAACAAAAGCAAGGATAAAAACTATACGATTGTCTCAAGAGATGCAGAAAAAGCATTTGAGAAAATTCAGCATCATGGGCCGAGCCCGTGGCGCACTTGGTAGTGTGCTGCGCTGGCAGCGCAGCGACGCTCCCGCCGCGAGTTCGGATCCTATATAGGACTGACCGGTGCACTCACTGGCTGAGTGCCGGTCACGAAAAAAAAAAAAAAAAAGAAAATTCAGCATCATCCCTTCATGATAAAGACCCTTAACTAAGTAGGTATAGAAGGAACATATGTCAACCCAATAAAAGCCATATATGAAAATCACACTGCCAACATTGTCCTGAATGGGGAAAAATTGAAAGCTTTTCCTTCAGGAACAGGAATAAGAGAAGGATGCTCACTCTCACCACTCCTATTTAACATAGCATTGGAAGTACTAGCCAGAGCAATCAGGCAAGAGAAAGAAAGAAAGGGCATCCACAGTGGAAAAGACAAAATCAAAACGTCACGTTTCACAGGATTGGACGTGATCCTACATATAGAAAAATCCATAACCTCTACCAAAAAACTCCTAGAGCTCCTAAACAAATTCAGTACTGTGCAGGATACAAAATCAATGCATAAAAATTGGGAATATTCTTATACGGCAACAACAAATAAGCAGGGGGGAAAAAAAATAAAAGAAGAAGAAAGCCAGCCCATTTACAATAACTCTGAGAAGAATAAAATACGTAGGAATAAATTTAACCAAAGAGGTGAAAGATCTCTACAATGAGAACTACAAAACTCTGCTGAAAGAAAGAGGACACCAAGAGAGGTGGAAAGACATTCCTTGTTCATGGATTGGAAGAATTAATGTTGTGAAAATGTCCATAATACCAAAAGTGATCTACAGATTCGGTGCAATCCCCATCAAAATACCAATGACATTCTTCACAGAAATAGAAAAAACAATCCTAAATTCATATGGAACAACAAAAGACCCCAATAGCCAAAGCAGTCCTGAGCAAAAAAATAAAATAAAACCAGAGGCATTATACTACCTGACTTCAAACTAGACCTCAAATCTGTAGAAGGTACCAAGTCTTTATGGAGCTTTGGAACTCCCACCACTCTCAAACTGCCGGTTCACCGGTGAGGTAATCTTGTGACTTCTGGATGTAGGACCTAGTTACTTTGCTGTCTCCATTTAAAATAATGCAGTTGCCACAGTGAATGAGGTTTCAGAGGGCTGTGATCCAGACAGCCTCGATTCCTGACTGTCATTTGCATGTAGTATTCTCACACCAGGTTGGGTGACTACTTCTCATTTACCTTTATGAACCCCCGGAGTCACTTGAGACCACATCATAGTAAGTAAAGGCTATTAAGCAGTTACGGGAGAGAGATGGGGATTTGGCCAACTGGCTCCTTGCAGCATGCATTAGCTATTGTCGAGTGTCCATGTTCCTCCCCAGTCCAATCCAAAGTCAGGAGAACTTGAACTTGCATTTGAAAACATGACCACTCACAACACCTAGCCTGCCTCTAGTTCGGGGAATTTTACACTACTCCAAAGTATAGGTGAAAGTTAGATACTATAGAATTAATACCGAGATTCATTACTGAGAATCTGTGGACCATGGTGAGAGTTATAATTGTTGGTTTTCCGTTTTGATTTCCCTTTCCTGCTGTGTCATCACATGGGGAAGAGAGAGTTCTGGTGTCTCCTCCTCTTCTTATAAGGGCGCTAATCCCCGTCATTAGGGCTCCACCCTCTGATCTCCTCTTACCCCAACAACCTCCCAAAGGCACCACCCCCAGATACCATCACGATGGGGCTTAGGGCTTCAACATGCGGATTTGGGGGACACGACATTGTGACTGTAACAGCCCTCCAGCTGGCCCCACTGTACAGGGTCAGGGGCAGATTGTAAGGTTGAGGCAGGGCACGGTGCTGGGGAAGCAGAGGTTGTGCCTCCTCCTGGGAACTGTTCAACCACAAAAGGGCCCCAGGACAGACAGCAGTCAGGTGGCGAGGACAGGAGTAGCAGCAGGAGCCCCGAGGTGTGGCCGAGATGATGCCTGTGCTCGACTGAGTGCCCACACGTACTAGGGCATGGGCCAAGTCCCCTCCAAACACGACTTGCTCCACATTCCTAAAACCTAAGAGGGGCTCCTGAGGACAGCTCTGAATGTGGAAGAGTCAGGGAACTAGTGAGGAGTGGGTCCAGGGCTCCAGCCTTCGATCCCCGCGTTTTCCCTCAGCGCCTGATGTGTGCGCTGAGCTGGACAGCAGGGACAGTAGTGGGTTCCCGTGAGGATGCCCCCAACGAGGACCTGCATGGCATGATGTTCTGGAAGCTTCTGGGCTTGAGGGCCCTGGTGTGCGGCTTCACACCACGCCGTCTTAATCTAGCCAAGCTCTGAGGCCTTCTCCAATGTGGAGACCCACCTGGGAATAGGAGGGGCAGCAGCCAGCTGACCCGCCACCAAGAGTTAGCTTCCTTCACACTTCACAAAGGCACAGGGGCGGGTGGGACATGGATGCTGCTGACGTGGGACAGGGGAGGAAAGGTGCAGAGGAGCATCTGGGGGCTAACCAGCGAGCTCCGTGGGTGGATGGGCAGGAGACGCCCAGACATGGCCCCTTCCTCCCCCTAGCAGACAGCCAGGCCACCGTGGTGCTGGACGGTTTTGCCCACCTGCCACTGTTGCTGGGACACCCCCACCCCATGACCACAGCTCTGCATGTGGGGGCCGACACCCTTTTAGTCAAGGATCCCACATGGGTCCTGGGGGAGGAATCAGATCTCAGAATCTAGAGAAGGAGTTGATGGTCGGGCACCGGTGGGTCCTTGGAGCCTGGCATCTCCCAGATCCTTCCTTCCTCACAGGCCTGTCTCCACTTAGTGGCACAGACGTGAGAACAGAGGCAGTAGTCCCAGGGCATTTCCCAACAATACCACTTTTATTCACACTTGTATACAAACCCCCATTACATACAACGCCCCCAACGTGCTGCCTCCCGGACCTGTGCCTCGCCTCTCCCCCACCCTCATCCCCCAAACAGGCCCCCCTCCCCCACCTCAATTCCCCATCCAGACCCCTCCACCCTCTCTCCCCTGTCCTGCCTCCCCCACCCTGCCCGTAGCTGAGGAGCAGCTGGGTCAGCACTGGGTGATGGGACCTCAGGATCCCTCGGGCTACAGAATGTGCTGAGGGTCAAATCTAGTCCAGAGGGGCTGCCACCAGTGGTGCTTCTTCCTCCTCCCAGAGACCAATGGGTCACCCCTCACCTTTTGATGACGTGAGGGTCGAGCCAGACGCCGAGCAGGGACATTCCTCCAGCGCTGGAAGCTGTATTTCATGTCAGGAGAATGGCCAGGCTGGGGAAGTCCTCCTCGACCTCACTGTACCTGGCTGCCGGGCCCTGCGCAGGCATAACAGGACAGGCTCCACTGAGACCAGGTGAGGTGGGTCTGTGGCCCTGGGCATGGGAGCTGAGATGGGCAGCCCTCAACTTTCGTGACTCCTGATGCCCTGGCTAGAGGGCAGGCTCCTTGGCCTGCGCAGGTTGGTGTTGTCTCAGCTGCGCTGTCGAGGGTCATGGGAAGTCCCTTCTGCTCGGCAGGTTTCTGTAATGACCCGTACTTGGGGCCCAGCCTCTAGAACTTTGAACAAGAAGTTCCTGTTGTTTGTAAATTACCCAGTCTGAGGTATTTTATCATAGAAGATGAAATGGAGTAAGACACTGGCTCCATAGAATGAGTTGGGAAGTGTCTCCTCTTCTTCAATTTTCTAGATGTGTTTGTGTATAATCAGTATTATTTCCTTCCTAAATATATGGTGCCATTTAACAGTGAAGCCATATGTGTTTGGGGTTTTCTTTATGGATAGGCTTTTAACAAAGATTAATTTTTAATAGACATATTTCTTCTTGTGTGACCTTTAGTGATGTTTACCTTTCAAGGATTTGTCAATTTCATCTAAGTTGTTGAATTTATTAACATAAAGTTTTTATTAATGTTCTCTTTTTATCCTTTTAATATCTGTAGAATCTGTGATTTTATTGATCTTGCCAAAAACCAGCTTTTAAATCAATTAATTTTCTTTATTTTTTTCCTCTTTTGTATTTCATGGTTTCTGATAGTATCTGTTTCCTTCCTGTTCTACTTATTTTGGGTTTAATTTGCTTATCCTTTTCTAGTTTGTTGTTGTGTGTTTGTGTCAGCTCAATTTCTTTACTTTTCTTTTTTACACCTTTACTGAGATATCATTGATATACAAAAAACTGCACATATTTAATGTATACAGTTTGATGAGGTTGGACATATGCATTGTGGGGAAAATGGATAGTTTAGTCCGGCCCCCTCACCTCAGTTCTGGTTGGGGGTGGAGCAGCACATTCTTTGTAAACAAGTTGTGTGGGGGTAGAGTTAGTGCACATGCATGCCCATGTATCTTTTTAGCTTGTTGCTATTCTTGTGTGTTCTTCCGTGTGTGAAGCATCCGCTCTGAACTGCTGGTCAGCAAAGCTCATGTCTAAAAATAGGGTGTGTTTACTTTGCTGGCAGCTGCTCAGTTTCTCTTTGGACTGCCAAGCGCTTAGACATGTGTGTGCTGAATAAAGACTATTTTTTCTTCACCTATGGCTCCTAGGACCCTTTTCCTGTTCCCTAGCTCATAGACCTACATGTGAAGTGTTTGTGACCCAGTCTAGACAATGGGCTTGAGGGGTCTGTGAACTCCAGACCCAGCCCTAGCTCTAGATGCATATACTCATGATACCATCACCACAATCATGGTAATAAATATCCATCATCTCCAAAAGTTCCCTTCTGTCCATTTGTTGCCTTTTGTTTGCTTATTGTTTTTATTCCTATTTTATTTGTGTAGTAAGACTACTTAATAGGAGATCTTAACAAAATTTTACGTGCATAATTGTTAACTATAGGTGTTATGTTGTACAGCAGATCTCTAGAACTTACCTTGTATAACTGTAACATTATACCTTTTAAACAACTCCCCATCTGCATTAGTCCATTTTTTGTTGCTATAACAGAAATACCTGAAACTGGGTAACGTACAAAGAACAGAGGTTTATTTGGCTTATGATTCTGGGACAGCTGCATCTGGCACAGGCCTCAGGCTGCTTCTACTCATGGCGGAAAGTGGCAGGTAGCCGGTGGTACAAGCAGATCACATAGCAAGAGGAAGCAAGAGAGAGAGAACCTGCCAGGGTCTTTTGAACAATGAGCTCTTGAGGGAACTAATAGAGCAAGAACTCACTCACTACCCCTCCTCCAGTGAGAGCATTAATCCATTCATGAGGGGTCCGTCCCCATGACTCAATCAGTTTCCAACACTGCCACAACAGGGATCAAATTTCAACGAGTTTTGGAGGGGACAACACATCCAAACTCCATCACCATCTCCCCCTCTGCCATCCCTAGCAACCACCATTCTGTCTTCTGCTTCTATAAGTTTGCCTGTTTTAGAAACCACTTATAGGTGGATCCATACAGTACTTGTCCCTCTGTGACTAACTATTTTACTCAGCATAATGTCTTTCAGGCCCATCTCTATTGTCACAAATGGTAGGATTTCCTTTTTTAAGGCTGAGTAGTATTGCACGATATGTATATACCACATTTTCTCTATCCATTCACATCTTGGTGGATATTTGGGTTGTTCCAAATCTTAGTTCTTGTGATGCACTTCACAATGTAAATACACTGCAATAAACATGTGCGTGCAGATATTGCTGAGATACTGCTTTCAATTTGGTTGGATACATACAGAAATGGGATAGCTGGATCACGTGGTAGTTCTATGTTTAATTTTTTGTGGAACTTCCATACTGTTTTCCATAGCAGCTGCACCGTTTTATATTTCCTTCAATAGTCTACAAGGTTTCCAATTTCTCCACAACCTTAACGACACTTGTTATTTTTTGTTTTTTGATATTAGCCATCCTATAGGTGTGAGATGATATCTCATTGTGGTTTTGATTTGCATTTTCCTGATGACTATTAGTGAGTTTGAGCAACATTTCATATACTTATTGGCCATTTATGTGTCTTCTTTGGAGAAAGGTCTGTTCAAGTCCTTTGCCCACATTTTAGTCGGGTTATTTGTTTTCTTGTTACTGAGTTGTAGAAGTTCCTTATATATTTCAGGAATGAGCCCCTTATCAGATACATTGTTGCAAATGTTTTCTCCCATTTTGTAGGTTGCCTTTTCACTTGTTTCCTTTGCTGTGCAGAAACTTCTGGGTTTGATATAGTCTCACTTGTCCAGTTTTGCTTTTGTTGCCTGTGCTTTTTGTGCCATTTCTGTGAAATTATTGCCAAGACTCATGTCATGAAGCTTTCATGTTTTCTTCTAGGAGTTTTACAGTTTTAGGTCTTATGTTTAAGTCTCTAATCCATTTTTATCCATTTCTAGTTTTTTAAGGTGGAAGCTGAATTCACTGCTTTTATCAAATGTGTTTTGTAGCTTCCATTTCCATCCTACTGGCCTTTGTGTTATTACTATAACACATGTCACTTATACAGATGTCATAAGCCCCATACTAACTTATTACTTTGCCTTAGAAAGTCTTCCAAAGAGAATTTTAAAGTCAGAAAAAATATATCACTTACATTTACTCACATGTTTACTATTTTTAGTGTTCTTTATTCCTTTGTGAAAATCCATGTTTTCATATGGCATCTTTTTCCCTTTGCCTGAAGGACTTCCTTTAACATTGCTTATAGGGCAGATGTGCTGGTGTGCATGTGCTGGTGGTTAATTCGCTTAGGTTTTCCTTATTTGAAAAACCTTCATTGTGGACTTTGATTTCAAAAATTATTTTTGTTGGGGATATAATTCTAGGTTGACAGTTTGTTTTGTTCTTAATTTCAGTTTTATAAGTACTCCAGTGTTTTGTAGTTTGATTTGTTTCTTAGGAGAAATCTTCTGTCATTCTTACCATTGTTTCGCTATATGTAATGTATCTTGTTCCTCTGGCTGTTTTATTACTAGTTTTGAACAATTTGATTATGAAATGCTTTGGTTTAGTTTTCTTCTTGTTTCCTGTGCTTCAGGCTCATTGAGTTCTGTGGATCTGTGGCTTTTATCAAATTTGAAAAACTTTTGGCCATTATTTCTTCAAATACTTTTTCTCTCCCACTCGCCTCCTCTTCAGGAACTACAATTGTTTGTACTAGGTCACTTGAAGTTTTCCCACAGGTCACTTATGATCTGTTCTTTATTTTAGTCTCTTGTTTTTGTTTCACTTTGGATGGTTTCTATTGTTATATCTTGAAGTTCATGTGTTCTGTGTGTCTAATTTGCTTTTAATCCCATTCTATATATTTTATCATTTTAGACCTTGTAATCTTATCTCTAGAAATTCAATTTGGATATTTTTTATATTTTAGATATCTCTACTTAAAATGTTCAACATTTTCTCTAACTTCTTGAACACATGGAATATAGTTGTAATAACTATTTTAATGTCCTTGTTTACTAAATCTATCATATGTGTAATTCCTCAGTTATTTTCAATTGATTTATATTTCTCTTCATTTTGGTTCCTATTTTCCTGATTATCTGTGTGCCTGATAATGCTTTATTAGATGCCAGACATTTTGAATTTTAGCCTGTTTGATGCTGAATATTTTTGTATTAACATTAATGCTCTTTATCTTCTTTCTGGGATGTGATTAGTTACTTGTAAACAGTTTGATCCTTTTCAGGCTTGCTTTTAACTAGAGCAGACTCTAGTGTAGTGTAAGTGTTGGCAAACACTTGGCCTCTGAAGCATGCCCAGTTAGTTACCTGTTTTTACTTTGTTTTCCTTTTCAGCCTGCAAGTGAATGATAGTTTTTAAATATTTTAAATATTACATTTTTATTGGTTCTATAAATACCTGCATATTAAGCTTGTGTGCTTCTCATTATACTTATTGACTCTTTAGGTTGACACCATTCATCAGTTTTGAAAAACTCTTGGCTATTATTTTTTTTAATGTTGTTTCTTTCCCAGTTTTTGTCTGCTTTCCTTCTGAAAGCCATTTGAGATGCTCCCACATGCCTCGGAAGCTCTGTCCTGTTCTTCCTCCAGCCTTCTCATGCTGTACCTCACTATGGTTATTTTCTCTTGTCCTGTTTTCCAATTTATTAATCCTGGGGCCTGCTGTCTCCAAAGTGTGGTTATGCTAACCCACTGATTTCTTAATTTGTATACATTAAGTTTTACAACTAGAATATCCATTTGATTATTTTAATACAATTCAATTCACTTTTGAAATTGTCTGTCCTTTCAAATATTTTGTCCACCTTTTCCTCTATTTTATTTAACATACAGATCATAGTTAAAGCGCTTACTTGTAACTCCAGCATATTGATTGCTTGTGTGTCTGCTTGTGTTACTTGTTCTTCTGTTTGTCATCAAGCATATTGTCTTGCCTTATTGTATACCTAGTAATGTTTTCTTTTAAGTTGGATGACATGCATCAAAGATGTATATAGATGGAAATAGACACAGATAGATATTCTTGATGTCTTCCATCATGGAATCTTCCACCATGATATCTTCTATCATGGAAGATATCTCTTTCCCTTTGCTATGTATTTTTGAGTGGAACTGGATAGCAGTACATAAGACTCAATCCTTCTTTAGTTGGTCCCTTTTTCTTGGGGATATTCCTGTTAGGCTTTTGGTTGAGAGCGTGGTCTTCATTCCCATCACCAATCACTTTGGAAGACTGAGATCTAGCCTAGAATTCTAAGATTGATGGCCTGCTTTTCAGCTTCCTGCCCCACATAGTTAAAAATGTCCTGTGGCAGACAATCAACACCGTATTTGAAGTAGGTCCCTTTTCCTGTTGAGTCTTTATTTCCAAAGAACTAAGAGACTAGAGACTTCACTCTGGTTTTTAGAAGCTGTCAGCCTAGTTGCCCCACCCAGAACTAGGACATGGTACTGGAATGCATCAGCTGTCATGTGAGATATCAGCCGTTATGCGGTGAATTGTGTCTCTCCCAAAATTCATATGTTGAAGCCCTTACTCTAGTACTTTAGAATGTGACATATTTTGAGACAGGGTCTTTAAAGGGGTGATTAAGTTAAAATGAAACTGTTGGGGGGGGGCCTGATCCAGTCTGACTGGTGTCCTTATAAGAAGAAGAAATTTGGACATGCAGAGAAAGAGACACCAGGGATGTGCACACACAGAGGAGAGGCCATGTGATGACACAGGGAGAAGATGGCCATCTACAAGTAAGAGAGTGATTATACTCAGGCTCCATTGTCTATCTGACATAGCAGCACCCTCTGTAACAAAGCATGAGCTGAACTCACACACACAAACTTCTGATGCCCCTTCTCACCAAACCCCATGGTGGCTCTTGAAGCTTTGTATCAACTCTGCCTTTCTTTTCCCATTCTCTATAAGCTTGACTTTACCTCCATAATCTGTAGCTCTGAGTCACTGGGGTGTATGACAAGCAGCTGCATGTGGCTGCCTAAAATTAAATTTTTTTTTCTGGTGTTCTCTATTCTTTTTTTTTTTTTTTTTTAATTTTATTTTGTCGATATACATTGTAGCTGATTATTGCTTCCCATCACCAAAACCTCCCTCCCTTCTCCCTCCCCCCTCCCCCCCAACAATGTCCTTTCTGTTTGCTTGTTGTATCAACTTCAAATAATTGTGGTTGTTATATCTTCTTCCCCACCCCCGGTTTGTGTGTGTGTGTGTGTATGTGTGTGTGTGAATTTATATATTAATTTTTAGCTCCCACCAATAAGTGAGAACATGTGGTATTTCTCTTTCTGTGCCTGACTTGTTTCACTTAATATAATTCTCTCAAGGTCCATCCATGTTGTTGCAAATGGCAGTATTTCATTTGTTTTTATAGCTGAGTAGTATTCCATTGTGTAGATATACCACATTTTCCGTATCCACTCATCTGATGATGGGCATTTGGGCTGGTTCCAACTCTTGGCTATTGTAAAGAGTGCTGCGATGAACATTGGGGAACAGGTATACCTTCGACTTGATGATTTCCATTCCTCTGGGTATATTCCCAACAGTGGGATGGCTGGGTCGTATGGTAGATCTATTTGCAATTGTTTAAGGAACCTCCATACCATTTTCCATAGAGGCTGCACCATTTTGCAGTCCCACCAACAATGTATGAGAGTTCCTTTTTCTCCGCAGCCTCGCCAGCATTTATCGTTCATAGTCTTTTGGATTTTAGCCATCCTAACTGGGGTTAGATGGTATCTCAATGTGGTTTTGATTTGCATTTCCTGGATGCTGAGTGATGTTGAGCATTTTTTCATATGTCTGTTGGCCATTTGGATATCTTCCTTAGAGAAATGCCTACTTAGCTCTTTTGCCCATTTTTTAATTGGGTTGCTTGTTTTCTTCTTGTAAAGTTGTTTGAGTTCCTTATATATTCTGGATATTAATCCTTTGTCAGATGTATATTTTGCAAATATTTTCTCCCACTCTGTTGGTTGTCTTTTAACTCTTTTAATTGTTTCTTTTGCTGTGCAGAAGCTTTTTAGTTTGATATAATCCCATTTGTTTATTTTTCCTTTGGTTGCCCGTGCTTTTGGGGTCGTATTCATGAAGTCTGTGCCCAGTCCTATTTCCTGAAGTGTTTCTCCTATGTTTTCTTTAAGAAGTTTTATTGTCTCAGGGTGTATATTTAAATCCTTAATCCATTTTGAGTTGATTTTAGTATACGGTGAGAGGTATGGATCTAGTTTCATTCTCCTGCATATCGATATCCAGTTATCCCAGCACCACTTGCTGAAGAGGCAGTCCCTTCCCCAGTGAATAGGCTTGGTGCCTTTGTCAAAGATCAGATGGCAGTAAGTGTGTGGGTTGATTTCTGGATTCTCTATTCTATTCCATTGGTCAGTGTGTCTGTTTTTATGCCAGTACCATACTGTTTTGGTTATTATAGCTTTGTAGTATAGCTTAAAGTCAGGTAGTGTTATGCCTCCAGCTTTATTTTTTTTGCTGAGCATTGCTTTGGCTATGCGTGGTCTTTTATTGTTCCATATAAATGTCTGAATAGTTTTTTCCATTTCTGAGAAAAACGTCTTTGGAATTTTGATGGGGATTGCATTGAATTTGTATATCACTTTGGGTAGTATGGACATTTTCACTATGTTGATTCTTCCAATCCAAGAGCATGGAATATCTTTCCATCTTCTTGTATCCTCTCTAATTTCTCTCAGCAGTGGTTTGTAGTTCTCATTATAGAGATTTTTCACCTCCTTGGTTAACTCAATTCCTAAGTATTTTATTTTTTTGGTGGCTATTGTAAATGGGCAGGCTTTCTTGATTTCTCCTTCTGCATGTTCACTATTGGAGAAAAGAAATGCTACTGATTTTTGTGTGTTGATTTTGTATCCTGCTACTGTGCTGAAATCATTTATCAAATCCAACAGTTTTTTTGTAGAGGTTTTAGGCTGTTCGATATATAGGATCATGTCATCTACAAACAGGGACAGTTTGACTTCATCTTTTCCAATCTGGATGCCCTTTATTTCCTTCTCTTCTCTGATTGCTCTGGCTAGTACTTCCAACACTATGTTGAATAGGAGTGGTGAGAGTGGGCATCCTTGTCTAGTGCCTGTTCTTAAAGGAAAAGCTTTCAGCTTTTCCCCATTCAGGATGATATTGGCAGTGGGTTTGGCATATATGGCTTTAATTATGTTGAGATACTTTCCCTCTATACCTAACTTATAGAGGGTCTTTGTCATGAATGAGTGCTGAATTTTATCAAATGCTTTTTCAGCATCTATAGAGATGATCATATGGTCCTTGTGTTTGAGTTTATTAATATGGTGTATCACATTTATTGATTTGCGTATGTTGAACCAACCTTGCATCCCTGGGATGAATCCCACTTGATCGTGATGAATAATTTTTCGTATGTGTTGCTGTATTCTGTTTGCTAGTATTTTAGTGAGGATTTTTGCATCTATATTCATCAAGGATATCGGCCTGTAGTTTTCTTTTTTGGTTATATCTTTACCTGGTTTTGGTATCAGGATGATGTTTGCTTCATAGAATGAGTTTGGGAGATTTGCGTCCATTTCAATCTTTTGGAATAGTTTGTAAAGAATCGGTGTCAATTCCTCTTTTAATGTTTGGTAAAATTCTGCTGTGAATCCATCTGGTCCTGGGCTTTTCTTTGTTGGGAGCCTTCTGATAACAGCTTCAATCTCCTTTATTGTTATTGGTCTGTTCACATTTTCTACGTCTTCACGGTTCAGTTTTGGGAGCTTGTGTGTGTCCAGAAATTTATCCATTTCCTCCAGATTTTCAAATTTGTTGGCGTATAGTTGTTTATAGTAGTCTCGAATGATTCCTTGTATTTCAGATGAATCAGTTGTAATATTGCCTTTTTCATTTCTAATTTTTGTTATTTGAGTCTTCTCTCTTCTTTTTTTTTGTTAGCCATGCTAATGGTTTGTCAATTTTATTTATCTTTTCAAAAAACCAACTTTTTGATTCGTTGATCTTTTGAATTGTTTTTTGGTTTTTAATTTCATTCAGTTCTGCTCTGATCTTAATGATTTCTTTCTGTCTGCTAACTTTAGGATTGGATTGTTCTTGTTTTTCTAGTTCTTTAAGGTGAAGTGTTAGGTTGTTCACTTGCCATCTTTCCATTCTTCTGAAGTG
Source organism: Cynocephalus volans (assembly GCF_027409185.1). Classification (NCBI taxonomy): domain Eukaryota; kingdom Metazoa; phylum Chordata; class Mammalia; order Dermoptera; family Cynocephalidae; genus Cynocephalus; species Cynocephalus volans. The sequence goes on along the minus strand of NC_084465.1, from coordinate 161,334,729 downwards.
AGCATTTAATGCAATAAATTTTCCCCTCAATACTGCTTTTGCAGTATCCCACAGGTTTTGGTATGATGTATCATTGTTTTCATTAGTTTCAATAAACTTTTTGATTTCCTGCTTGATTTCTTCTTGGACCCATATGTCATTAAGTAGAATGCTGTTTAATTTCCATGTGTTTGTATAGTTTCCAGAGTTTTGTTTGTTATTAATTTCTAGTTTTAATCCATTGTGGTCTGAGAAGACACATGGGATAATTCCAATTTTTTTGAATTTATTGAGACTTGATTTGTGACCTAATATGTGATCTATCCTGGAGAATGATCCATGTGCTGATGAGAAGAATGAATATTCTGAGGTTGTTGGGTGGAATGTTCTGTAGATATCTGCCAATTCCCATTGGTCTAGAGTCTTGTTTAGATCTTGTGTTTCTCTACTGATTCTTTGCCTAGATGATCTGTCTAATATTGACAGTGGAGTGTTCAGGTCCCCTGCTATTATGGTATTAGTGTCTATTTCCTTCTTTAGGTCTAATAGAGTTTGTTTTATAAATCTGGCTGCTCCAACATTGGGTGCATACATATTTATGATTGTTATGTCTTCTTGATGGATCAGTCCTTTTATCATTAAGTAGTGTCCCTCATTGTCTCTTTTTATGGTTTTTAGTTTAAAGTCTATTTTGTCAGATATAAGAATAGCCACTCCAGCTCGTTTTTCTTTTCTGTTTGCATGGTAAATCTTTTTCCATCCTTTCACTCTTAGTCTGTGTGAATCTTTATGGGTGAGGTGGGTCTCTTGTAGGCAGCATATAGTTGGGTCCTGCTTTTTGATCCAGTCAGCCAGTCTGTGTCTTTTAATTGGGGAAATTAAGGCTTTAACATTAAGAGTTGTTATTGAAAGGTGTTGATTTATTCCTAGCATTTTATTGGTTGTTTGGTTGTCTTAGGTGTCTTTTGTTCCTTGCTTTCTGATTTACTGTTTGGTTTCTTTGTTTGTTGGTTCCTTAGGTTGTTGAGAGTGTTTTTGTTAGCTTGTTTTCTCTTCATGAATGCCATTTTTATTGTACTAGCGGGTTTAGATTTTTCTTAGGTTTTTATGGCAGTGGTAGTTATTTTTCAGGAACCAAACCCAGTACTCCCTTGAGGATTTCTTGTAAGGGTGGTCTTGTGGTAGTGAACTCCCGCAGTTTTTGTTTGTCTGAGAAATATACTATTTGCCCCTCATTTCGGAAGGATAGCCTTGCAGGGTAGAGTATTCTTGGCTGGCAATCTTTGTCTTTTAGTATTTTGAAAATATCATCCCATTCCTTTCTAGCTTTTAGGGTTTGTGATGAAAAGTCTGATGTTAACCTGATTGGGGCTCCCTTATAGGTGATTTGACGCTTCTCTCTTGCAGCTTTTAAGATTCTCTCTTTGTCTCTGAGTTTTGCCAATTTGACTATGACATGTCTTGGAGAAGGCCTTTTTGGGTTGAATACGTTTGGAGATCGTTGAGCTTCCTGGATCTGAAGATCTGTGATTTTTCCTATACCTGGGAAGTTTTCTGCCACTATTTTGTTGAATATGTTTTCAATGGAATCTCCATTTTCCTCCCCTTCTGGAATACCCATGGCTCGGATATTTGAGCGCTTGAGGTTGTCTGATATCTCTCTCAGATTTTCTTCCATGTCCTTGATTCTTTTTTCTTTCTTTTTGTCTGCTTGTGTTATTTCAAACAGCCCATCTTCAAGTTCAGAGGTTCTCTCTTCAACTTCGACAAGCCTGCTGGTTAAACTCCCGTTGTGTTTTTTATTTCGCTGAATAACTTCTTCAGTTCAGCAAGTTCTGCTACAATTTTTTTCAGGACATTGATTTCCTTGTATATTTCCTCTTTCAGATCCTGTATACTTTTCCTCATTTCATCATGATGTCTAGCTGAGTTTTCTTGTATCTCATTCAGTTTCCTTAGAATTATCACTCGAAATTCCTTGTCAGTTATTTCAAGGGCTTCTTGTTCTATAGGATCTAGAGTATGAGATTTATTAACTTTTGGTGGTGTACTTTCTTGATTTTTTGTATTTCTGGTGTCTTTTTTTTGGTGTTTATTCATTGTGGCAGGGGGTTTCACAGTCCACCGGTTTGAGACTAATGACTAACTAGGATGTTGCTGTGGTTGCCAATTTGGTATGGCTCCCGCCGTGACTGCTCAGTTGGCCTCTAGTGTCTTGTATGTGTGGTTGCCTCGGGTCTTGGGCTTCTCCGGGGATCCACCTTTCTGGTCAGCTTGTACTCTGCTGGGCTGGTGGATCACGTACCACAGGGTGTGTGATCTCTGTTGAGCTTTCACTTTCTGTACAGGACTTCTCCCCGTTCCATGTGCTCTGGCCCAGGCTGTTAGATCGTGCAGTGGCGACCCCACCGGGTGTGTGGTTTCTGTAGAGTCTCCGCCTCCCTGGCCGCACGTCTCCCCCTTCTGTGCACACTGTGCTGGGCTGGGGTGTGTCTTCTGCACCCCTCGTCTATCAGCTGGGCCTTCAAGACTCTGCTCAGCACCGCCTCGCCCACGAAGTCTACCAGGTTTCTGCTAGGCACAGACGACCGGTCTCTCTGGGTGCCTTTGTAGCACTGTGTAGATCTTTCTCGGGTCTTGTTCACCTTTGTATCCCCCCGGTATAAACCGAGTCTAGTGCCCGCCTGCAGCCTGCTCTCCGGCAGGTTCAAGCGGACCTGGGAACTCTCCTACCACACTATTCCCAACCAGAAATTCGTTAGGCTTTTTTCCAAACTGGTGGTCGCAGAGATGGTATCTGCCTCCCAGTAACAGGAAGTTTACCGGGCCAGAGTCCAGGGTGTGGTGGAGTGACAGTGGGCCCGCCCGTACTTCCTAGCCCTCCCAACACTGGTCGGGACGCCCCACACCCCCAGCCCCGCCAGAGAACCGCGGAGGGAGTGGGAGAGGAGGCCGGCCCGCAGGGTCCGGAAAGCCCTGCGCCAGGCCAAGCAAATGGGCTCAGTGATGGCCGAGCAGGGCGGAGCTGCCCGCACCTGGGAAAATGGAGGCAGCACCGGGGCAGTGAGTGGCCTGGTGGTGCAGGCGGGAGCCGCGTGGGCATCCACCCCCCAAACAGAGCTGTGCCAGGGATCACTCACAGTGCTGTGCCAGGTCGGGCGCTCGCTCTGTCTCTGGTTTGTTGCCTTCCGTGTTCTCGGCACTGCCGCCTCGGGCTGTTCAGTCGTGGCGCCGCTCGGGCGCTCCCAGGAATCTTCTTTAATGCCGGCCTGAAACCTCGAATCCTGAATAGGGCAGCTGGCCGCCTTCAGTGCGGCCCCAGCCTCCGGGATCCTGGCTGCATCCACAGCAGCCCTGGCGCCGTGTTCCCTGTTTCAAGACTCGCTTTTGCAGCTAAGAATCAGTTCTTTTCCTGCTCCACACTTCAAAGCTGTTGCCTGTAAATGAGGCAGCCTCTCCTGCCGGGGGCAAAGTGGCGTTGAGCCCCCACGACCGGCCAGCAGCAGCAGTCCTCCCTTAAGAGATGGCCAGAGGAAGGTCCACAAGCTTCCCAGCTGCCTGAGGCCCAGTGGCCACCTTTTCCACCTCAGCTACTCCGCACCAGCCGCCGCAGCCGCCGCCATCTTGAAACTCCCGCTAAAATTAAATTTAATTACAATTAAACAAAATTTAAAATTCAGCTCCTCAGTCACAATAGCCACATTTCAAGGGCTCAGTAGCCATGCATGGCTAATGGCTACTCTACTGGACAGCACAGAATGGAACATTTGCATCATTCCAGAAAGCCCTGCTAGATGGCCCTGCTCTAGAGTCTGTCTATGTACCACATGTTTGTATGTGTCCTGGTTTGTGGATGTCTGTGCATGGGTAAGTTCCATTTGTGCAGGAATACTTTCATGATTCCTCTTGTGCCAGTTTAATCTCTATGGCTGCTTGTATATGTCCCAGTGTCTATATGTGTATGTGTATGCCAGAGAGTGCCCTTATGAGTCCATATAGTCACACTTGTTCCCAGCTGTGCAGCATGCCCTGATGTGTACCTACTTGTTTATTCATTATTTATTCATTCATCAAACACTTATTGAGCACAGGTACCATGTCCTATGCTATGTCATAGGGATAAGGGTTAAAAACTAAACAAAACAAAACCCTTCTGACCTCCAGGAGTTAGAAATCCAGTAGTGTGCTACAAATCACAGCATAAATGCAATCCTACAATAGAGGCATGGGCATTTGCTTTAGGTACATGGGGGAGGGAGCTGCCAAAGTCCTGAGGAAGCCAGAGAAAGCTTTCCAGAGATAACGAGGAATTTAAAGGCTAAATAAAGAGAGTGTGCAGAGGCCTGAAGTGGGATAAATCATGGTGCATCAGACAAGAGCAAGAAGCTCACTGTGGAACAGCGTCCCCATGTGTCCCGAAAGGGGCAGGGCGCAGTGGCTGAGGGTAAATCTAGAAAGAGTAGGTTTGAGAGAGTTTGCCCTGTCTGCCATGGTAAGGAATGGGACTCATGGGTAGAGATGTCCCTTGGCCAGACTGCAGGAAAGGGTGGGGTGGAGGGACAGGAGGATCAGTTTGGGCAAGACAGTGGAGAGGAGGAGGCAGGGAATGTCTGATGCTGGAATCTGGGAGTGAGTGGGCAGATCCTGAGATACAGTGTCAGATGCATTTTTTTCCATGGCCCATGTTCCTTCTGGGGGCTTACAGGAAGAGAGAGCAGGTCCTGGTCAGGAGACACTGATCACAGGAAAACTGGATGCAGGTGAAAACCAGCTAACGTTAGATTTCTGTGGCCTGTGGGAGAGCAGCCCAGATCTTCCCAGGCCATGGCCACTGTCCAAACGTCCTCCAAAGCTGGGCAGCAGTCAGGGTGTCTGGGAGGAGCCAACCCAAGGACATAATTCACATCTATGTTAGGTCTGTGGAGGATATTTCCAAAGGAGGAGACCTCATCTGTTTTCCACACTGATGATGACCTGAGGAAAAGACTATTGTGTCCAGGCTAGTTGGGTCCCCTTAAACTGCTGTGTCTGCCCTGATTCACATGCTGGGACCAACTGAAAGGGTTTCCGTGGCACTTGTCTATGATTATTGACCTCAGCCCTGATCCTCCTGCCTTGCCTCACTCACTCCACCTCATTCCGCCCTTTTCTGCACCTTCTCTGCTGTGGGATCTCTCATTTCTGTTTCTCTACTGCCACTGCATGAGGACAATATAGTATTGGTGAAACTGCCCGAGGTGCCATGACTGATACTCCTCAAGGTTCAATCTATCTTTGGTCCCCCCAGTGACTGTCTTCTGTTGACAAAGTCTCCACCCCAGTTCTACTTGCTCCAGACAGAGGAAAGGGCTTAAAATAAGTCCATAATGATCTTAGACCCTTCTTGTCTGTTACAACATTTAAAATACTATTTCAATTGGTGTTATTGTTCAATATGTAACCTTGTATGTCAGCTAGACTATCTCTGCCCAATAAGAACTAGAAAAGATTGTGTTAGACCTCCAGGTTCATGCTCTGTGGAAGTCCAGTGCCATCCTCAAAATTTTTTGTGAAGCCCTGATGAAGTTAATGGTCTCATGGTCACCTTCAGTTCCAAATCTCACAACATACACACCCCTGACCAAGAGAGTTTTCTTCTCCTACCCAGCTGTTTCCCTGTACTCTGTTTTAAAAGAGCTGGCACAAAAACCCTGAGGTCCTAGCAATGTGGTCTGACTAACCCAGCTGTAACCATGTGGAGGGTTTTTAACCAGGTCAAAGCCTGGGCCCACACCACATGGACTAGCCTGAAGCTAAAGGAGATCACGGGTCCAGGCTGTGGCTCTGCTCAGCTCAGATCCCAGCCCCTCCCAGTGTCACAAAATAGAGCAATCCTGTAGCTGAGCTGGGTTTGGGCAGGGACAGGGTGAGGAACCCCAAGGTCTGGACAGACCCCTTCTAGGACAAGCGGATTCTGCTACACACCCAAAAGTTGCTTCACTGATGGAATGTGGGATCTAAAGAATCCTGTCTTTTTAGGTGAGGCAGGATAGTGACTGCAGGAGCCATGTAGGGTTAAATGGTGGAGAAACAAGGCTTCAATTATACCTGTCAAAGACAAACACAGAGGACATTAGTCAAGGAGGTGAAAACAGATTTTATTCAGTAACCACTGTCAGTAGGGAGGGATGAGGCATTTCAAAGGGAGGATGAGGGAGTCAGGAGGGGGTGAGTGGAGCTCAGTCAAGTCAGAGAAGTGAAAAATTACAAAGGGTCATCAGGACAGCCACGTCTGCCAGCTGTCAGTTATTGGAGTTGGGAGCCTGTCCTTCCATAGAGACTGGGAGACAGAGGCTTTGTTACTCCTAATGATTACGCTTCAAAGGAATGGCTCTCAGATCCTTAAGAAAGACACCCCTGAGGTGTGGGAGATACATGTTCACAATTGTAAATATGTACCTTTACTTTTTAGCCTTTTTAGTAAATGCTCTGAGGAAGAGGTCAGGGGCCTATATCAGGTTTTGGCTAGAACAGGCAATTCTCCTGGCAGCCTTGAGCTTTCTCAGCAGGTATTTTAATGGGGATGGGGGTGTGCTGGGGTCATCCTAGGACATGGCCTCAGGCTACTGTAAGTCGTCTCTCAGTGTAGAGGTTTGGAGAGAGTCATAAGGTGCTGTGGGCTTGGCAGCCCTCATATCAACACTTCCTAACTCAGTTTTGGATGGAGTTGTCCCATTCTCTGAGCCTCAATTTCCTCACATGTAAAATGTGAAAAGAAATCCTTTCCTGCCACTGGGTTGTTGTAAATGATGAAGTAGTGATCTTCATCATCATTTCTGATCTAGAAGAGACCTTAGTGATGACATATTGCAAAATGCCATGGATTTCTTGCTTTGCACACACTTTCTGAAGACCCTTCTGTTTCAGCTTGACATCTCGAGTGACAAGGATGTTATTTTATTAGTGGACACCTCTAGAGGCTGGGAACATCCCTCATCCCCTGAGCTATGATCTGCAGTTTCCACTCACTGATCCTGGCTCTGCTGTCAGGATACACTGTCGGCTCCCTTTCCCACAGGACAGCACTTGAGTGATTTAAGACATTATCTTGTCTTACCCAGATCTTCTCTGCCCAAACATTTATTTCCATACTTCCTGCTAACCTGATCATCTCTGCCAGTGTGTCCTGTCTGTAAAGGCCCCTTTGGACCTCACTTCCAGGTGTGTGGGCCAGAGTCATCTCCTGAGCATGGTCTGACAGGGCCATCAGCTATTATATTCATGAGTAGTTAGTAACAATATGAATAAGTCGTTGCTAAATCTTTTGATGGTTTCCAAAGGCCAAAGTTCAAAGCTGAAAATCAGTAAATTTCTCCTGTCAGAAGAAAAATGTGCCTTCCTATATATTAGGAACATTCCACGTTGCTCAAGTTTTCTGCTCCTGGTTATAGAGGACTGGAAGAATTATACCTGTGTCTGCCCATAATGAGCTTAAAAGAGATAAAATAGTAGAATCTAGGCTTAAGTGAAAATCATAGATAAAACTCAGAGAGCAGGACATGAAACCTGCCTCCTGCATTTTCCAGAAAGAATTTTGAAGCCGGGAATAAACGAGACTCAGTCCACGTTGGGGAGAGTCAGTGTCCCAAGTCTCTACGGCATCTTTGAAGGCCAGAGTTTCCAGTGAGCCATTTCTTCACAAGAATTCATGCTGATTCATAGAACCACAGATTCATAGAGTCATAGAAACATAAATTCAGAGCGATATCTACCAGTCCAACCCAGCACCACATTATAGCCTCCTCCTTTCTTTATGTGTAGCTCTTTCTCCAACAAAGAGAACCTGGCTCTCATTATCCACAATATTTACTTCTTTGCTTGATTCTAGAATACACATAAATTAGTTTAGGTGCCACTTCCCCCGACCCTTGTTGAATTTAATTATTTTTGAGCACATGAAAATGAGCATATTTCTATATGTAAGAACAATTAAAAGGTATACTCAAAGAAGCATCCCATCCCACCACCTTGTCTCTTTTCATCTCTCATAATCTCATCAGTTTTTAGTTTATAGTTCTTGTTTCATTTTTGTGCAAATTAATGGATACATATTTATTTTCCTGTTTCCTGAGCTTTCTTATATGAATACCAGATACTTCAAGAAAAAGTTCTCATCTAATTTTAGTCTAACCCTAAACCTACACAAATGACACATTTGCAATTATTTAGCAACTTCAAGTGAATACATAAAGGGATGAATAGTTTTTTATTTTATTTTTTATTGATTATTTATATTTGTAGAGTACAGAATCAACTATCAATACATGTGCACACTATGTGGTGATCAAATTAGGATAATTAGTATGCTCATGTTTACAAAACATCGTCAATCATTGTGACCCTTAACTAGCTTCCTGCCAGCCCCCTCTCTCTTCCCCTCCCCCATCTTACCTCTAAAAACCGCAGTTCTGTTCTCTCTTTAATTTTGGGGGGGGGGAATAGCTTCTAAAACTAAGCCAAATGATTGAATCAACTTTCTAACTTTTTCTCTCCGTAAGCATTCTGGTCCTGCTTATGAGCATCCAAAAGCACTTACCATTCAACCTGAGGTGAAGCACGAGATGGCAGTAGACGTCCTGACAGCCGTTCTGATTTATCAATACACTCATCTCAATTCCTACACTAAAAATATCTGCAAGTTTGCAACCTTCTTCTGATCAGTAAATATAAGGATTTGGGCTAATTGGATATCTGATGACATTCAACTCCAAGATTCTGTGAGACTCTGTTCCCATGGTGCTGTGGTTCTAATATTCCATAGCACAAGAAAATCAATTTTTAGAGACATTTACAGGCAGTCCCACTGTCCTGTCTTGAACCTCCTCAGCCAAAGACTGAACATGGCTGGAATGGGCTATGTAATGAAGAAGGGCACCTTCAGAGCAGACCCCATGTACCTGCGGAAGGCCCTTGTGTATAACCTTGGAGAGGAAAAGAGGACCAGGCTTCACATTCAAAAACTCCAGAAGGTTTTAAATATCCAGCTCAGGGAGATCGATAGAGAAAAAGCAGCCCTGAAGAAGTTTTTGGTAAAGCTTCACAAGACAACGGGTTGTTTTCCTCGAGTGCAGTTCTGGTGACCGATGCCTCTGTGGGTGAAGAGTTCATCTAAAAATTTCATTACAGAACACATCTAAGTCTCCTGTTATCTCTATGTGACCCAAGAAAGCAATATAAGCAACTTCTAGGACAAGCCAAAAAAGAAAAAAGACTGTACAATTGAAGACACAAATGGAATGTGGAATGTCTACAATAGAATCAACTGATATTTCCTACAATAGAGAGAATAAGACATGGATTTTTCCAAATGATCCATTTCTTTACAACTCGAGGTGGTAAAATACAGTGTATACATTGTTTTCTTACAAACTTTCCTTGAGACAAGAACAAGCTTAGCTATTTTAGAGATTTCTGATATTGATCATGAAATACATATTGTACTTGCTTTAATCCTGTTTTTGCTCATCAATAGAAATTTCAATTATTTTTGTATAGTTTTAATAGCAGGAATAAATAAAAGTTGATGCTAAATTTAAGATGAAAGTAACACAATAGTGGCAAATGCATAGAATATTGAGTCTATAAGAGAACTCAATTCAAATCTACGTTTTGTCATGTATTACCTGTGTGATCCTGGGGTTAGAAACTCTTTTCTTTTACTCAAGATGGAGATAATAATATCTATATTAAAAATTATTTTAAGGATTAAGTAAGATAATATATATACAGGGCATATTGCAGATACCCCCCAAATGGTAGTATCTCTTATTGTAACTATTTTTGTTTTCATTACTATTTTTACCACTGTGTAATAAAGCCCAGGTTGTATTCCTAATTCTTCTACGAATATCCTACGATCTCTAGGCAAATCCATTTCCATTCATGGACATCAGTTTTTTCCAAAGCTATAATGTGAGAGCTGGACTAGATAATCTCCAATGGCCCTACTGACTTTAAGTTCTTCAATGCTAAAACTCCATGCTTCTACTTTGAAATGTGTTTGAAGCACCCTAGAGAAAAGACCTAGCAATTAGCATGCATACCAGCGTGACTTTAGGGGATTGGATGTATGTTCCTACTTACCCATGACTTATCTCCCACCCTCACATTTAAAGATACTTGACATTCAAATATGATATATTCTTAGCAGCCTCTCATGATAGATATGCTGGCTGACTTACAGAGCAAAGGGAACACACTTCTTGAAAGGCCTTGGAATTAAGTTGCATGTCTTTATGACTTGTTTAGGCTCTGCAGGCAAATAGATCTAGATTCCAAATCAAATCCTGCCTGGTACTGTTGTTTCATATTAGGCAAGTTGCCTAACATTTATATACCTTAAGTTGCTTAGATTTTCCAGCTATAAAATGGGAATATATTAACTCAAAAGACTGTTGTGATGTTTTCCTGTCGTATCACACATAGATCTGATAGCACAACGTCTAACATATCGTAGGCACTCATTATACAGTTGCTGTGGTGGTTGTTATTTCCAGAAACAGGCAACAATTGGAGCTTCTGGGCTAATAAATGGCTTTGTGGACCCTCAACACTCCTAGTGTGAGTCGTTACTTTTGGATCTCAGATATGAGATCCGGCTTCACTAGATCCCAATCATCCGCAACAGAAACACGTATGTGCAAGAAGGATGGTATAGACACATACAGTCATGTGTCACTTAACAACAGAGACACATTCTAAGAAATGAGTTGTTAGACAATGTTGTCATTGTGTGAACATCGTAGAGTGTTCATATATAAACCTAGATGGTCCAACCTACTACCAGGCTACATGGCACAGCCTATGGCTTCTAAGCTACAAACCTGCACAGCATGTTACTGTACTGAATACTGTAGGCAATTTTAATACAATGGTAAGTATTTGTGTGTCTAAACATAGCTAAACATAGAAAAGGAACAGTAAAAATATGGTATTACAATCTTATGGGAACACTGTCATATATGCAGTCCGCTGTTGGCCAAAACATTGTTATGCAGTGCATGACTGCACATAAGATATAGATATAATGTGATGAGTGTGAGGATTTCAGGCCCCTCAGACTTGATCATTTCATTTGTCCTCTCTTCAAGATTCTTCTGCTTAAATCTGCTGTTGGAACCCTCTAGTGAATTTACTTCAGTTTTGTACCTTACAGTTTTGGAATTTCTTTTTGATCCCTTTATATAATTTGTGTTTATTGATCTTCTCTATTTATTGAGACATTTCTCTCTTGGTTTCCTTTTGCTCTTGAGTACACATATGTCATACATTTAAGAGAGTTGACTTAAAGTCTTTGTCTAGTAAGTCCAATGTCTGTGCTTCCTCAGGAACAATTTCTGCTAATTTCTCCTGTGAATGGGTCATACTTTCTTGTTCTTTGAATGCTTTGTAATTTTTTGTTGAAAACTGAATATTTTAAATACCATAATGTGATAATGCTGGAAAACAGCTTCTTCCCTCTCCCCAGGGTTTGTGGTTTTTATTTCCTGTGGATTGTAGGAGTTTGTTTGTTTAGTGACTTTTTAAAACTCTATTTGGAAAGTGTCTGTTATTTGTTGTATGTGGTTTCTGTAGTCTTTGTTTCTTTAATTTGTAGTCAGCTAGAGTTTTGATAGGGATTTCCTTGAATGTCTGTAAAAGAAAAAAAAAGGAAAAAGAAAGAAGGGAGGGAGGAAGAAAGAAAGAAAAAGAAAACAAAAAAGATTAAAAGAGAAAAGAAAAAAAACTTTCCCAGTCTTTGCAGATTAGGTCTGTGTTTGGTCACTTATCACTTATGCTTTTTATGACATGGAAAAAGAAACCAAGAGAATAATGTCTCAACAAATAGAGAGTGTCAGTAGATGAAAATTATTAAAAAGAACAAAATATAAATTCTAGATTTGAAAGGTATCATTACTGAATAAAAAATTCACTAATGTCAGCCAAGGACATTATTGGATAAATAAAAGCTGAGGGAGTATGTCACTGCTAGACATACTCTACAAGAAATGTTAAAAGGAGTCCTTTAGGTTAACATGAAAGGATACTAGACAGTAACTCAAAGCCTATAGAGTAACCAAAAGAGGACTAGGCTGGCTATACTAATCATAAAGGAAATGATAAAATACTTTGAGGCAAATGAAAAGGAAAAACAACATACTAAAACTTGTAGAATGCAGCAGAAAGAGTGATCAGAGGAAATTTAAACCTGCAAATGGCTACATTAAAAAAGAAGATTCCAAAAGAGTAATTAAATTTTATACCTTAAAGAACTAGAAAAAGAAGAGCATACTAAGCCAAAAAGCCAGCAGAAAGAAAGAACAGAGATTAAAGTAGAGATAAATGGAATAGGAATAGAAAAAATCCGTGAAACTAAAGGTTGGTTCTCTGAGCAGATGAACAAAATTGGTAAACCTTTAGCTAGATTGACTAAGAAAAAGAGAAACTCAAATTATTAAAATCAGAAAAGAAAGTGGGGTCATGATCCTACATTACAGAAAAAGAAAGGATTATACAAGAACACTATGAATAACTGTACACCAACAAATTAGATAACTCAAATGAAATGTACAAATTCCTAGAAACACATAAATTACAAAAACTAAGGAATGCAACACACAAAATCAATCAGTATAATACAAGGGTGCTTCAAAATGTTCATGGAAAAATAGAATTAAAAGATAATATGAATCTTCCCATGACCTTTTGGAAATATCCTCATACACCACATAAATAGAATAAAGGGGGAAATAAAAGATATGGTCATCCCAACTGATGTTTTTATTTTATTTTATTTTATTTATTTATTTATTATTTTTTTATTATTATTTTTTAAAATTTTATTATGTCGATATACATTGTGGCTGATTATTGTTGCCCATGACCAAAACCTCCCTCTCTCCTCCCTCCCCCCCAACAATGTCCTTTCTGTTTCCTTGTCGTATCAACTTCAAATAATTGTGGTTGTTATATCTTCTCCCCCACCCCGGTTTTTTTTTTCTTTTTTTTTTTTGTGTGTGTGTGTGTGTGTGAATTTATATATTAATTTTTAGCTCCCACCAATAACTGAGAACACGTGGTATTTCTCTTTCTGTGCCTGACTTGTTTCACTTAATATAATTCTCTCCAGGTCCATCCATGTTGTTGCAAATGGCAGTATTTCATTCGTTTTTATAGCTGAGTAGTATTCCATTGTGTAGATGTACCACATTTTCCGTATCCACTCATCTGATGATGGACATTTGGGCTGGTTCCAACTCTTGGCTATTGTAAAGAGTTCTGCAATGAACATTGGGGAACAGCTATATCTTCGACTTGATGATTTCCATTCCTCTGGGTATATTCCCAGCAACTGATGTTTTTTAAAAAGGATCAAACAAAATACCATACCTTTCCCTATTAAAACATGCTAACTAGGAATACAGGGACAACCTCAAGTTGATAAAAGGCATTTATGAAAAACCCACAGTTAACATCATACTCGGCGGTGGGAGGCTGAAAGTGTTTCCCCCTAAGATATGGAACATAACAAGGATACCTGCTTTTATCAATTGTTTTTAGCATTGTACTGGAATTTCTAGCCAGAGCAATTCGGAAAGAAAATAAATAAATAAATAAATAAAGGCCTCCAAATTGGAAAGTAAGAAGTAAAACAACCCTTGTTTTCAGATAACACAATTTCTATATATAAAATCCTAGAGAATTCCCCCAAATCTATTAGAACTAATAAAACAATTCAACAAAGTTGCAAGATACAATATCAACACAAATAAGTCACATTTCTAAATGCTAGTAATGAGCAATCAAAAGGGAAATTAAGAAAACACTTTGATTTACAAAAACATTCAAAAGAATAAAATATCTAGAAATAAATTTAACCAAGGAAGAGAAAAACTTTTACACTGAAAACTACAAAATACTTATGAAAGAAATTCAAGAAGACCTAAACAAATAAACAAATCTTGAGGACTCATACTTTCCAGTTTCCAAATTTACTACAAAGCTACAGAGATTTTAAAAAGTGTGCTACTGGTAAAGATAAACATATGGACCAACAGAATAGAATTGAGATTTCATAAATAAACATCTATGGCCAATTTATTTTTGACAGTGTGCCTAGCCATAAAAAAGGAAAAACAGTCTTCAACAAATGGTGTTGGACAACTGAATATCTGCACACAAAAGAGTGGAGTTGGACCTCTACATCATACCATATACAAAAATTAACTCAAAATGTATCATAGACTTGAATATAAGAGCCCAAACTATAAACCGTCAGAAGAAATCTTTGGAATCTTGGATTCATCAATGGATTCTTAGTTATAGCACCAAAAACATGAGAAACAGAAGACAAAATAAAAATATTGGACTTCATCAAAATTAAAAACTTTCATGCATCAAAGGCCATTATTAAGAAAGTGAAAAGGCAATTTACAGAATGGAAGAAAATATTTGAAAATTATATATCTGGTAAATGTTTGATATCCAGACTATAAATAACTCGTACAACTCAACATCAAAAAGATAATCCTATTTAAGAATTGAGAAAGGATTTAAACACTTCTCCCAAAATAATATACAAATGGCCAAAAAGCACATGAAAAGATGTTCAACATCAATAGTCATTAGAAAAATGAATCAAAACCACAATGAGATACCACTTCACACCACTGGGATGGCTGGAATAAAATGAACAAACAAAGAGGAAACTAACAAGTATTAGTGAGGATGTGTAGAAATTGGAGCCCTCATACATGGCTGCTGGGAATGTAAAATGGTCTAGCCACTAGAAATGTAGGTAGGCAGTTCCTTGAAAAATTAAACATAATTGACAACAGGTGTTTAAATCAAAACTTGCATACAAATGTTTACAGCAGCATTATTTACAATAACTGAAAGGTGGAAAAAACACAAATGTTCATCAGCAGATGAATAAACAAATTATAGTGTATATACACACAATGAAATATTATTCAGCCATACAAAGGAATGAAGTACTCATAAATGCTGCAATGTATAAGAGCCTTAAAAACATTATGCTAAATAAAAGAAGTCAGACACAAAAGATCACAGTTACATTATATGAAATATCCAGCATAGGTAAATCCATAGAGACAGAAAACAAATAGGTGGTTGCCAGGAGCTGGGGAAGGAGAGAATGGGAATGACTGCTTAACGTGGTATGTGGTGTTTCTTGGGTTGATAAAAATGTTGAATTGCACACTTTAAAATGGCTAATTTTATGTTATGTGAATTTCATCTCTAAAAAATATTGAAGAAATATAGAGGATCTTTCATACTAAATGAAAAGGACATTATAAAGAGCATCAGTAAATATAACTGAAAGAGGTAAATATGAAAGATGGCATAAATGTATTTATTGTTTAATGCTTTTTTTCACCTACATGACTTAAAAGACAAAGCATAAAGCACAAATTATAAATCTGTGTTGTTGGCACAAATGTAAAAAGATCTTATCTGTATGACAACAGCAGACAGGAGGGGACAAAGAAAGGGGTTATGTAGAAGCAAAGTTTTTGGATACTATTAAAATTAAGTTGGTATTGATTCAAGCTAAACTGCTATTAAGATATTAATAGTAATTATCTGGGTAACCAGTAAAAAATTACTAAAACATGTAAAAGGAATGTTTGGAGGGACAACACTAAGTGAGATTTGGACACAATCCTCCAATCCAGGATGTGGTATGTGCTCTGCTGCAATGACTCATAAACCTACATGTCACCAGCAGACACTAGTCTAGAGCCAACAGGTGTAGGAGTGGCCCCTTTTATTACACCCAGTGATACACTTGCATATTTTCTGTGTTACATTTGTGCAGCCTTGGGCTCTCAGTGATTAGCAGTCCTAGTTCCTGGAGATGGGAGTAGAGACAATTCTTTCAGGGGTCACAGCAGGTGCTCTACTTGACTGGAAGCTGAGATTTCCACCTGTTTTGTTGTTGTTGTTGTTGTTGTTGTTGTTGTTTTGTGTGTGTGTGTGTGTGTGTCAGTGGCCCATAAGGCAAAGAAAGGAGTGACTATAATGATTGGGGTTGTAACTGATAAACATCAGGGACTGGGGCTATAGTATATAATGGTAGTAGGGAGGAGTGTGTCTGGAACCTAGGTAACTGGGGTATCTTTAAACTTTTTTAAAGAGCAAGGAACACAACCCCAACTAAGGGCTGACACCTTAGGGATGAAGGTCTGGGTTACCCCAACAAGCAAACAACCCAGACTGCACAAAGCACCAGTTTGGATAAGAGGATTCAGCAAAGGGGACTCCCTCTAATTTCACTAACATTCTCACCTGTTACTTCATTTGGGGGGTTGTGTCAACTGCATGTCTTTTAACTTTATGGTGTCCTTTGCTACCAAAGATTTAAATTTTGGTAGACTATTTTGTTGTGGGTTTTACTTTTTTGTTACTTAATTCTTCTTTAAAGGTCTCCCCTAGTATTATTTTTTTCTTATAATTTTAAAATTTTGTTTACATCCTGTATAAAACACAAGAAATTTTTGTGCATGGTATAAGGAAGAAATCTGATTTTATACCATTTGGAGAGCTAGTCCTTCCAGTATCACTTACGAAGCATTAATTTCCTCCTCTGATGTGAAATGTCATCTATGGTGTACATTAAACTTGCAGATATATGTGGCTTTGTTTCTTCCTCCTCTATTCTGTTTGTCTACTCGTGACCACCACCACCTTGTTTCAATGACTAAAGTTAATTTTTATCTTTATAACTCAGAGAGCCGGTTGCTCTATCCTCTAACCTTCTTGGTTCTGCAAAAGTCTTGGCTATTTTTGCACCCTTATAACTCCACATACATTTTAGAATCATTTTTTTCACATTCCATTCTTTAAAAAACTGTAGCAATTTTAATGATATTGCTTTTAATTTGTGACCTCTTTAATAAAAATAGTTCTTCTACCCATGAACATTGAATATCTCATTAATATTCTTTTAATGGAATATCTCTTTATTCCTTTAGAAAAGCTTTGTCTTTTCTCCATTAATTTTTTTTAAAAAGACGATTCCTAGATATAATTTCTTCTGTTATTGTGATTATCATACTTATTTTTCATATTTTCTGATTTTTGGTATGTTGACTTCAATATGCGGATAACTTATTTACCAATCATGCTGAATTTTGCTTACTAATTCTAATGATTTTCTTAGGTTTCTAAAAGGGATATAGTACTGTTTAGAAATTGTGATGAATATACTTCCTTTCTAATCTTTTTAGGACTCAATTGTATTAGGGAAGGGGAAAAAAATGGTCCTACATGTGTTAGCACCAGAGCAACACTTAATTATGGTGGTGATCACTGTCACCCTCCCCTTCTTTCTGACTTGAGTTAATGGAAGGATTTGAGGAGGGTTCATAGAGACTTGCATGCTTCTGGAGGACTCCACCAGCCTACTGAGGTCCTCACACTACCCCAGTTGCAGCAGTGCCCACTGAATGCCATAAAAGCAGCCTTCAGATTTTGGACTTGGAGAGTGTGAGAGCATGGCATATTTCCCATGTATTTCTTTCTGGGGCCAGGGCACCATACCTCAGTAGACCACGTTGTCCTGATAGGAGCCCATCTGCCAGATGCAGAATACACCTACAGCAAGAGGGGCTTCCTGTGCTCCCATTAGGACTTCCCTTACCAAACCACCACGTACCCCCACAGCAGGGATCTACAGAGATGCACCATTCCTGGGTAGGGCCACTAGATGCAGACATGGCACCACCCTTAATATCAGAGCTGACCCACAAAGAATGGTGGGACTGCACCTGATTATCGCTTCCCCTAAGAACTTCTCGGACATGCATCTGTTCCTCAGTCTCCATGGGCCCACACCTCTCAGGTAGACCTGGAAACGCAACATCCCCATCTGATCTCCAGTCTCTTACCATTACCCCAACCTTTTCCACTGTGTCTTCAGCAATAACCCCTGCATTCTGAACTTACCTGAATCTTCTGAACATAACAGCTATTTCCTTTTTTTACTGTGCCATGTGTATTTCTGTCAGCTAATTTCTCTTTTGTCTTGTCTCCCCCACTACTGTCTATGGGACACCTTTGTCCTGGCCATCCTCATCAATTAGTCCACAAATTTCAGGACATCACACAAAACTGTGATGAAACAAGATGAGGAATGGAGCCCACCACTGGCACTTTCAAGAACTAATGAAGACCTTGGGGAAATGACTGCATCTGGTTTTAGTTATACAGGACACAGTGGCTATGTTATGTAAAATACTGCTGTTAAAGGGCAAACATAGGAAATAGGGAATATTTGGATATTGGGTAGCCAAAGTAATAGACTGTTATCAACAGCTTTTTATCCTTACTTTTGATTTCTGAGGAATTTTTCCTTCCTACCTTTGATAAATTTTCCACCCTGTGAGTCTTGTTGGGAGCATGCACATGTACACACACACACAGCATCCTGAATCTCATCACCTCCCTCAGGAGTAGCTGGCAAGTTTTTCAGATGGTGGCTGTGGTGCCTGTTCAGTGACAGTAGCAGCAGTATGGTGGCAGCAAAGGGCAGAGCCTGAGGCAAATGGTGGTGGTGACACAGTGGAGCTGCTGGAGCAGGCCTTGCTTGTCTCCTGCTGCCCAGATGCCCTTGTCTTTCCTCTTTTTCCAGCCTTCCCACTGACTTAGTGGGCTACTCCATTTTCTTCCAATAAATCCCTTTTTTGGTTTCAGTCGGTCAGTGTCAACTCCTGTTGCTTGCAATTAAGAACTCTAAATGATACACCCAAAATCTCAGCCAGGGCTTCCACACTGACCAACTCCAGGGGCACCACTGTTAGAAAATAAAAAGTGGCAGCCTAGAGTTATGCAATGCGGCACCACAAAACTCATCTATGTGAAAGCAAGAATTATGTACTAATGTATGTAAAGCACACAACACAGAATAGGAAGATAAAAAATATTTACTTAATTACATATTTGGACAACAAAAACAACTATGTTATAATCCCAGCACATAAGCATGGGCTTTCTAAAAGCCCCAGACTTGTATTCAACTCCTTTCTGCCACTTACTATCTGAATAATTTTGGGCAGGTTGCTCAGCATCTGGAAAGTGGGGCTAACAATGGGTTAATTACTGTCCTTTTTTTTTTTTTTTTACTGTAACAAAGTTGATAATACATATCTGTGAGGTACAGAGTTGAACATCAGAACCCAAGTGCAATATGTGGTGCTCACATGAGAATAATTATTATATTCAATAATATACATTATCATTGCTATTCATGATTCTAATAACCCCAGTTGTCCTTTTGAAAGTTCAATGTATTATTGGGAATGTTGTATCTTTCTTTCTTTTATATATATGTT
The DNA here is from genome assembly GCF_027409185.1 of Cynocephalus volans. Taxonomy (NCBI): domain Eukaryota; kingdom Metazoa; phylum Chordata; class Mammalia; order Dermoptera; family Cynocephalidae; genus Cynocephalus; species Cynocephalus volans. Next base: position 161,315,377 of record NC_084465.1, on the reverse strand, counting down.
TATTATTTTAGCTCCCACTTATGAGTGAGAACATATGGTATTTCACAGCAGGGAGACATCCAGCAGGGGAGGTGAAAGCTCTGCAGAAACCACATGCCCTGTGGTGCCGCCATGCAACCCAGCATCCTGGCCCAGTGCGTACAGAGCAGAGAGATGTCCAGCAGGGGATGAGGAAGTTCCACAGAGACCACACGCCCTGTGGTGCCAGTGTGTGATCTAGCACGCTGGCCCAGTGTGTGCAGAGCAGGGAGACATCCAGCAGGGGAGGCAGAAGCTCCACAGAGAACACACACCCTGCAGTGCCACCATGCGACCCAGCAGCCCAGCCAAGTGCACACTGACCAGAGAGGTGGCTCCCCAGAGAGGCCCAAGACCCGAGGCAACCACACAGGCAAGGAACTAGTGGCCAACTGAGCAGACACTGAGGTAGCCATACCAAATTGGCAACCACAGCAACATCCCGGCCAGACAAGAGTGTCAAAACTGTGGACTGTGAAACCCCTGCCACAATGACTAAACATCAAAGGAAAGATACCAGAAATATGAACAATCAAGAAAGTAAACCACCAAAGGGTAATAACTCTCAATCTCTAGATCCTATAGAACAAGAAGCCCTTGAAATGTCTGACAAGGAATTTCGAGTGATAATTCTAAGGAAACTGAATGAGATACAAGAAAACTCAGCTAGATAACATGATGAAACGAGGAAAAGTATATAGGACCTGAAAGAAGAAATGTACAAGGAAATCAATGTCCTGAAAAAGAACGTAGCAGACCTAGCTGAATCGAAGAATTCATTAAATGAAATAAAAAGCACAACAGAGAGTTTAACCGGCAGGCTTGCAGAAGTAGAAGAACTTCTGACCTTGAAGTTGGGCTGTTTGAAATAACACAGGCAGACAAAAAAAAAAAAAAAAGGAAGAAAAGAAAGAAAGAAAGAAAAAAGAATTAAAGGCATTGAAGAAAATCTGAGAGAGATATCAGACAACCTTAAGTGCTCAAATATCCAAGTCATAGGTATTCCAGAAGGGGAGGAAAAAGGAGATTGCATTGAAAACATATTCAACAAAATAGTGGCAGAAAACATCCCAGTTATTGGAAAAGACCAAGATCTTCAGATTCAGGAAGCTCGAAGATCCCCAAACGTATTCAACCCAAAAAGGTCTTCTCCAAGACATGTTATAGTCAATTTGGCAAAACTCAAAGACAAAGAGAGAATCTTAAAAGCTGCAAGAGAGAAGTGTCAAATCACTTATAAGGGAGCCCCAATCAGACTAACACCAGACTTTTCATCACAAACCCTAAAAGCCAGAAAGGAATGGGTAATATATTCAAAATGATAAAAGACAGAGATTGCCAGCCAAGAATACTCTACCCTGCAAGGCTATCCTTCCAAAATGAAGGGCAAATAGTATATTTCTCAGACAAACAAAAACTGCGGGAGTTCACTACCACACGACCATCCTTACAAGAAATTCTCAAGGGAGTACTGGGTTTGGTACTGGTAAAATAACTACCACTGCCATAAAAACCCAAGAAAAATCAAAACCCACTAGTATAATGAAAATGGCATTCATGAAGAGAAAACAAACAAACAAACAGAAAGGCTATCTACAACCCAAGGAACCAACAAATACAGAAAACAAGCAGTAAATCAGAAAGAAAGAAACAAAAGACACCTAGGAAATCCAAACAATAATCACTAAAATGCTAGGATTAAATCAACACTTTTCAATAACAACTCAATGTAAAAGCCTTAAATTCCCTAATCAAAAGACACAGACTGGCTGATTGGGTTAAAAAGGAGGACCCAGCTATATGTTGCCTCACCCATAAAGACTCGCCTAGACCAAGAGTGAAAGGATGGAAAAAGATTTACCATGCAAACAGAAATGAAAAATGTGCTGGAGTAGCTATTCTTAAATCTGATAAAATAGACTTTAACTAAAAACTATCAAAAGAGATAATGAAGGCCACTGCATAATGATAAAACGATTGATCCATCAAGAAGACATAACAATCCAAATACATATGCACCCAATGTTGGAGCAGCCAGATTTATAAAGCAAACTCTATTAGACCTAAAGAAGGAAATAGACACTAATACCATAATAGTAGGGGACCTGAACCCCCCACTGACAATATTGGACAGATCATCTAGGCAAAGAATCAGCAGAGAAACACAAGATCTAAACAACATACTAGACCAATTGGACTTGGCAGATATCTACAGAACATTCCATCCAACAACCTCAGAATATTCATTCTTCTCATCAGCACATGGATCATTCTCCAGGAGAGATCACATGTTAGGTCACAAATCAAGTCTCAACAAATTCAAAAAAATTGGAATTATCCTATGTATTTTTTCAGACCATAATGCATTAAAATTAGAAATCAATACCAAGCAAAATTCTGGAAACTATACAAACACATGGAAATGAAACAGCATTCTACTTAATGACATATGGGTCCAAGAAGAAATCAAACAGGAAATCAAAAAATTTATTGAAACTAATGAGAATAATGATACATCATACCAAAACCTGTGGGATACTGCAAATGCAGTACTAAGGGGGAAATTTATCGCATTAAATGCTTACTTCAGAAGAATGGAAAGACGGCAAGTGAACAACCTAACACTTCCCCTTAAAGAACTAGAAAAACAAGATCAATCCAAACCCAAAGTTAGCAGACAGAAAGAAACCATTAAGATCAGAGCAGAACTTAATAAAATTTAAACCCAAAAACAATACAAAAGATCAACAAATCAAAAAGTTGGGTTTTTGAAAAGATAAATAAAATTGAGAAACCATTAGCACAGCTTACTAAAAAAAGAAGAGAGAAGATCCAAATAACAAAAATTAGAACTGAAAAAGGTGATATTACAACTGATACATCTGAAATACAAGGAATCATTTGAGAGTACTATCAACAAATATATGCCAACAAATTTGAAAATCTGGAGGAAATGGATAAATTTCTGGACACACACAAGCTACCAAAACTGAGGCAAGAAGATGTAGAAAATCTGCACAGACCAATAACAATAAAGGAGATTGAAGCTGTTATCAGAAGGCTCCAAACAAAGAAAAACCCAGGAGCACATGGATTCACAGCAGAATTTTACCAAACATTCTCTACAAACTATTCCAAAAGATTGAAACAGAGGCAAATCTCCCAAACTCATTCTATGAAGCAAACATCATCCTGATACCAATACCAGGTAAAGATACAACTAAAAAATAAAACTACAGTCTGATATCCTTAATGAATATAGATGCAAAAACCCTCAATAAAATACTAGCTAAAAGAATACAGCAACATATACATAAAATTATTCAGCACGATGAAATGGGATTCATCCCAGGGATGCAAGGTTGGTTCAACATATGCAAATCAATAAATGTGATACACCATATTAATAAAATCAAACAGAAGGATCACATGGTCATCTCTATAGACGCTGAAAAAGCATTCGATAAAATTCAACATTCATTCATGACAAAGACCCTCTATAAGTTAGGTATAGATGGAAAGTATCTCAACATAATTAAAGCCATATATGATAAACCCATTGCCAATATCATCTTGAATGGGAAAAAGCTGAAAGCTTTCCCTTTAAGAACAGGAACTAGACAAGGATGCCCACTCTCACCACTCCTATTCAACATAGTGTTGGAAGTACTAGCCAGAGCAATCAGAGAAGAGAAGGAAATAAAGGGCATCCAGATTGGAAAAGATGAAGTCAAACTGTCCCTGTTTGCAGATGACATGATCCTATATATCAAACAGCCTAAAGCCTCTACAAAAAAACTCTTGGAGTTGATAAATGATTTCAGCACAGTAGCAGGATAGAAATTCAACACACAAAAATCAGTAGCATTTCTATTCTCCAATAGTGAGCATGCAGAATGAGAAATCAAGAAAGCTTGCCCATTTACAATAGCCACCAAAAAAATAAACTACTTAGGAAAAGAGTTAACCAAGGATGTGAAAAATCTCTATCATGAGAACTACAAACCACTGCTGAGAGAAATTAGAGAGGATACAAGAAGATGGAAAGCTATCCCATGCTCTTGGATTGGAAGAATCAACATTGTGAAAATGTCCATACTACCCAAACTGATATACAAATTCAATGCAATCCCCATCAAAATTCCAATGACATTTTTCTCAGAAATGGGAAAAACTATCCAGACAGTTATATGGAATAACAAAAGACCACACATAGCCAAAGCAATGCTGAGCAAAAAAATAATAATAATAAAGCTGGATGCATAACACTACCTGACTTTAAACTATACTACAAAGCTATAATAACCAAAACAGCATGGTACTGGCATAAAAACAGACACATTGATCAATGGAATAGAATAGAGAATCCGGAAATTAATCCACACACCTACAGCCATCTGATCTTTGACAAAGGCACCAAGCCTATACACTGAGGAAGAGACTGCCTCTTCAGCAAATTGTGCTGGGATAACTGGATATCAATATGCAGGAGAATGAAACTAGCCCGTACCTTTCACCATATACTAAAGTCAACTCAAAATGGATTAAAGAATTAAATATACATCCTGAAACAATAAAACTTCTTAAAGAAAAAATAGGAGAAACACTTCAGGAAATAGGACTGGACACAGACTTCATGAATACGACTCCTAAAGCACGGGCAACCAAAGGAAAAATAAACAAATGGGGTTATATCAAACTAAAATCTTCTGCACAGCAAAAGAAACAGAGTTAAAAGACAACCAACAGAGTGGAAGAAAATATTTGCAAAATATACATCTGACCAAGGATTAATATCCAGAATATACAAGGAACTCAAACAACTTTACAAGAAAAAAACAAGCAACCCAATTAAAAAATGGGCAAGAGCTAAATAGGCATTTCTCTAAAGAAGATATACGAATGGCCAACAGACATATGAAAAAATGCTCAATATCACTCAGCATTCAGGAAATGGAAATCAAAACCACACTGAGATACCATCTCACCCCAGTTATGAGGGCTAATATCCAAAAGACTGTGAACGATAAATGCTGGCGAGGTTGCGGAGAAAAAGGAACACTACTACAATGTTGGTGTGGCTGCAAAATGGTGCAGCCTCTATGGGAAATGGTATGGAGGTTCCTCAAACAATTGCAGATAGATCTACCATATGACCCAGTTGTCCCACTGCTGGGAATATACCCAGAGGGATGGAAATCATCAACTTGAAGGTACATCTGTTCCCCAATGTTCATCGCAGCACTCTTTACAATAGCTAAGAGTTGGATCCAGCCCAAATGTCCATCAGCAGATAAGTGGATACGGAAAATGTGGCATATCTACACAATGGAATACGACTCTGCTGTAAAAAAGAATGACATACTGCCATTTGCAACGACATGGATGGACCTAGAGAGAATTATGTTAAGTGAAACAAGTCAGGCACAGAAAGACAAATATCATATGTTCTCACTTATTTGTGGGAGCTAAAAATAGATAAATTAATACACAAAAAAATAGGGTGGGGGATGGAAGAAGACATAACAATTACAATTCCTTGAAGTTGATATGACAAGCAAACAGAAAGGGCATTGTTGGGAGGGAGGGGAGAAAGGGAGGAGGGAGGGAGGTTTCAGTAATGGGCCACAATAATCAACTACATTGTATATTGACAAAATAAAATAAAATTTGAAGAAAAAAAGAACATACGGTATTTCTCTTTCTGTGCCTGGCTTATTTAACTTAGTATGATTTTTTCTAAGTTCATTCATGTTGCTGCAAATGGCAATATTTCATTCTTTTATTTACAGCTGAGTAATAGTCCATTGTGTAGATATACCACATTTTTCTTATCCCGTCATCCGATGATGGACATTTAAGTTGGTTCCAACTCTTGACTAAATAGAGCTGCAATAAACATGGGAATGTAGGTATCTCTTCAACATGATGCTTTCCATTCCTTTGGGTATATACCCAGCAATGGAATTGCAGGATTATATGGCAGTTCTATCTGAAGTTGTTTAAGGAATCTCCATACCATTTTCCATAATGGCTGCATCAATTTACAGTCCCACCAAGTGTAGGAGGTTTCCTTTTTCTCCACATCTTCACCAGCATTTGTTGTTCTCTGTGTTTTTGATGACAGCCAGTCTAACTGGGGTGAGATGGTATCTTAATGTGTTTTTTTTTACATTTTCCTGATGCTGAGTGATGTTGAGCATTTTTTCATGTGTCTCTTGGCCTTTGCATATCACCTGTATTAGTCCGTTTGTTTTGCTATAACAGAAATACCTGAGACAGTGTAATTTATAAAGAACAGAGGTTTATTTGGCTCATAATTCTGGGACAGCTGCATCTGGCTTAGGCCTCAGGTTGCTTCTACTTATGGTGGAAAGCAGGAGGCAGCTGGCAGGTACAAGCAGACCACATGGTGAGAGGAAGCAAGGAGGGAGGGAAGGTGCCAGGGTCTTTTAAACAACCAGCTCTCATGGGAACTTATAGAGCAAGAACTAAGTACTACCCCCACCTGGGGAGAGCACTAATCCATTCATGAGGGATCCACATCCATGACTCAGTTTCCAACACTGCCACATTGGGGATTAGATTTCCACATGAGTTTTGGTGGTGACAGCACATCCAAACTCTATCATCACCCTTTGAGAAATGTCTGTTCAATTCCTTTGCCAATTTTTTAATTGGGTTATTTGTTTTTTACTGTTAAGTTGAGTTCCTTGTATAGTCGGGATATTAATCCTTTGTCAGATGCATAGTTTGCTAATATTTTCTACCACTCTGTAGGTTGTCTTTTTGCTCTGTTTTTTTCTTTTGCTGTGCAGAAGCTTTGATATCATCCCATTTGTTTATTCTTCCTTTTGTTGCCTGTGCTTTGGGGGTCATATTCATAAAATCTTCGCCCACTCCTACGTCCTGAAGTGTTTCCCCTGCATTTTCTTTTAGGAGGTTTATCATTTCCAGTCTTATATTTAAGTTTTTAATCCATTTTGAGTTGATTTTGGTGTATGGTGAGAGGTACAGGTCTAGTTTCATTTTTCTACATGTGGATGTCCAGTTTTCCCAGCACCATTTATTGAAGAGGCAGTGTTTCCCTCAATGCGTGTTCTTCTTGCCTTTGTTGAAGATCAGTTGGCTGTAGGTTTGTGGGCTGATTTCTGGGTTCTCTATTTGGTTCCCTTGGTCCAAGTGTCTGTTTTTATGCCATTACCATGCTGTTTTGGTAACTACAGCTTTGTAGCATAGTTTGAAGTCAGGTAACATTAAGTCTCCAGCTTTATTTATTTATTTATTTATTTTTGCTCAAGATTGCCTTGGCTATTTAGGGTCTTTTGTTGTTCCATATGAATGTTAGCATTTCTTTTTTCTATTTCTGTGAACAATGTCATTAGTATTTTGATGGGGAGTGCACAGAATCTGTAGATTGATTTGGGAAGTACGGGCATTATCACAATGTTGATTCTTCCAATCCATGAGCAAGGAATGTCTTTCCAACTTTTTGTGTCCTCTTTAATTTCTCTCAACAGTGGTTTGTAGTTCTCATTGTAGAGATCTTCTACCTCCTTGGTTAAGTTGATTCCTAGGTATTTTACTTTTTTTGTGACTATTGTAAATGGAATTGCTTCCTTGATCTCTTTTTCTGCTAATTTGTTGTTGGAGTATAAAATGCTACCAATTTTTGCATGTTGGTTTTGTATCTTGCAACTTTACTAAAGTTGTTAATCAACTCTAAGAGTTTTTTTGTACAGATTTTGGGCTGCTCTATATACACGATCATGTCATCCACAAACAGGGATAATTTGACTTCATCTTTTCCAGTCTGGATGCCCTTTAATTCTTTGTCTTGGCTGACTGCTCTGGCTAATACTTCCAGTACTATACTGAATAGGAGTGGTCAGAGTGGGCTTCCTTGTCTCATTCCCGTTCTCAAGGATCCATTCAGGATGATATTGGCAGAGGGTTTTTCATATGTGTCTTTTATCGTGTGGAGATATTCTCATTCTATACCTAATTTGCTGAGAGTCTTTACCATGCATCTACTGAGATAATCATATAGTTTTTGTCCTTGATTTTGTTGATGTGATGTTTCACACATTTATTGATTTGCATATGTTGAACCATCCTTGTATCCCTCGGATGAATCCCACTTGGTCATGGTGTATAATTTTTTTGATGTGTTGCTGTATTCTGTTTGCTATGCTAATATTTTGTTGAAGATTTTTGCATCTATGTTCATCAGAGATACTGGCCTATCATTTCCTTTTTTTGTTGAATCTTTGTCTGGCTTTGGTATCAGGGTGATACTGACTTCATAGAATGAGTTGGGAGAATGGCCTCTGTTTCAATTTTTTGGAATAGTTTGAAAAGAATTGGTATTAATTCTTTAAATGTTTGGTAGAATTCAGCAGTAAAACCACCTGGTCCTGGGCTTTTCTTTGTTGGAAGAATCCTGATTATTGCTTCAATCTCTTTGCTTGTTTATTGGTCTGTTTTGGTTTCTATTTCTTCTTGGTTCAGTCTTGGTAGTTTGTGTCCAGAAATGTATCCATTTCCTCCAGGTTTTCAAATTTGCTGCCATGTAGTTATTCATAACAGCCTATAGTGATTCTTTGTATTTCTGTGATATTGGTTGTTATGTCTCCTTTTTCACTCTAATTTTTGATATTTGGGTCTTCTCTCTTCTGTTTTTAGTTAGTCTGGCTAATGGTTTGTCTATTTTATTTATCTTCTCAAGAAACCAACTTTTTGTTTGACTGATCTTTTGTATTGTTTTTTGGGGGGGTTTCTATTTCATTTAGTTTTGCTCTGATCTCAATTATTGCTTTCTATCTACTACCTTTGGTATTAGATTGTTCTTGTTTTTATAATTCTTTGAGTTGTAGTGTTAGGTTGTTAGTTTGAAAACTTTCTATTCCTTTGATGTAAGCATTTAATGCAATAAACATCCCTCTTAGAACTGCCTTGCAGCATCCCATATGTTTTGATATGATGTTTCACTATTTTCATTATTTTGAGAAATTTTTTGATTTCCTGTTTAATTTCTTCTTTGAACCATATGTCATTCAGGAGCCTGTTGTTTAATTTCTATGTACTTGTATAATTTCCAGAGTTTTGCTTGTTGTTGATTTCTAGTTTTAATCCATTGTGGTCTGCAAAAATACTTGAAATGATTTCAATTTTTAAAAATTTATTGAGGCTTGATTTGTGGCCTAGCATGTGATCTATTCTGGAGACTGTTCTGTGAACTGGTGAGAAGTATGTATACTCTGTAGTGGCTGGATGAAATGTTCTGTAGATATCTGGAAAGTCCAATTGGTCTAAAGTGTGGTTTAAATCCTGTGTTTCTCTATTGACTTGTTGCCTAGATGATCTGTCCAATTTTGAGAGAGGGGTGTTTAGGTCCCCTACTATTACAGTATTGGGGTCTACCTCTTTCAATTACTGTCTTTTTAAATTTCATTTTCCTTGTCTGAAAAACAGAGACAATCATACCCATTTTGTTCACTTGTGAGGATTTAAAAGTAAAGTCACACAGCACAGTGCTTGGCACACACTAGGCACCCAAGAATTACTAATTCCTGCCCCAATGCTGGTAACATCATTCCAGTTTCTGCATGTGTTCAAATTGAGACCCTTTTCACTTGGTACCACCCTTTGACCCATGCTGCACCTTGAAGCAGTATGACCTCAGGCTACTCTCCATGTTATTGGTTTCCATGCCTACAATGCTCATGCCGTCGCTTTCCACATGGGTAAATTTACTGCAAAGAGAAGGGGCATGCTGGGTGTTAATTAGAGAAAAGGACAAGAACTTAAGTAGTTAAAGCCTTTACATGCAGGTGGAACTCAGCCTCCTGTGCTGTCTCCCACCCAGTCCACCCCATCTGGCCCCATTTCTATCTCTTGCTTACTCTGGGCATTGATTTGAGGACCTAAATTCATTTGTAACAATTAGCAAATATCGCATTCTTAAGTGGGAATATCAGTTCTGGGCCCTCCTCAGAAGAGCTCCTGAATCACAATGATTCCAGCTATTCTAGAAACTTCTCCTGATATAGGAGGAGGGGCACCTAATCCAATCTGGGCAAATCTGAGTCATTTCCCCAGAATTTAGAATTAATATATCACTTCCTGATCACTCTCATTGCTATCTTGAATGAAAGAAATGTAGGCACAAGAGCTAATGAGTGTGGACATTTTCCACAAGGTCAAAGTCAGGGTTCAGCTGAGCTTTGCTGTGTGCTCTCTGTGAGACCTTGGACAAAATATCCATATCTGTATGTTTCTGTTTTATCTGTAAAACATGGGTGATGCCAACTGCATGTGTAGTTTTTGCACATTACAGGAGACAATGTATGTTATGCATAGCTACAGCCAACATCTTTAGAGGAAGAGGAAACAGAATCTAAGCAGTGCTTGCCTTGGGTCCCATTAGGAAGGGAGAGGCTGGGCTTATGATAGTAGGTCTTATTAACATCCTTTCCAACATTTCCTTAGAAAACACTGCTTGGTAGGCCATGTAAGGTCATTTTACAGGCAAAGTGAAGGAAAACAGCCAATTACCTGTCCCATCTGTGGGATCCCCCAAGCAAATGATAGCAGCTCTTGAGGATGGGATATTTCTTTTCTTTGTTCCACACATAGACTCGCAAAGAGAAGTCAAGGGAAGAGGTGATGACTTGGTTTGGGTCCTTGAAACGAAAAGTCAAGTAAGTGTGGATGTGGACTCCGGAAGGCAGAAAGCCGCGACATGGGCAGGGGCACCACACTCACCACCCACGTAGATGTGATGGGCTTCTGGTGGTCTTGGAAGGCAGCCAGCTTCAAGCCGTGAATGGTGAACAGCACCAGCTTTGCGCCAGAGACCAGCAGGATCACCTGTGAGCCATGGTCCTTCATGAGGTGGGAGGCACCATGGTGTCTGGGAAGAGGAAACTGATGATCTGTTGCACTTTTTGAAATAAAGACACAGAAATTGGCTTCTCTGGAATAGACATATGCCTAACCTAAGATGATGTAGTACATTGAAAAGAGCAATAGTTTTGCAGTTAGACCTGCATTCACTCCTGACCCATGCATTCACGACCCTATATCTCCAGTTCATCAGCTCTAAAATACTGATTACAACACCTTAATTACAGGTGATAGTAAAGATTCAGTGCCACATGCTCGTGGAAGTGACCAGCAGAGTATCTGGCATGTAGTACCTGCAGGGAATGAGGTGCCCTTCCTTCTACCCTTTCTCATCTATGACAGGATGATATAAGAAACGGCAACTTAAGAACTATATGACATTTATGGCATCTGCCAAAAACAATTGAAGATACTATATTTTATATGGTATAACATTCCTTTTTACCAGGAAAAAAATGACCTCTTCTGAAGAATTCATGTGTTCTCTCATATCAGACAAGGGGTTATATTACACATTTTATTTCTCTTTTTTCCTTGGCTGCCAGGAAGCTCAGAGTCAAATTTATGGTCAAATAATGATATGAAAACAAACATAATACAAAAGAAAAAATGCTAAGGACCATCGGGAAGGCCTGTCAGGGTGACGCAGGGTTTGGGACATAGATAAGGAGACAGTGTGAAGAGGGCTGTGGGTCTTATTTTCCTTCTGGACTAGAAGCTCCTTAGGGAAGAGATAGTCATGGCTTGTGTTCATGTTTGTGGGCACTCAGTGCCCAAACAGGGCCTTTGACAAAGCCAGGAAAAGAGGCAGGAATGAGTAAAAGCAGGAAGATCAGTAAGGAGAAGTGAGACTCTAAGAGTCGGCATTTAATGTCTGAATCCCAGGCTGTCCAGAGGGCCCGACACGTAGTAAGTGCTCAGTTGCTCAACCAGCACATAAAATTGCAAACAACACCACCTTCGAGGGGCCACTATATCCCTCTATATCCTGAGAGGAAAAAGAAAGTGTCCCAGAGGAAACGTGAGCAACCTGTGCTGGAAGAATCATACTATGATGGCAGTGACATGCAGACCCGCCGGCACCAGCACAGGGACCCTCACCCAGAATGTTCACTCTGTCCCTGGACTTCTTGGCCCTTAGCTCATAGATAGTGACAACCAGCTGCATGCCATTGTCATTTCTGTGCATCATGATCAGCCTGGCCAACTCGTCAGGGGCCCAGCAGGCTCTGGAACTCAGCAAGACGGGGAGGGTGGTGGAGACAGGAGGCTCGTCTTCCAACGGGTGCAGCAAGGAGTGAGTGTAGAACACCTGGGGAAACGTACCTGCATGGGTCACATTGCAGGTGAGGGAGGGGGCTTCGCAGGCCCAGGAGCACTTGGAAACACCCTTCCCCACCCCTAAGGGACCTAGCCTAGGAATCGGGCTCTGCCCCCACCTCTAACCCCACCCCTGCCCTACTTGGCCCCACAGGGCAGCCATGCCACTTGTGGATCCTCCTTTCCAACTATTCATAGACCAGGGGCTTTTCAAGGCTAATCCCAGCCCACGTCTGGCCCCGCTGGTAGGCCAGGTGCAGTGAGGTCGGTGTGACGGATGAATCAAATAAACAGCATTTTTCTGGTTTTGAACTGCTTGGTCACTGTTTTGCTGTTGCCTCCAAATACACAGCATATTCCTTTCCCATCTCCATATGCCTCCCCTAGGGGCCCTGGCACTGCATTTTCAGAGGGTGGCCTCTCTACATATGGCTGCTCTTCCCTGACCACTCGCCTGCCCAGATACCAGGTCCCGGGGCTCTTCTGTGATCAGTTTCTCTCTCTGTCTTCCTTCTTCCAAAAGACCATCACTAGGAGTTTGCCTTATACTCTAGTCTAACTCCTAATTCAGACCTTGGCACTCAACAGGTACCTTATCCTTAGCAGATGACTGGATGTCCCTGTGCCCACAAGTTATCAGGACTCTCACACAACCCTATGCAGAAGGCACAGCGAAGCGCTGGGCTTTCCTTTGCCAGGCACCGGATGCCCTCTCCACGTGTCAGCATCCCCTCCATGCCTTCCCCTCACTCTCATTCTCACTGACGCTCTGTCCTCAGATCACCAAACAAACAGCTCTTGAACGATTTCCACTGGGATGTCCCTTAGACCCTAACCTGTTCACAACTAAACTTTACCCTCCCCAGCCTGGGTGCCAGCCCCTTTCAGCTCACAGGCAACACAGCAGCCTGGACAGAGCAGAGGCTACAGGGGCAGGAGCCCTGAGGACAGACTCAACATTGGCCTTGAGCTTCCTGCGTAAGGGAGGTAAGTGCCAGCAGAGAGGACACTACTGCTGGGAACAGACCCCGACAAGAACTGGTGTGGCTCATGATGAGCAACACTTGACCTGGGTGCCCTCAACCAGCTGCACGGCTTGGTCCTAACATGCATCCCACAACCTTGGGGTTCCAGACCCTCCGTCTTCCTCACATGCTGGCTCCCTAGGAAAGGGCTCCGCAGACACTGACCTTTGAGCCCAGGTCTGAATCCTGTGTAGAGACAAACACCCACTCTCGGCCAGGAGAGCAGATGAGGGTCATGGAGTTACTGGGAAACACAGACACCTTGGAGACCACCTGCAGCTGAGGCACTGTCGGTGTGTAGAGGGTCCCTTCAACACAGGCCACCTGCAACAGAAAGCAGCCAAAACAAAGCCGCAGCCAGGACACCGGCTAAGTAGGAAGCACCATCCCCTTCTGGGTGGTGTTTCCTCGCCTGAAGGATGGAGACGGTAACTGCTAAACTGCCTCCCTTACAGGGTGCCAGTTAGCTTTAAGTCATGTCTTAGAATATTTTTTCAAATACACAGGCAAAAATGAATATGCTCAAACAGCATATAAGTCTTCACAGCAAAAGCCATTATCCCTTTCCTGCAAAAGTCTGGCATGTGACCATCCAGGGCCCTTTCTAGCCATTGGCATATGGCACACTGGGTCACCGCTGGAGAGCCATTCTGCAACCTGCCTTTTAGGTTTTATACATAAAATATTCCTTGGAAATCTTTCCACATTCATGGACAGTTTCGTGCAACTTTTTGCTTCCTCTCATACTGATGGAAATTTCAGTTGTTTGCAAATCTTGTTACTCCGAAGAATGACTGCTGCAGTGGGCATCCTGCAGGTGACCCTGTGCACAGATGCCAGCACTTCTTCACAGCAGATCCCTGAGACAGGCATCACTGGCATCACTATGCATATTTAAAACTTTTAACAGAGAAAAAAAAACTTTCCAAAAAGCTTCAAACTATATTCCTATTTACCATGTATAAAAATACCTGCTTCTCCTCATCCAAATTACTATAATATTAATCTTTAAAAGTTTGCTCATCTGGTAGGTGAAAAGTCTCATTTCAATGTCACTCTCTTGATGACCAGGTTATGTTTATGGCTTTACATATTATTGGCCATTTGTACTTTTTTCTATGAATTGACTATTCATATCATTACTTATTTTTCTATTGGCTTTCTACTCTTTATATGGTCTGACATAAACCCTTGGTTAAATAAGTGTTTTTTCATAACTTTTCATGTGTCTTGATTTTATAAATACCGTCTTTTATGATTCAGATATTTTTAACTTTTTAAGTAAATCAAATCTGCATATATTTTCTTGATCCCGGTTTTGTCTTGCTTAGCAAGGCCTTGTACATCTCAGATTGATTTTTTTGGGGGGGCTGGCCAGTATGGGGATTCTAACCCTTGACCTTGCTGTTGTTAAAACACGATGCTGTAACCAACTGAGCTAACCAGCCAGCCCTTTCAGACTGATTTTTAAAACCACTTGTATATTGTTCAGAAAATTTTATAACATTACCTTTTACATTCAGTTTCTTAATTATTCTAAATTATTTTTATAAATGGATTGATATAGAGTAGCTTACTTTTGCTTTCCTAACAGCCAAGTGTCCCATTTCTTGAATAGTTTGCCCTTTACCTACTCTTTTAGAAGACCATCTTAAAACACTCACACAAACAAACACAAAAACAAAAAGATAAATAATTAAATAAAAGACTACCTTTGCCACAGACATTTACACGTGGAATCCATTCTGGACTTTCTGTTCTATATATATAGAAACACCTGTTACTACTGTCCAAGACAACACAAATATTTCAAAACACACAGGAAATGGCAGGCAACACTGAAACAAAGTTAAACAGTAAGAAAGAAACAAAATATTTTAGCAGATGAAAATATTACTCCAAAGAACAACCAAGAAAACAGATCTGTAGCCACACCCCAATATGAATTAAGTGCCACAATATTTACATCTACAAAAAGTATTTGCAGATCTGAAAGAACACCCTAAATCAGAAAGTCAACCCTCAGCCTTTCCTGCGCCCCGGCCGTCTTGGCAGCTGCTCTTGGCTGGAGGCCGTCGCACGCCTGAGGCAGGCAGATCACGGCCACAACAGAAACAGAAAGCTCCCTGGAGCTGATCAACTCTAGGCTCCAACTTGTTATAAAAAGTGGAAAGTACCTGCTGGGGTACAGGCAGATGCTGAAGATGATCCGACAAGACAAAGCAAAACTGGTCGTCCTTGCCAAGAGCTGCCCGCCTTGAGGAAATACAAAATAGAGCACTACGCCATGTTGGCCACAACAGTGTTCATGACACTCTGGAGCGTGCACACGGGCCGTCACTGATCCTGGTGGTTCTGACACCGTTAGAAGCATGCCAGAGGAGACTGGAGAAAGAAAACTACGCAAAATTTTTCTTTACTAAAACTGGCCAGAACTTGTTTTAGAAAGAAAAAGAAAAACATTCAACACTCAGAACTGAAATGGACAAAAAACAAAATAAAAAACTAAGAAGATATGAAATAAGAGTTAAAATTATTTCAGGAAAGATATTAAATAAAGTTATCTTAAAAATGAAGATTAACGAAGGAGGAATTGGTAAAAGGACATGAAAATCAACTACATTATATGTTGATAAATTGAAAAGAAAATGAAGATGAACAAGTCTAAGGGAGAATATTACTGAACAGATAAGAAGGACACTAGAGACAGAAATAAAAACAGACAAGAGAACAAAGCGAAATAAAGAGCTGAAAAGAATCAGAGAAAAAAGCGACAGAGCAGACAGGCAAAGAAGATACAGTAAACACAAAGTGAAGTTCCTAAGGAGGAAAAGTTAAACAGTTAAATTACACAATGAAACTAGAAATAAAAGAAGGCCTGAATCTACATACTGAAAGGGTTTATCATATTCCTGGAAAAACTGACCCAGATGATGACCTTAGACATATTGTAATAAAACTACTAAAGTTTATTTTTTATTTTATATATTTATCTGTTTATTTGCGGCTGGCTGGTAAAGGGATCTGAACGCTTGACCCTGGTGTTACCAGCGCTGTGCTCTAACCAAGGGGCCAACCTGCCAGGCCCCGAAGTATTTTTTAAAAATTCTTCACTTCCTCAGTTAAAGCATCCAAATGCCTAACAAGGAAAACAAGTCAGGCTGGCATTGGACTTTTCAACAGAAACATACAAACTGAAATAATATTTTCATAAAATTCAAGAAAAGTGTGAGCCGCAGACCTTACGCCCCACCAAGCATCAAGGCTGTAGAAAAGCGGTTTTAAATCTATAAGAACTGACTTCACGAGCCCTTATACTGTCCGCACCGCGCTTCCTCAGGAATCTAGTAGAGGATGATCTTCCTCAAACCAGGAGACGACAAGGAAAAGTTCACCAAAAGAACTAAGTACATTAAACTGTAGACCAAAGAGTTAAAAGAAAGTGGGGTGTGGCGGGGGAAAGGGAAGAACAGCAAGTAAATGTTTCATGTTCTCACCACAGTAGAAATGATGCATTTTTTAAAATGGGAAGAGAAGCAAGAAAGATCAAAATAGCACAGCTCAGTGACTGTCATGAGAGTAAAAACATACCATTTAAAGCCAATAAATAAAAGAGTACAAGCCTAATAAAAAAGAAAAGATTAAGGGTGCTCCAAAAAGTATTAAGATAAAGGAAACCATTACAACAAAAATACAAGGCTTCCTAATTAACAAAAGGTATCAGCACTCCTCCCAATGCACACATGAAAAAGGGAATAAAATAGACACAGAGAAAGGAACTGAGTAAATACGCCACATCATACAGTGAACGTAGCATAAAATTAAATGCAAGGTTGAGATTAGGCACATAAGTAATATCATCTTAATAAGAAAATGGGTTGATTCACTTATTTAAAAGATTTTCAGGTTGGTTAACAAACAAGCAAACAACACAACATCTCTGTACTTCATTCAAGAGGCCCATTCAAGACAGAAAGGCCAGTGTGGGAGGGGAAGAGGACCAGACAAACGCAATCAGTGAGAGGACAGGTGTATGATCCTGGACCAGAAAAGGCTGCATTCAGGTCCAAAGCATGAAATGAAATAATAAAGACACTTTACCAAGGTAAAGGCTGTAATTCACCATGAAAAAATAATAGTTATGTGGAGGAAAATGAAGGAGAACACCTGTTAAAGATGGAGACACTCTTGCTCTCCTGTATTTTGCCCATCTCAGCAGGATGTGAATACACTGTGTCAGCAAGATTTTGCAAGGCTTAACCGCAAGCCACAGATTTCCTACTGAGTTACCTAGGAGGTGGAGAAGTGATGGGAGGGGTTTGCAGCTGGCTGAAAAATATATAATACCTGCTTTCTCCCAATAAATTTGCTTAGTGCGTGCACTAGGCCCCAGAACTTTGTGTCTGGTCTGTGGCTGACCACCTCCCCAGGCGGCAGCCCCAAGCTCAAGGCGTGCTTTGAGCAACTCACCTTCCTGCACTCTCTTGGCAGGGCTGCATGTGGCCCTGCTCCCTGAGGGACTCCTGCCAGAGGCTACGTGTAGTCCTGCCTCCTGAGACCCCCAGGACCAAGAGAAAGGCACAGTTATGAACACCTATGAATCAAAGAAACACCTCAGTCACCTTTACAAAAAAGCAAGCCCAAGGAGAAATAGAGTGAAATACATCAATAACACCTAATATTTAAGTATTTATTACTAATATTATTAAAGAAAAATAATTAATAGTGACAATACTGCTCTCAGTCTAAGACGGGTCAAGTAAACAAAAAGCAAATAAATATAAGACCTAAACAATCTAATTAGTAATAACTACACTTGGACCTTTGCACCCTAATAATAGAGAACACACCTCCCTTGCAAGTACACATGGGACAGTCACAAAAATTGAATACACAGTCCAGTTACAAAGAAGCCTCAATAGGTTCTACAAGGGAAAGTAATATGAACGTTCTCTGATCACAATGACAGAAAACTATAAATCAAGAACAATATTGAAACAAAATAGACAAGGCACTAGCTAATCACAGAAAAAATGGGAGAAAGCACACATACTCATACGTAAAAACGAACTGAAAAAGGGCAAATACACAGTTGCAGAAAATATAAAGAAAAAAACCTCAAGAAACTGTTTTAGACAAATGTATGCATAAAAAATTGACAACTGAGATACGCTGGACAACTTCCTAGAAAAATACAACATATCAAAACTGATACCAGCAGAGGCAGAAAAGCTCAAGCAGACCAATTTCCATAGAAGACAAAGAGAAAACTGCTTAAAAACTACCCCACAAAAAGGCATCCAGCACCAGACAATGTGAAAGATGAATTCTACCAATTGAAAAACTAGATAATCCCTGTGCAACTTAAACAGTTGCAGGGCATTTAAAAAAGAAAAAAGAAAAGAAAAATCTTCAGATTCCTTTTATGAACAAAGTATAGCCTTCATATGTAAATCTGACAAAGAAAGCACAAAACCAAAAAACTATAGACCATTCTCACTTATATAGATCCTCTTCCAAGCTCACTCAGGTGGCTGCAGAATGGAGGTATTTTTGCTGGCTGTTGGCCAGGGACTGCTCTTCTCAGTGCCTAGGCCACCCTTGGGTCCTTGCCAAAGGCCTTCTCACAGCTTCTCCCACAACATCGCAGCCAGCAGTGCATTCACACTGACTCCTCCTCAGGCTGCGAATTGGAATTCCTGTTCGGCTAGCAGCCAGGGAACATGGTCTGCCTTGAAGGGGTTGTGTAATTAGACTGGGCCCACCCAGATCATTTCTGTTTAGCCCTATATGAGAAATTTCTCATAATGTTTGTTGATTTAACCATATGTCCCTGTAATTCTATAAATTTTGCTCTATAAATTTTTAGGCCATATTTTGAGGTACATCCAAAATTAGACTGTTATATCTTCCTGAACGTTTGATCTAATTAGTATTATGAAATGTCCCCTAATATCCAGTAATGATTTTTATCTTAAAGTCTCCTTGATCTGATATTAATAGGCGTATCAGCTTTCTTTTGATTAGCATCTCCAGGATACTAAGCAATGGATCATTTCCCACACTTTTAATTCCAACCTTCCTTACATGTTATGTTTTATATTAGTCTTGTTTTTGTTTCCTAGGGCTGCTGTAACAAAAGACCACAAACTGCATGGCTTAAAACAACAAAATTATTCCCTTACAGTTCTGGAGCCTAGAAGTCTGAAATCAAGGTGTAAGCCGGGCTGCACCCTCTCTGAAGGCCGTAGGCTGTCCCTGGCTCACAGTAGTGTCACTGCAGTCTCTGCCTGTCCTCACATGGCCCTCTCCCCTGTGCGTCTGTGTCCTTTCCTCTTCTTGTAAGGATACCAGTCATTGGATTTAGGGCCCAACCTAATTTTAGGATGACTGCATCTTGAGATCTTTAACTAAATACATCTACAAATATCCCATTTCCAAATAAGGCCACATTCTGAGGTTCTAGGTGGACGTGAACTTTCGGGAGGACACTATTCAACCCACCGCATTTACTATGTTGCCTTTCTAAAAATCTACTCTAAAATCTTTGCCTTTTAAGTGAGATATTTAGACCATTTATATTTAATTAATTACAGCTATAATGGGGGGTTATATATGCCATATTATTATAAGATTTATATTAATTCTGTCTGTTTTATGTTCCATTTCCTGCTTTTGGGGGGCTTCTTTAGGATTTTTTGCTTCTTTTGCCATTTGGTAATAAAGAGTCTGGCTCCATTTTTGATATCTGACTGCTGACAGCTTCCCAGCCCTGCCCTTCTCCCTGACCCACATTTGGGCAGGCTGGTGAGAAAGCCTGCACACTCCTTCCTTTGGCACTGGGTGGGAAGTTCAAACTAACAAGCCCTAGCCCACGCACCAGAACCCTCACCTCAGCCCCATCTCCTAATCACCATGAAAGCCAAAGCCTGTCGCCCCCCCCTTCCTGCTCTCCCAAGCCATTTTTGAACCTGTTTGGGTGCCTGTCCTGCTCTCCTCAGGAAAGGTTCACTATGTGGGCAATACACCTTTCCTACACTATTGGTGCATGTGTATAATCAGCGGTCTCCAAATCTGAGCCAAATTTGCAGAGAGGGGGATGGGGTGTGATCCCAACCTGTCCCCCACAGGGCAACCACAAGAAAACTGGTGAAGTGGTGCAGCAAGCAGTGTCTGGGTGATGCCCACCACACTTCTCTTGCACTGGCTTTTCAACTGGCTCTGCTGCTGGCTGGCATGAAGGCACCTGTGCTGTGCTGCTCTGCCATGCATTTGTAGAGTCCCACCAAGCCACCTTACAAATTTAACCAATCTAAGCTTCAATAACTGGCAGTCAGTGGCCTTAGATCATGTTCTTGGCTTGGACTCACCTGTGTGTCTCATATGGAATCATGTGTCTGGATTCCAGCATAAGCCGTGACTGTCACTAGGCTCAGAAGAACAGCTCTCACCCTGGTACCACTGGTTGTGTGTCTCACCTTGGCTCTGATCTCTGCTCTGTAGAGCACTCAGTGGAGAGGCTGATGCCCTGTGCAACATGTGGGCTTAGGCTCTAACTCCTGAAAGCAGGTGGCTCCCCTGAACCCCACAAAATGCCAATCCTGTTTCTGTTGCCTACTGTCTCCATGATAACAAAGATTCTGATTTCTAGGGTGATAGGCAAAAGCACCCATGGCACCCCAAGGCACAGACCCTTTGAAAAGCAGTGCCAATGCTTCCCCTCCTTCCCTTTACCATCCCCTTCCTAAAGGCTGGAGAATGGCATCACCCTGCTGGACGACTGTAAAACAGACCAACAAAGATTTGGGGTTCCACTGAGTGCCAGGCTTTTCAATATGCTAAAGACCTACTCCAGTCCCAGCTTAGGCCCGGGGCCCCGAAAGCCAGCAAGGTAACAATTGCCACAGACGGACCCTAATGCTGATGATAGTTGTTTGGGATTCTTTAGGGGGAGAAACTTATAAATACGAGCAGGGCAGAGAGGATCTTTCCCATTTGCTGAAGTATATCCAGTAACCACAAAAACAAGAAAAGGAAAAGAAAGAAGGAAGGAAAGAAAAACAAACGATTCGGGGGAGGAAACAAACACTGAGACAGATCTGTGAAGCACCCGCTGGCCCTCTCAGCACCCACGTTGCAACAAAATCAACAAGTTTTAGGCCTTTGTGGGTTCTGGGGGCCACACATTCCTCATTTACAAACTTATCTAGGCCTGTTTATGTTACCCACAAATCAGCCCATTCTAAATGCTGCTTTTTATCCCGAAAGCCTCTAGCAACTGTCCGAGTTACATCACAGCAGGCATCCTGTTAGTGCCCCAGAGACTCATTCCCCGTGGAGGCTTCAGCAACCTCCTCTCAAGCCTCCTTCAGTCTCTGGAACACCCACGATGGCCGTGAGCTGCTCATGGGCTTCTGGTGCCAAAAAACTGCCCTTCTTGTCCCCACACTCTCCACCATCCGCGTGAACACTGCTGGCCGCAGCTGGGTCCTCCTGGTGAAAGAGACTCTCACAGCTCCTGAGCCTGTGACTCTGCACCCAGCTGCACACTGTGGCTGGGGTCACGCAGAAGCCTCCTCGCTAAACGTAAATGACATCTTCAGGATGACAGCAGACCTGGGCCATCCGGAGTATTCCCTGCATTCCCCTCATAGGGGGAAGCAGCTTCCCGTTGTGCTCAGACCCTCACCAGATACAAGGGCACTGGACGAAGCCACCACTCTCCAGGACCCACTGGCTACCCGAGAGGTTCCTTGAGAACACCTGAGTAAACTAGAATGGGCATTCACATGTTTTCTGGATGGCACTGCCACCCCTGCACTGAAGGGCTGCTGCTGTCCATCCCTGTGGTGCAATGTCCCTGATAAAGGGTGGGACCCAAAGCTCGGCACAGATGGCTGCACTTTACCGTAGCCCTCAGTGCCCTGGCCCACAGTCCGCCCATCTGCACATGTTTACAAACCCTTGGGCCACTGCCAAATGTCTGCCTGTGTGGCCGACCAACGGCCAAAAAAGCAATTCCTCATCCAGGGTTTCCCTCCTGGGGGTAAAGACCTCGGGGAATCGCTTGCCTCCCAGATACCCAAAATATAAACCAAGGTTACACATGTCTCTGCACATACTTAAGACACTCCTTATACTCTATATACAATCAGACATTAAAGAGAGAGACAAAAGTATTTCACTTCTCAAAATACAAAATGGGCTCTTGAACAAGTCTTTCAATGGGACTTTCACTTCAGTTATCAGCCTTAGAACACAGGCCTCCCAGAGTACCCTAATTGACAGAGTTTGGACGTGTTGTCCCCCAAAACTCATGCAGAAATCTGATCCCCAATGTGACAGTGTTGGAAGCTGTTTGAGTCATGAGGGCAGATCCCTTATGAGTGGATTGATGCTCTCCCTGGGGGAGGGAGTAATGAGTGAGTTCTCGCTCTATTAGTTCCCTCAAGAGTTGTTTAAAAGACCCTGGCACCTCCTCTCTCTCTTGCTTCCTCTCGCCATGGGATCTGCTTGTACCCACCAGCTGCTGCCACTTTCCACCGTGAGTAGAAGCAGCCTGAGGCCCGTGCCAGATGCAGCTGTCCCAGAATCATAAGCCAAATAAGCCTCTGTTCTTCATACACTACTCAGTCGCAGGTATTTCTATTATAGCAACACAAAATGGACTGATACACTAACCGTTTGCTTCCACAAGTTCAAATTCAGTTACACAAAACATGCACATTTCAGTCATTAAACACTGGGATGAGTATAACAGTCTGGCTCAGTTTTTGATGTTTGCTGACATTTAACCCCACCCGCTCTGTTCTGCTTCTGCTCCATGTCAGGACAAGCTGATGAGAAAGGAAGTTTCAAACCACATCAACACTGGCCCAGGTGGCCACCCTCACCCCAGCCCCACCCCCTGGCCACCAGAAAAGCCCATGCCGGTCCCTCCTCCTCACACTCTCAAGCCATTTCCAGACCTGCCTTGAAATCCTAAACAAACTTTGGGTCGGGTTAACTCTGCCCCCATGGGGCACCCATCAGACATATTTGCTGTCCTCTTATGATTTAGAGCTAGCTATATGCTCTTCCGCTAATCTTTTGGAGTTAACACTACAGATTATGGTATGCAATCTTAACTTACCAATACTATACTATTTTTTTTTTTTTGGACTGGTAAGGGGATTGCAACCCCCTGACACGGTGTTGTCTGCACCAGGCT
This sequence comes from Cynocephalus volans, assembly GCF_027409185.1. NCBI lineage: Eukaryota > Metazoa > Chordata > Mammalia > Dermoptera > Cynocephalidae > Cynocephalus > Cynocephalus volans. Next base: position 161,291,896 of record NC_084465.1, on the reverse strand, counting down.
CAGCCAGTGAGCACAGCGGCCATCCCTATATAAGATCCAAACCCACAGCCTTGGCACTACCTGCGCTGCACTCTCCCGAGTGAGCCACGGGGCCAGCCCACAATACTATACTATTAAACGGCACATTTAATCTTTCTAGACAATTCAAGGATCTCATAACCTTCTAACTTAAATGCAACTGTCATGCACTTTATTTCCATATATAGTTTAAAGTCCACAAGACATTGTTCACTGCTTTTTTACAAAGTCAGGATTCACTTAGATTTCTTTTATTGACCATTGCTGTTGCTCTTCAAGCTTTGCTGACTTGATGAAATTTCATCTTTGATCACTTTTTTCCTCCCTGAATAAGTCCCATTAGTTTTGGGGTTTTTGTTTGTTTGTTTAGTGGTAGTGGTTGTTTGGTACAAATTCTCCATTTTTTTCCTGAAAAAAATCTTTGTTTTACTATCATCCTTTAAAAACTTTTCTAGTTATATGGAATATACTAAAAAGCATATGTACTTCACAGGGCCTGGTTTTCCAAAGCCTTGCAGTTTCAAATATTGACCTTGCAAGGACAGGAAATTTCCCTCAGGCTATAAGTCTCTGTTGCAAGATAAGGATTGTAGCACAGCAGGTTGCTGGCTCAAAGACAGACTAGTTACTGATTGTTATGTAAAGATACTGGGAAATTGCTGTTAAGGAATGTTTGCTAAGATCAAACTGTTGTTGATAGGACCATTAATTGCGTTACTGGAATGTCATCTGGCTTGTTTCACTGAAAGTTACCAGCCTATGCTGTTAAACTATAACCCCACCTATGTTCTCTTCCTGTAACTTCCTGGTTTGGAAAATAAATGCAGGAAGAGAACCCCAATTCAGGGTTAATTTCCTGAGGAAGGGATCCCTCTTGCTTGAGGGTTCCAGTGGGAGATTAACCACTTTGGGGCCTCTCACTGCTTGGAAGAGATGGGCTTTGAGTAATCCTTTGCATCTCCGTCACCCAGGGGAAGTGGGGTGACAAACCCATGGGGGGCAAAGCAACACAAAGCAACATGGTTATAGAATCCTTGGTTGGCAGTTCTATCTTTTAAGATATTCCATTGTCATTTAGCTTCCACTGTTGCTGTTAAGAAGTCAGTCTTGAAGGTAATTTGATCTCCTCTGGCTTGTATTAGGATTTTTCTTAGTCTTCAGGTATCTCAATCCACTCTGACAGGTTCATATGCAGGTTTATTTTTATTTACTCTGCTTGGGGTTGTAGGTCTTCTTGATTCCATGCATTAATTTCCTTACTCTGCTTTGGAAAAGTATCTGCTATTATCTCTTCAAAAGTTTCTTCTGCCCCATTCACTCCTCCTCTACCCCTAGGATATCAGTTAAACAAATACTGGAACTTTCTGTGGGTCCTTTATAGCCTTGTGGACCCCAGGCAGCATCAGTATTACCTAGAAGCTTGATAGAGTCAGAATCTCAGGCATCCCCAGGGACCTACTGAATCAGAATCTGCACTTAAACAAGATCTCCAGGTGATCAGATGCCCACTAGCACCTGAGCTCTGGCCTATTTCTCTTACTCTCTCATCCACATTTAATGTTCTTCGTATCATTCTAGACAGTTTCTTTTGCTTTCTCGTCCAGTTCACTAATTCACTTTTACATTCTTAACTTTTTAATTGATATGTAACACACATATGTAAAACTGCACAAAACAAAGTGTAGAGCTCAGTAAATTATTACAGAGCAAGTATTCATGTCACCACCCAAGTTAAGAAATAGCTAAATTGCCAGTAGCTCAAAAGCTCCCCTTGCCCCACACCCAGTCACTGTGTGGTTCAATTGTCTACCCTGCCATTAAATTCACCCATTGAGTTCTTAACCATTGTTACTGAATTTTCCTATTCTAGAATTTCTACTTGGTTATTTTCTAAATCTATTATGTCATGTTTTATATCCATAAGTTCTCTGCTGAAATTTACCTCCCTGAACATAGCAACCATAGGTGTTTTAATGTCTGTGTCTAATATCTATAACGTCTGAAGCCCCTGTGGTTCTCTTTATATTGTCTACTATTTCTCCTGCCAGTTCTAGCTCATATTATCTTACCTCTTCCTATGCCTAGCTTTAAGTAGAAATAATGTGAGGCATAGAGTGATGTTATCTTTCTCCAAAATGGGTTTTTGTTCACTCCTACCAGGTGATCAGGGGTGCTGAGCCACAGCCTATGCAAGGGCTGGTTGACCCACAGCCTACCCTTACCCTTAGGTTGCAACACTTGCTAATCCCACCCAGTGCATGAGGATTCACAGGCTTGCCATACTTGGTGGCCTTGGCTTTGGTCCCCTAGGCTGTCAAAGTTCTGCTCAGTCTCTCAAATGCCTTGGAGTAAATATTCCCAAGGCAAAAATAGCCCCCAGTGATGGGGTCACCACTGTGATCCCATCTCCTAAATCTCGCCCTAGAAGTTGTTTTTTTTTTTTTTAGCTCTCTCACATTATCAAGTGGATGATACATACACTGTCTGTGTGTGGATACATTTTCCCTCATTTTTCTTAGTTGTCCCTCACAAACAGTGTGAATTCCATGGCCTGCCATTCCCAAAGGAGAATCGTAGTGGTTTCTTCTTCATCTGTACAATAACATTCTCAAATTTCTCTGGGAGCTATTAATTACACTTATTCTAAAGTCTTTAAACAACTTACAGGAACGCCGACGAGAACTCACTTCATCCTCATGGCCTTCAGAGCTCTGGCTTCAATAGTTACAATCTTTCCCCTGCACAGGTTGCTTGGCAAATGAGAAAGGGAAGGAACAGAATGCTATGCTTGTTTAAGATAAGGGGAATGATGCCAGCAACCCCAGGGATAAGCAAGAGGAGGCTGCGAGGTGCCGGGGAATCTTCTCCTTCTGCAGCCTCTCTCTCTTTGGCATGGCTCCACTTTTGTCCCTAAGTACCTTATAAGCTCCAACTCCTTTCCCCCAAAACTCCCCAGGGTTGTGGAGAAAGCAGCTGCACAGCACTGGGATCGAGAGTCCATCCAATCCATTCCCTGTAAGTAATCACCCGCCAATGATGATAATCAGAATAATAAACTACTTGTAAGCCATAGGGAGCTGCTTGCTTCACTCTGCAGTCTCAGGATACCTTCTCAGTTTGGTGAGCATTATACTGTTAGCTCATACTCAGACAACTATAAAGTTGTTTATATTAAATGTTTCATTAGGTCCTACTTTGTTTGCTGAGCTAAGTTCCTCTCTGTTTTGTTTTTGAAACATTACACTGTTCTTGGATATCTACTCATCTGTTTATTTAGAAACAGCAGCTTGCCCATAATTCCAAATACCCTCATCCCCACAAGTAGATGACACTGTCTTTAGATGAGAGCTACTTCCTAGATCTGTCATCTTAAACACCATCTTCACTGTGTTTCTGAACGGTCAAATGCTTTCCAATGTCATCTTTACATTAAATGTCCCAGCAACTCAAGTCTTTCACTGTCTTGGGTAAATGTTCACATTCTGTCAAACATGTCTCAGCTTTTCCTGAGTTGGGCCTTAGCAAGGACTTGAAAAACAGGAACAAATGGTAAAAATGCAGTAGTAAGAAGAAACTTCAGGTAGAAGAAAGACTATAAAGAAAGAAAGACTATAAAGGAGACAGGAAAGCAGGGGCACATGGACAAAAACCCTGAGGGAGCCCATAGAGGTGGATCTCACTGTGAAAGAAAGGGAGAGGCTACCCAGTTGGGGCCACATACAAAGGCTACTGCTGCATGCTAGGGCTGAAGGCCAGAACAAGGCATCTTCACTCTACGATGCAGGCAAGGAGGAGCCGGGGAACCCAAAGAGGAGAGTGACATGGTCTGCTGTGGAGAGGGCCTGGCTCAAGTCTCATCCATCATAGTAGTCATATTGCCAGTGTGCACAAACCTTAGGAGAAGGCTAGGACCTGCAACGGTGCCTAAGAACCAGTCACTCACCAGCAGGAAGGGGCCCTCTGGATGTCACAGGCCTCCATCGCAGATGAGAATGTCGGCAGACAGAAGGAGGCCCCCTCCCACCCATTCTCTGTTTTCCACACTTTGATCAATCCCCACTTGTCCATGGTGACAAACAGCTGCAGCTGAGGGTAAGTCACCAAATTCACCAGAGCAGCAGGCTTGACCAGATCTCTGTGCCCTGGGCAAAAACAAAATTAACATAACAACTTACACAGTGATCCATTTATTTCATAAACACATATTACTTTAATGCATTCAACCGACACACATTTATCTGTGTCTACTCTGTGCCAGGTTCCACAGTACACACCAAGAATGCAAAAGTGAAAAAGACATGACCTCACCTTACAGCACAGTAGGGAAAACAGAAGAGGAAGGTGTATCCTAGATATATGAAGAGTAATAACTTGCAAAGCACAGCTGGAGTGTCTGGAAAGACCTGCTGGAGGCTGGATAGCACTTACTAAGCCTAAGCGTGGGGTTGCGGCACACACAATGGCCCGACGTATCTGAAGCACTTTCGGCATTACCAAGGGTCCAGTGAAAAGGAAGGCAGGTGCAGGATGGACAGGGAGGCTGGATGCAAGCCTGATGCCATGCTCAAGAGCCAGGGCTGTGCACCGCTGCACCCTGCTCTCAGTCTACAGAGAACTTCCACAGGTACTGTCTCACTCTGTTCGCATGGTAGCCAGTATAACTGACAAGCAAACTCAGGCTTGTGGATGTGAATAAATACTTGACGTTGCACAGACGGTAGCTGCCCTGCTTTGAATACCTCCCCCTTTTTGGGGTGTGCACCAGCAGTGCTGCCATGGGCCAGCCCTGGCCAAAGCCTTGCCCCCCACACAGTTCACTGATCCAGGGGAAAACAGCTGCCCCAAGTGGGATCCACTCCACGGTCTCCTGGGATTTATAAAATAGGAATGCAGAGGTAAAAAGCCTGGCACCCCTGAGTCAGGGCCTCAGGGGTGAACAACTGACTGCTGCTCCCCACTTCCCAGGCCTGCCATGGTTAGGTTGCTTCACAAGTGGGGGTTATTATATCTTTTTTTTTTTACCATGGTTTATTATTTTTATCATGATCTCTTTTTCTAGTCATATCTTGATATTCCTCTATTAGTTTCTTTTTTTCTCCCTCAGTTGATTTCTGTTGCTCAAACAGTTAACGTGACTAGGACAGACCCCAGCACCAGGGACTGGGCTGATGGCAAGTGACTCTCAGAGAAACACAGAATATTTACAAGTGTTTAGTGGTACTGAAGTGGGCAAAAAGCAATGCAACTCTCCTCCTATGTCAGAATGGAAAAGCAGCAGCCAGTGAAAGAGAATGCTAGAACACGCTACTCAAATTCCTGCCTGTAGTCCTCAATTCCATGTGCCTCACAAGGGGAGGGAATCCCACACAGGTCATGAAACAGGAAAGTGGAGGCTGTAGGCGCAAGGATGTTTCTGCTGGCACCATATGCTGTGACACTAGAAGGAGACAATCTCAAACCTTAGACTTCTCCAGGGATCAGAGAACAAAGCATGGCGTGAGAAACCATGTCAGTAATCAATATAGATTCCAGTCAAAATGTGGAGTTGAATATTATAAGTACACATAAAATTAAGCAAATTTTTTAAAAGAAAGATAATTACTAACTTCTGGGAAACCAAAATGCTATAGGGGTGAAGGGGAAGGAATGGTAAAGATAATTTACTTCATGACTCAGCCGTGAAGTGCATTTACAAAATTTTAATAATATATACAATAAATGTTGACCTCAACAAAATCACAGTATAATTGTTTTGGGACAGGAAGGTTAAACCTGTGTACGGGAAGAGAAGGAAAGACCTAAATCACCTGCCAAAGAACTCAACAGATGCCTAATAATGAGATGCCTAATTTCCCTTTGGGAACATTGTTTCCTCTGGGGATACAGGGGCAAGGCATGACTGGTTTTAACATAATCCTAGGGCTGGCCAGTTATCTCAGTTGGTCAGAGCACAGCCTTATAACACCAAGGTCAAGGGTTTTGATCCACATGCCAGCCAGCCGTGCCCCCTCTACCCCCAAAATAAAACAATCCTTTTTGAACTTTGACCTTTAAACTATGCACAACTCTAATATTAGCAGCACCCCGATTTCTATTACCCATCAGGTGACTGCAAAACTTTGCCATGCTTTTAGTTATTTTCTTCAAAAAATATTGTGATGAATTTTACAAATAAACAAATATTTTAAAAATTTATTCATGAATATAGATACAAAAAAACTTAAATTAATTATCGGCAAACTCAACACTGCTGGGTATATAAAAAGACTAATGTACCAATGAGATGAGAAAGGACTATACCACAGCCAGAACGATGAGACAATCACAGCCAACCATGGGCAGTTTTAAGGCAACACGTTTGAAAACTCAGAAGGAATGTAATTTTCTAGCAAAATATAAGTGATTCAGCTTGATTCAAGAACAGGCAAAATCCTGGACAGAAAAGAAGTTACAGGAGAGACTGAAAAGGCTGGTAAATTTTAATCACAATGGAGACAAAAGGTCCAAACATTTCACGAGTGAATTCACTCCATCTTTTAAAAAAGTGTTTCATTCACGCTATGGGTCAAATGTGTCCCCCAAAAGTTCATGTATTGGCAACTTGAACTCCACTGTAACAATATTAAGAGGGTCAGACATCCAATTATGGTATTTGAAAGGTGAGGCCTTTGAGAGGTGATTGGATTGTGAGGACTGTGCCCTCACAAATGAATTGATCCACTGAGTAATGGGCATGGTTCCGATGGCTTTATAAGGAGGGCAACTGAGTTAGCTCTCTTCTTGTTCAGCAGTTTCTCACCATGTGATACCTTGAGTTGCTGTAGAGAGTCACTTCCCAGAAGGCCCACACCAGATGTGTTCCCTGGACTGTGGACTTACCAGCCTCCAAAACGGTAAGAAATAAATTTCATTTCTTTATAAATTACCCAGTTTCAGGTATCCTGTTATAAGTAACAGAAAACAGACTATTACAGTTCCTATACTGTTCTTATTGCTTCAGATTATACAAAAAGAGCTCTCTCTCTCTCTCTCTCCACACACACACACACTCACACACACACACGATTCCAAAGTCCATATGGAGGAAGGACCATGAAGAACACTTGAAATAACAACTGTAAAGAAGACTTGCCCTACTAGACATCAAACTTTTATAAAGCTATTTTATATAAAGTCATATAGTACCAGCACAACAGCCATTCATATAAATGAAACAAGAGTTTATAAACACAGGCCCAAATCTAAATAGAAATTTGATATATAAAATAGGAGGCATTATAAGTCAGTGGAGGTATTATCCAACAAACAATGTTGGAACAGTTGGTGGCTTAGTTAGAAGAAACTACGGTCAGACCCCTATGCTTCCAATCACATATAAAAAGATATTCTTAAAAGTTAAATATCAAAAATGTAAAAAAAAAAAAAGTTAGAATAAAATATAGGAAAAGAGGAACTTCAAGGTGGGATAAGAGAGGCCTTCTAAACCAAGACAGGATACCCAGAAATCATAAAAGGAGGAAAAAATTGTGGCTGGGTAAAAATTAAACTTCTGTAAAGCAAAATCCAAGAAAGAAAAATATTGAGTTTTCCTTTTTTGTTGTATCTTTGTCTGGTTTGGTATCAAGGTGATGTTGAACTCATAGAATGAATTCGGGAGAATGGCCTCTGTTTTAATATTTTGAAGTACTTTGAAGAGGATTGTTGTTAATTCCTCTTTACAGGTTTGGTAGAATTCAGCAGTAAAGCCATCCAGTCCTGGGCTTTTCTTTGCTGGGAGACTGCTGATGACTGCTCCAATCTCGTTACTTGTTATTGGTCTGTTCAGGTTTTCTATTTCTTCTTGGTTCAGTCTTGCTAGTTTGTAGGTGTCCAGAAATTTATACATTTCTCCCAGGTTTTCGAATTTGTTGATGTATAGTTGATGTAGAGTTGTTTACAAGTCAATAAATGTGATACACCACATCAGTAAATCAAAGACAAAAACCATATGATTATCTCAACAGATGCAGAAAAAGCATTTGACAAAATTCAACACTCCTTCATGATAAAGATTGTCATCAAATTAGGTATAGAAGGAAAGTATCTCAACACAATAAAAGCCATCTATGACAAACCCACCACCAATATCATCCTGAATGGGAGAAAGCTTCTACCTTAAGAACAGGAACAAAACAAGGATGCCCACTCCCATCATTTCTATTTAAAATAGTATTGGAAGTATTAGCCAGAGCAATCAGGCAAGAGATAGAAATGGAGGACATCCAGACTGGAAAAGACGAAGTCAAACTGTTCCTGTTTACAGATGTCATGATCCTATATAGAGAAAAACCTACAGACTCTACAAAAAACTCTTACAGCTGATAAACAATTTCAGTAATGTTTCAGGATACAAAAATCAACATGCAAAAATCAGTAGCATTTTTATATTCCAGCAATGAACTAGCAGAAAAAGAAATCCAGAAAGCAAGCCCACTTACAATAGTCATCAAAAAAATAAAATAAAATAAAACACCTAGGGATCAATTTAACCAAGGAGGTTGCCTTGGGTTGAATGTCCCCCCAAAACTGAACCCTCACTGTGACTGTTAAGAGGGTGGGAAATCCTATTATGGTAATTGCAAGGTGGCGGCTTGAAGATGTGTTAGATTCTGAGGATCATGCTTAATGAATGGATTAAAAATGGTGGTCATGGGTGTGGTTCTAAGGGCTTTAAAAGGAGAGTGTATGAGGAGCTATCTCTCTGCTCTTTCTGCTCTGCCATTTTCTGCCATGTGAGACCCTTGCATTGCTGTAAAGCCACCACTAAAGAAGACTCACCAGATGTGTTCCCTGGACTTTGGACTTCCAACCTCTGAAACTGTAAGCAATAAATTTCATATTCTTACAAAGTACCCAGTTCTGTGTATTTTGTTATAAGCAACAGAAATAGAACAGAGGTGAAAGATCTCTACAATGAGAACTACAAATTACTCCTGAAAGAAATTAAAGAAGACATAAAATGATGGAAAGACATTCCATGCTCTTGGACCAGAAGAATTAACATTACAGATTCAATGCAATTCCCAGCAAGATACCAATGACATTCTTCACAGAAATATATATATATAAAAAAATCCTAACATTCATATGGAACATCAAAAGACCCCAAATAGCAAAAGCAATCCTAAGCAAAAAATAAATAAATAAATCAATAAAATAAAACCATTGGTGTTACACTACCAGACTTTAAACTATACTATGAAGCTACAGTAACCAAAACAGCACGGTAGTGGCATAAAAACAGACACTCGGACCAATGGAACAGAATAGAGAACCCAGAAATCAACCCACATGCTTTCAGCCAACTGATTTTGACAAAGTCACCAAGAACATACATTGGGGAAAAGACTGCCTCTTCAATAAATGGTACTGGGAAAACTGGACATCCATATGTAGGAGAATGAAACTAGACCCGTACCTCTTGTCATTTACCAAAATCAACTCAAAATGGATTAGACTTAAGTATAAGAAACTATAAAACTTCTAAAAGAAAAGCTACAGGAAACAGTTGAGGAAGTAGGACTGGGCAAAGGCTTTATGAATAAGACCCCAAAAGCACAGGCAACAAAATAAAAAATAAACAGATGGGATTCTATCAAACTAAAAAGCTTCCGCACAGCAAAAGAAACAAGTAACGGAACAAAAAGACAACCTCAGAATGGGAGAAAATATTTGCAAAAAAGGTATTACTATCAAGAATACACAAGGAACTCAAACACCTTAACAGTAAAAAAACAGGTAACCCAATTAAAAAATGGGCATAGGAGATAAACAGCCACTTCTCAAAGGAAGATATACAAATGGCCAACAGATGAAAAACTGCTCAACATCACTAAGCATCAGGGAAATGCAAATCAAAACCATACAGAGATATCATCTCACACCAGTCAGACTGGCTATTATCAAACAGGCAGAGAATGCTGGCAAGGATGCAAAAAGAGAGGGGAACCCCCTACACTGCTGGTGGGCTTGTAAATTAGTGCAGCTTTTATGGAAAACAGTATGGAAGCTCCTCAGACAACTACAGACAGAACTGCCACATGATCCAGCAATCCCACTGCTGGGTATGTACCCAAAGGAATGGAAATTAGCACGTCAGAGGGACACCTGCACTCCCATATTTGTCACAGCTCTATTTGCAATACCCAAGAGTTGGAACCAACCTAAACATCTATCACCAGATGAGAGGGTAAGGAAAACGTGGAATATATACACAATGGAATACTACTTATACATAAAAAAGCATGAAATTCTGCCATTTGCAGCAAAATGGATGAACTTAGAGAAAATTATCTTAAGTAAAATAAGCCAGTCACAAAAAGAGAAATACCGCATGTCCTCACTCAAAGTGGGAGCTAAAAAAATAAAGAAATAAAGATACAATTCCAATAATTCATTGAACTTTCAAAAGGAGAGAACAGAACTGAGGTCATCAGAGGTGGAAAAGGAGGAGGGGGAGTAGGGGTAGCAAGAAATTGGTAAAGGGCCACAAAAAATGATTATATTGTATAATGTTAAATATATTAATTATCCTAATTTTAGATCACATATCTACACATGTATTGATATTCTATGCTGTCCTCCACATATATAATCAATTATGTTTCAATAAATTGAAAAAGGAAGAAAAAACAATACTACCAAAAAAATACTAAATAGTAATATTGAGGAGTCTTTGTCACTCCAGCAGGAAACCCCAAGTCATCCCTGGAGACAGCAGGGTGCAGCAGTTAGAGCAGGGGTTCAGAGGCCAGACTGCTGAGGTCTCACCTCCTAACATGTGGCTTCACCTTCTTAAACTATAACACCCCTCCAGGCATAGGATCTGGGAGAATTCAGTGAGTTCATCAGCTATTTTATTGTTATTGGTATCCTCCCATATAAAGAACCACTACACACTGATATGGAAAGGACACACAACCCCCCTGCCAGATGGACCAAGAATATGAAAAGAAAAAGCAAAAGGCCAGTAAGCACTGTAAAACATGTTCAAATTCACAAGTAAACAGAGAAATGACAACTTGAACATTCTGCATGTCAGACTGGCAAAAAATAATTATAAGCAACACTGGTAGGGATGCAGGAAGCCAGTGTTTTCCTACCCTTTTGGTGGAAGTATAAATTATCACAAACCTTTTAACACATATGACAGTGTTTATTAAAATCTAAACTACTCATGAAATTGACAAGCAACCCCATTTACGGAAATTTACACAAAAGAATAAACTCTCTAAGTATATATGCATAAGGATTATAGTGCTTAGAGCATATATATATGCTATATGTAATAGCAAAAATACCTGAATGTATATAAAATACAAAAATGATACCTGAATGTTCATAGAGAAATGGCTGAATAAATTACAACACAACCATGTTATGCTATATTAAAGGGGTATTAAAGAACAAATGAGAACTACCTGTATACAAGTTGACAAGAAGGAACGTCCATCAACTTACAGAAGTGTGTGCAAGATAATCTTATCTTGTTTAAGAAATTAAAGTAATACTTTCTAACAACCAAGCACCTCTCTACATAATCACACATGAGTGTGCCTGTATGTATTTGCATAATAAAATAGGGTACAGACCAAATGGTTAATACTGGTAACATTAGTGCATAGGATCAGGAGAAAGGGGCAGAGAATATTAATTTTACTTTAAACACATTTATTGTTTAATTTTTAAATTTTTATTGTTTAAATTTTTATGAAAATGTTTACCTTGAATTTGAAATGGCTGAATCTTTTTAAAACTTAATTGACTCTATTTTTAGAGCAGTTTTACGCTGACAGGAAAACTGAGTGGAAAGTATAGGTAGTACCTTAGTGCTCACATACCCCTGCCCCACCTGCAGTTTCCCGTTAGCCTTTTGCATGGGGCTGGTACGTTTGTTACAAATGATGAACCAATCCTGATACATCATTATTAACTGAAATCCGGTGTTTATACTGGGGATCACTCTTAGTGTTGTTTATTCTACGGGTTTTGACTAATGCATAATGTCATGTATCCACCATTATAGTATCATGCAAAATAACTTTGCTCACCTAAATCCCCTGTGCTCCACATACGCAGCACCCACCCTCGTGCCCACCACCACCCAACTCTTGATCTTTTTACCACACAATCCAGCAATCACACTTCTTGGTACCCAAGTGAGTTGAAAACTTGTGTCCGCAATAAAACCTGCACACAAATGTTTAAAGCAACTTTACTTATAATCACCAAACGTGGAAGCAACCAAGATGTCCTTTAATAGGATAAACAAATTGTGTACATCCATACAATGGAATATTATTCAGTGCTAAAAAGAAATTAGCTATCGAGCCACAAAAAGAGATGGGAGGACTTCGTGTATTGCTAAATGAAAGAAGCCAACCTGAAAAGCCTACTTTGATTCCATTTGTGTTGTTACAACACAATACCTGAGACTGGGTCATTTATAAGCAGCAGAAATTTATTTTCTCACATTTCTGGAGCTGGGAAGTTCAAAATCAAGGTGCCCTTGAGTTCAGTTGTCTGGTGAAGGCCTTCTTCTTTCATCCTCAGGAGAAGAACAGTGTCCTCACACAGTAGAAGATGGAAGGCAAGAGAGGCAGATTCCCTCCATCAATTCCTCTTATAAGGCCACTTAATCCCATTCACGAGGACTCCATCCTCGTGACTCAATCACCTCCCAAAGGATATCCTTCCCAATACTGGTGCACTGGGGATTAAATTTCAATATCAATTTCAAGGGGACAAAAGCATGTAAGCCACAACACCAACGATATGACCAAAAGTTTTAAAAAGAAAATAAGGTTGAAGATTTGCTCATGAAGGGTATCAGGGCTGGGAAGCCAGGCAGAATGGCATGAAGGGCCTCTGGCACTCTGAACCTGTCCCACTGGAAATAATGGAGCACACTAAAGTAGGATTTGATGAACTGTGGCCTGCAGCCAAACCCAGCCCACTGCCTATTTCTGTATTGTGCGCAGTTTTGTATCTTGGATTAAAAAAAAAATCAAAAGAATATTTCATGGCACAGGAAAATTGCATGAAATTCAGGTTTCAGTGTCCGTAAATAAAGTTTTACTGTACTATAGCCACTCTCATTTGTTTGCTTATTGTCTATGGTTGCTTTAATGTTGTAACAGCAGAGTTGAGTAGTGTGACAAAGACTGGCCTGCAAAGCCTACAGTATTTACTGTTTAGCCATTTACAGAAAAACATGCCTACCCCACGTGAAAGCACTTTCTCTATTCGAGTTAAGATCTTTTCGTTTTGACAACTGTGGAAGGTCCCAGCCCTCAAGTCTTCTTCCTACCCAAGCGCCTTTAAATCTTAGCCTGCCCGTGGCCACACGTCCACACCCTGCAAGCAGGTCTCTTTCAGGAGACCTGACACCACAAGGAGTGAGGGTGCAGCTGAGACCTGAACTCCACCTGGTCTCCTGACACCCTGGTGGGCGGCCCCTCCTCCCCCCCTGCTGCTGCTGTCTTGTGTTAGTTAACTTGAGAGGAACCTGCTACTTTTTAGAGGCAGCATCCACTTGCAGCACCCGATGAACAGTGAGAGGTGAGCACTCACTTCCCAAGAGACTGTTCATTTACATAATAAAATAAGACAGTAAAGGTACCTTTGCCTGTCTAGGACAATCAAACATGTGAAATAATCGACAGTTTTCCAGGAAAATATCCGTTTTAGGAGGTCGTGTTCCATCTGTGTGGTCCCAGGCAGAACTCCTGGATTTGCAGGGCGACCACATGGTTCAAGACTAAGGACACTTTCCCTGTCTCAGTCCCAGTGTATCCTTCTATAAAATTAGGATGATAATAATGAATACCCTGCTTGGCTGCTGTAATGAGAAAATGGATATGAAAACTTCTTAACCATAAGCACCAACAAAGTTTGAAGTATTAATTTAGTTATCCAGGTTTTCACACATGGGCATAAATGAAAGTTGTAATTATCTAGGCAAAACCACCCAGTGGCCAGCATCGGTCCCCATGTGGAGAATCACATGACAGCGTGGCTTCAGATCAAAGTCCGATGACGCTCACATGAAGGTGCGAGGGACAGCATGGCAGCAGCCATCCCAAGCAGGCGCCAACACGGCCCCCAGCAGGCGCTGTTGGTAAAGTCAGTGCAGCAAGAAGCCAAAAATGTGTCACCTGAGACTGGTCAGACTCGAGTTTCAAACACGGGTCCACTCGTGCTTGTTACCAGTGTGACCTGGCACACTAATTGATCCTCTTGCAAGCTCAGATTTCTCATCTGCAAAATAAGGTTCCCACTCCTCACCACAGTAGTTTTCCATGATGATTAAATGAGATCATAAAGATAAAGGGCCTGACACCCTTTGACCAAGGACACAGTAAGGATTCAATCAATCTCATCCTCACCTTCCCTTCCTGGGGGCCTGCTCACCTCATGCAAATCCCAGGCATGCACAGTGCAGTCTGAGGACACGGTGCAAACCACAGACTTCTCCCTCCTGTCAAACAAGTTACAAACAAAAAATACATTTATACTACCTTTTATATATGCCTATTAAGTTACCTTTACTGGTACTCTTTATTTTTTTATGTGGATTCAAATTACTATCTAGTGTCCTTTCACTTCCCTTTAGTATTTCTTGCAGACTCCCTTTAACACTTCTTGCAGGGCCAATATATCCCCAATGTGGCAATACTAAGAGTTGAGGCCTTTAGGAGGTGAGTGGATTTTAAGGGCTCTGCCCCCTCATGAATTGATTAGTCCATTCATTATTAATGGCATAATGGGTTACCATGAGAGTGGCACTAGTGGCTTTTTCTTTAACAAGAGAAAGAGACTTATTGAGCATTCTAGCATGCTTTGCCCTCTTGCCATGTGCTGCTTTGTACCTCCTTAGGATTATGCAGAGTTTCTACCAGTAAGAAGGCCTCAACAGGTACACTCCTTCAATTTTGGACTTCCCAGCCTCCAAAACTGTAAGAAATAAATTTCTTTTCTTGGGCTGGCTGGTTAGCTCAGTTGGCTAGAGCACAGCCTTATAACACCAAGGTCACAGATTCAGATCCTTGTACAGGCCAGCCACCCCCACAAAATAAATAATAGATAAAAATTTATTTTCTTTATAAATTACCAATTTTAGGTATTCTGTTATAAGCAACAGAAAACTAAGATGCAGCATGAGTCAGCTGTTGATTCCCTTTACTGAATTTTTCCAGTACTTTTCAATTTCAAAATTTCTAGTTATTTTTTATCATTTCTTTATTGGTATTCTCTATTGGGTGAGACAAACTGTCTCATACTTCCCTTTAGTTCTTTACACGTGGTTTCCTTCAGTTCTTTCAACATATTTTAATTAGCTGACATAAAATTTTTGTCTAAAGTCCAATGTCTAGGCTTCCTCAAGGACAGTTTCTGTTGGTTGCTTTGTTTCCTGTGCATTGGCCATTCTTTCATGTTTCTTTGTATGTCTCATAACTTTTGTTGAAAACTGAACATTTTAAATAATATTATGTGCAACTCTGGAAATCAGATCATTTCTGGTTTTTTGTTTTTTTGGTTTTTTTGCTGTTTTATGTTACTGTTTGGTCAGTGATGTTTCTGAACTAATTCTGAAAAGTCTGTATTCTTTATTATGGGTAGCCACTGAAATCTCAGCTCAGTTAGATTACTGCTTACTAATAACTTGACAGAGATTTCCTTAGTCTGGAACCAGTAAGTCTCCCAGTCTTTGCCAAGGGGTTCTGTTTGCAGATTGGGGCCCATCTTTAACATTCAGCAGGGAATCTGATGACTCTACCTTAGCCTTCACTTCCTGCTTATGCATAGTCTCAGGATCAGCAGGAGTTTAGAGTCTTCTTAGGTTTTTTTCTGAGCTTGCACACAGCCCTGGGCATGCATGTCATCCTCCAGATTCTTAGGAACATGTCAGAGTTTTTCAAAGTCTTTAAGGACATCTCATTCCCCAGCTTTTCTTTTTAAGCTTTTTGGTCAGTCTATTGTTTGCCCAACTGTCAGCCAGGCACAGAGTTAACCAGATGTCTGTAACTGTTTCAACAAATGTCCCAAAGTAAATTTTTTTTTAACTCTACATCAGGTCAAATAAAGATAGCATTACAAATAGGGTCTTCTAAGAAGCACCAGACAGGTCAAGTAATGACAGTTCTCTGGGAATGAGCCTTTCAAGGATCTCCAATCCCATTCTTCACTCTCCAGTGACTGCCAGAATCCAGTTTTCACTGTTATTCTGAGCTGTTGATATCCAAGTCTAACATAGAGCTAGAGGGGGTTTACAGGAATAGGAATATTCTTACTGAGATTCAGTCATTTTTCTTGAGTAAACACTTCCCAGATTGCTGCAAGCCTTTGGTTATTTCCAGAGTTCTGAAAAAGTTGGTTTTGACCATTTTTGCCAATTTTCTCATAGCTTTTATGAAGACAACTTTTGGAGGTTGTTACTCTGCCATCTTCCAGGAGCCTACATTCTTAATGTATATGTGACCACTGTCAATCCTATGATAATACCTTTCTTATAGGTTGTTGAGAATAAAATGTTAGCTCATCCATGCTGCAATTACTAAACACCTACCTAATCTGTGGGCCCTGGAGTGAATGAGACATGGCTCTTGCCCTAGAGGCACTCTCAGCTGGTAGTTAGTTAGAGGATAAGCAAAAATAAAATTCAGGGAATTGCTAAGTTCTAGAAGGAAGAAGCAGCTTATGGTGCTATGGGATTTGAGCACAAGGAGAGTGGATATCTGGCTGGAAAGTGAGCGAGGCTTTATGGACAGAGGCTTTCAGCACTTAAGGTACATCAGAGCTGATGTGGCATCCTCTGGCTCCAGTCCAGTACTCATACCTCAAGAGGTGGAGAATGAAGTCAGATGAAAAATAACTCGTTCATATCCCCACAGTCTGAACAAGTACAACACAAAGTCTCTATCATCCTAACTTGCACACTCATTGAACACTTACGTGTCAGGTTTTGTTCTAGGCACTGAAGAGCTTCCAAAACACTGAGAAGAGTTTTAGTGCTCAGGTGGGGTGAGGTTTACTGTGTTTGCTGAATCTCTGGTCTTTCTACCAGAAATACCATATTGACAGCCTATGGGCAGAACAGGCCCCCAGATTATTTTGTTCGGCCTGCATAGGAATGGCCCACATGAACTAGCTGCCAACACTTAAAAATCAGGAGATTTTACATAAAAATCAGATAAAAGCAGGAGGTCAAGCAATACTGAACCCAAATTCCCACCTGGCAAAATTTGCCTGGAGCCACACGGCTGTACCCTTTAGATGACAATGATTCACCACTGTCTTCATCATTCCCTTTATCTCCCTGACTCTGAGGCTGAATGTCACTTTCCTTATGTCATCACTCTTATTCTGTTGATCTTATTTTAGTTGAAATAAAAGGAAAGGAAAGTATTTCTTGTACACATAGTTCAATCTAAACAGTGATTGTTTAGACTGAAATATAACAATCTAAACAAGTGTATTGAATTGTGTCCCCCCCAAAACTCACTGAAGCTTGAATTGTGTCCCCCAAATTTTATGTATTAGAAACTTCGCCCCCATTGTGACTGTTAAGAGGGTGGGAAATCCTGTGGTAGTTGAAAGGTGGAGCATTGAAGAGGTGATTGGATTGTAGGATCGTGCAGTAGTGAATGGATTAATAATGGTGGTCAGGGGCGTGGTGTGAAGGGCTTTAAAAGAACAGAGAGGAGAGTCTGTCTCTCTCTTGCTCTCTCTCTGCTCTTTCTGCTTCCACTATCTTGCAATGTGAGGGGTCACTGCCGGCCACCACCAGATGTGTTCCTTGGACTGTGGATTTCCCAGCCTCAAAAACTGTAAGCAATAAATTTTGTTTTCTTTATAAATCACACAGTTGCCGGTATTTTGTTATAAGCAACAGAAATGGACTAACACAAGTATAAACATAAAAGCTAGACCAAGAAGATAATGTGGTTTTAAAAAAGCAGGAGATGGCACATTTCTCTGTGGAAGTGAAATCTATTTCTACATAGATTTAAGTCCATCATATATCAAACCACAGTGAGAACTATAACCAATATTTAGAAGAGAGATAATAAAACCAAGTGATTTAACCAAAAAAGGAAAAAAGGTGAACATCAGTAAAGTATAAATATGAATAAAGTAAGTGAAAAAAATACTTTGGCACCAAAACCTTTCACAGATAGCAATTAATAACAAAAAAGAAGCTATTGGCCACAACAGAAATTACATACCTTAAATGGAAGCAATTATTTGCAATTTTACTTCTAACCAAAAAGCTAATGCTTAATGTGTTGAAGAAATTACAGGATTTCAAAGGTCATAAAGCATTTAAAATAGTAACTTGTAGCATTTTCAATTGAAATTATACAGTACAAATTAAAAATATATCACATGGTCAACCATGTTTATTCACTGTGTCCATGAGAATTTCAATGGGCCTGGAGAGCTTTTGGACATGGCACCCATGATAGGCACAGCATCAGGAAATGACACATGCATGTGTCCACAGGTCATGATGCCTTTGGAATGCTGTTGTCTGAGCTTAAGAAACATAAACCCAGTGTTTTTATAAGGACAGTACTCAAGGATACAAACACAAGGGATGACACCAAAACTATAAAATAGTAATGAACTGAAAACCTATTCATGATTTGGCCTGCAGACAACTGAACAATTTGCATGAGGAACCTGGAGGCACAGGATGGTAACATATGAACAGTACCTGGAAGTCAGGTGATGTGCTGAAGAGAATATTCTTGAACTGCTCAAAGAAATACATTTCACTCAGAAAATTCCTACCCTGGCTTATGAGGAAAGATAACAAAGACTAGGGTTGGGATTGGCATCACACCTCTTTAAACATGTAAATATTCTTGGGCCAGGACCTCCACAAATAGTTACAATACGTGAGTCAATTCATTTATTCCTAGTGAAACAATTTCTTTGAGAAACGCATTTGCTAAGACATAATCTTGTCCACTTTCCTATAGAAAAATCACTTTCTGGAACTGAATGTTATATCTAGACTACATTCCCCCAATTGTACAGATAAAGACCAAATTCTCATAAAAGTTCTCTTACTTCAAAACTGGCTAGAGATTAGTACTGTTTTTGTAGTTAATATTAGTAATAAAAACTTAATAAAAACCAACAAATGGAATAGCGCTATATGATACTGCAAACTAAATATGGCAAGACTGGCATTCCCGATGTCCCAAATATCTCAAGGCACAGTCATCCTAAAAATAAAGAGTCTTTCCATGTTTCAAAGACAATGTGTGAACAGCTGTTCTCCATCATGAGTGGCTACAATTATAGTTCCTAGTTGGCAGTTAGAGCAGCACTGTATTCTGCAACAAGATCTGACAGTTTTTTTTTTTGGCAGCTGGCTGATACAGGAATCGAACCCTGGACCTTGGTGTTATCAGCACCATGCTCTAACCAACTGAGCTAACCGGCCAGCCAGTGACAGTTATACCTTGGTACAAAAAAAAAAGATGTCAGGTTCCAAAGAAATGAATTAGTAAAAAAAAAAAAAAAATTAATAACTTGACAATTAAAATGTCTTTTATTTTCAACTTTATTTTTTTCATTTGATCTTTATAACTTCTAATACCATACAAGTTTGTGTTGCTATGTTGTTACACCAAAGCTGAATTAAAATAAAGGCAGCTTGATCATATTTCTGTTGATCTGTCTTCTATCAGCCAGCTGCATTCATTTGCTGTATATTTCTGCCCCTGAGTTTGATGGCCCCACCTTATTTCCCATTTGATTAATATAATCTTTCATATTTCAATATTCTAGAAAAACAGCTACATCCCTAACCAGGGAGGATTCTCCTACTGGTAGGGATCGTGGATAATCCTTTCTTATGCACTCAACAGAGCCAGAAATTCAGATGCTCAGAAGCCTTAACCAGTGCACCCACCGCTCCTCTGCAGGACCACATATGGCTCTTCTTTCACTCACCTCCACAGTTCCTTGGTCCTTGAAACCTCATTCCAGACCTAGAACGAGGAGGAGAGAAGTGTGTGGTCAGACAACAGGCAGTGAGCACCTAGCCTGCCAGGCCCTGTGGAGGGGACAAGAAGCTGAATCAAACTCAGTCCCTGCACTCAAGAAAACGCACCCTGAGGTAGAGCTAGAGACATATTTGAATAATCAAAAACAATCAAATAATGAACGAGAAAGGGCAGAATGAGCAACTGAATGGGGGTAAAGGGTGGGGTGCCAAGGGACTCAGAGAAGTGATGACTGATCAAGTCTCAAAGAATGAGTAGCGGTTCTTTACGTGGCTGCGGCATTGCTGAGACACAACAGCTGGGCGAATATTCCTAAGGGTGGAAAAGATGAATGAGTAATTTGTCTTAATTAGAACATAGGATTCTGGGTGGAGAAGAATGGAAAAAGGAGCTGAAGGTTGGCTTAGACCAACTCCCAAAAGTTGTAATGGCAAAAACAGTGAGATGCTACTTGAGAATTTTGAAGAGGAGAGTGGAAGGGTCAAACTGCATCTCAGAAAATCACTTTGGCTACTGTGAGAAGGAAGGTTTGGACCTGAAAGCAGAGAAGTATGCCTGGTAAGAAGGCAGCTGCAATGAAGTAAATTAAGG
Organism: Cynocephalus volans; assembly: GCF_027409185.1. Lineage (NCBI taxonomy): Eukaryota > Metazoa > Chordata > Mammalia > Dermoptera > Cynocephalidae > Cynocephalus > Cynocephalus volans. Next base: position 161,271,227 of record NC_084465.1, on the reverse strand, counting down.
CACGGGCCAAGGGGATGTCCCAGAAATGCTGGACGGCAGAATGAGGGCAGCCTCCAGCCTCCCAGGCTGTCCTGTATCCTCTACACAGACTATCCTCCCACGACTGCTTTCTGCAGTAGTGTTTACCAGGAGGGTCAGGACAGTTTCACAGAATAGGGAACAGGGTGCCAGACCTTTCCCCCCCTCAGGCCCAGGCCTGCCTCATGGAACTTCCTACCCTCTCCAGCTAAGACGTCCAGAATTCTGGAGCCTACACAGCTTCAGTGGGCAACTCTCTAGAGCCTTCGGTGGGCCAGAACCTCTGAGGGTCCCATCCCAGACATGTGGCTTTCCAAGCCCGGGCAGAAGCAATGACCACCCTCTCTGAGCCCAAGCGACCCCTTCAACAGCCCTCATTCACCTGCCAACTCAAAGTTCCTACGCCTTTAAGAAGTCTTTTTGGCTGGCAGAAGTGTAAAGTTTATATTCTGCAAACTCAAACCAGGCAAGATGATCTGTGCATTTTCTCTGTATATCCTTTCTCTCTCTCTCCTTTCTATAGTTCCTAGTTCAAAACCCAACTGAGATCTTGTTTCCCAGACAGAGAATTGTAATACACAATACACCCTGCAAAATAAATGCTACCCACCTTTAAGGATCCTTCTGTTAGCTCCTGGCCTTCACAATGACACCGTGAGGCAGGGATTACTGACCTCATTTTACCTATGAGGAAACTATGACCTGGGGAAACTGGTGCTACCATAGGGTATTGGGCACCTCCCTTTCAAACTTGTCCCCTAAGTTACCCCTAGCCTACTGCCATGGAAACAGCTAGGGATCCAATTCCAGCTCTGTGCATAACTCCATGGGTGACCTTGGGCAAATCACTGTGTGATATTCAGTATCCTGATGAGTAAATATGAGGGCGAAAGCCCAATATTTCACTTGATACACTTAAAAGTATAATAACAGGGGCCGAGCCCATGGCACACTCAGGAGAGTGCGGCGCTGGGAGCGCAGCGACGCTCCAGCCCCAGGTTCGGATCCTATATAGGAATGGCCAGTGCACTCACTGGCTGAGTACCAGTCACGAAAAAGACAAAAAAAAAAAAAAGGATAATAACGGTATTCTAGCAAGGATCTGCTTATTAACCTTTTTGTAAAACGATATAATATGTATTTTAAGTTCCTTAAAGAAATTCATTTACTCAACAAATATTTACTGAGAGAACTTAACCATCAAGGCACACACTGGGTGACAGAGACAGTGATGAAAAGTACAAACTCCCTCTCTTAAGAACGGATTTAGCAGGGAAAACCCGATACTAAACAAATACACGATACAAATAATCACGAAATTACAGTTCTGCGGAATCCTCGGGGGAAGAAGACAGCGTGCCTGTAACACAGGGCGGTGCACAGCGGGGAACCCACGGGACAAGCTCACTCCACCAGTGTTTATTTCGTGAGCACCGGCATGAAGGAAACGACGGACGGGGGGGTGCGAGTGGCTGGGGACGGACACCTCTGAGCCGGCAGGATGCGGAGCCATCAGCATCACCATCACGGGGAGAACCGGGAGTGTGGCCGTCCGGGCACAGGGAACGGGTAAAAGAAAAGCTCCCAGGAAGGAAGTCCCAGAACATTCCAGAAAAGGCGAGAATGCAAAGAAAAACGGTCTCTAAGCCAATTTTAGGGGTGAACCCTGATGGCAGGGAGCCTGCGTCTGGTTCACAGGCGCCCAGCGCAGGAGAAGGGACGGTCGCTAGAGCCTCCCGAGGACGCCGAGGTCTCCGCCCGGGACCACGAGCGACTCCCGCCGCTTCACGGATTCAGAGCAGACCGACAGCCTCCCCCACGGACAGGGAGACCGAGGGTCCAGAGGAGAAGCCCCGGCCGCGGACGCGCCGGCGACCACAAGCCCAGGCCCTGCCTCTCGCCCTGCACAGAGCGCGTCACCTTGTCCACCTGCGAGGCGCAGAGACGGTCTGGGGCCTCCAAGAAGGAGAAGACGCGGAGCAGCTCGTCCCGACCCAGCTGCGGGTCCATCCCGCCGGCTCCGCCCAGCCCGGCCGCCTTCGCCGCGCTCCCGCCCCCCCCTCCAGCCCCTGCTCCCGCCCCGACCCCTTCCTGCTCCCGCCCCCCCCTCTGGCCCCGGCTCCCGCCCCTTCCTGCTCCCGCCCAGCCCGCCCCGCTCCCGCCGGCTCCGCCCAGCCCGCCCCGCTCCGCCCCTCCCGGCCCGGCCCCTTCCTGCTCCCGCCCAGCCCGCCGCGCCCCGACAGCCACGCCCAGCCCACTCCGCTAACTCTCTTAAGTGCCGGCCGGCTCCTCTTTCCCTGACTGCCAACTTGCCTCTGCCCTCGCGCTCGTCCTGATCCTCGCACTGAACCAACCCTGTTTTAAACCCTTGTCCTGGCCCTCGGTCTGACCTGCTCCCTTGCACTGGACCTTGCACTGGACGCCGGCCCTGCCCCTTGACCTTGCTCTCGCTTTCTCGACCTCACCTTTGACCTGGGCCTGACCCTGGTCTTCACCCTGGGCCTTCACCCTGACCCTGCTCCTCATCCTGACTCTGACCGGTGCTGGCCACCATCTGCCATCTACCCCTACACCTGTTGCTGCCCTTACTTCAGCCCTCATGACCCTGACATTCACTGTGTCCCTGGCCTTCACTGTTGCTTCACCACTACCTGAACCTCCCAGAGGGCAGGGTCCTGGCCCTGCCCATCGTACTGACCCTCACTATCCCTTTCCCTACCATTGGTTTTCTCTCTAATGCTGGTCTTGGCCCTCATCCTTGCCCTGGTCCTGGTCACAGCCACTGGTCACAGGAGTCCTGACTGTCACTTGTGCCCTCGCCTACATCTGTCCCAGGCCTGGCCTCAACTCTGACCCTCACCCTGGCCTTTGTCTTGGCTTTGGCACTGGCCCTGGCCCTCACCCTGGTCATTGCCCTGGCCTAGGTCCTTGCACTTACTTGCTCTCACCTTTGCCCTCCCCTCGCCCTTGCCATATGACTCTCATCCTCGCTCTGGACCCCTTCTTTGCCTTCACTTGGGCCCTGAACTTTGTACTTGCACTAGCCCTGGCAGTTCACCTGGCCTTCCCCTGGCCTGGCTTTGCCATCTCCCTTATCCTTGACCTCAACTGAACCTTTGCCCTCAACCTGGTCTTTGCCCTGGCTCTTACATTTGCCCTCATTCTCTTTGACTCTCACCCTCACTATGAACTTGAGCCTGACCCCTGTTCCTCACCCTCGCCTGGTTTTGCCCTCATGTTGGTGCTTGTCCTCACCTAACATTCACCCTCACCCTGACCTTTGCAGTCACCCTCACAATGACTCTCAGCCTCCCTCTCACCTTGGCGCTGTCCCTTGTGCAAGCCCTGCCCTGACCCTCACCTTGGCTTTTATGCTAGCCTTGATACCAGCCATGGACCTCATGTGGTCTTGGTCCTGGCCTATACAGGTTCAGATCAGATTTAAAGTAAAAGTGAAGGGCAGAGTGAAGGTCAAGATCAAGTTCGAGGTCAGAGTCATTGCTAGGATGAGGTTGAGATCAGACACAGAGAGATGAGGATCAGAATGTGGGAGAGTGTCCAGTTCAGAATAAAGGACTGTGTCAAGTTAAGGATCAAAGTAAAGGAGAGGTCAGGGCCATGTTCAGTGTCAGAATCTGGCTCAAGGTCAAAATTAGTGTGAGGGAAGTTTTAGGGTTAGGGTTGGGTTCAAAATCAAGCTGAAGGTCAAGATGAGTGTGAAGGTCAGGATGAGGATACATTAGAGGGTCAGGATCAGTTTATGGTCAAGGTCAAGATCAGGGATAGGTTTGGTCAGGGTAAGGACATGGTCAATGACAGAGTGAGGGGAGGTAAAATTGACAGTCTCATTCAGGTTGACAGTGAATGTCCAGTTCTGGATAGGATTCAAGGTCAATTCCAGAGTCAAGGTGAGTGTGAGGTTGATGTTCAGGATTAGGGTCCCTGAACTTGACTGAGGGTGAGTGTCCCATTAAGGATAAATGTTCTGGGGTGGTATCAGGTTCAGGGTCATGATCAGTGTGAGAGCTATGTCATTGTCAGGGCCAAGGTCAGGGTGAGTGTTAGGGTCATGTTAATCATCAGGGTCAGGATCACGGTCATGGTGAGCATCAGAGTAAGATGAGAGTCAGGGTGAAGGTGAGGATCAAGTTCATGGTCAAGGTTAAGTTCCAGGTCAAGTGCAGTCAGAGTCAGGGTGATGGTTAGGATAAAGGTCAGAAATGGGCTAGGGTTAGGGAGAGAGTAAATATGAGAACAAGTTTCAGGGTCATGGGCAGGTTTAAGGTTAAGTTCAAAGTCAGGTGGGGGTAAGGGTAGTGTATCAGAGTCTGCCAAAGAATTGGATGAGGGTGAGAGTGAGTGTGTAGGTCAGGGTCAAGGTCAAATCAAGGTCAGGGTGATGATCAAGTTAAGCATGAGGATAAGGTTAATTGTCAGATTCAGGTTGTTGGGTTCAGTGTAAGGCTGAAGGTCAAGAGTCAGGTTTAGGGTCAAGTACAAGGTCAGGGTGGGTCAGGGTTAATGTCTTGTGTAGATGGGATTGATTGAGGGTCCAGGGTCAGTGTGGGTCAGTATCTGGATTAGCATCAATGTCAGGTGAAGTTCAGTAATAGGAACAGGTTTTGTCTAGTTCCAGAGCAGGGTCAGATTGATGATCATGTACAGTGTTAAGAACCAGGGTTATAAAAAGGTTGAGTGTCAGAGCGAGGGTCAGGTTCAAGGTCAGGTTCAAATTCAGGGTGGGTAAATGTGATGACAATTGTCAGGATAAAGTTTATTTTTAGGGACAGAGTAAGGTTGAGGTTCAGAATTAGTTTGATCGTGAGTGTCTGGTTCAGTCTCAGGTTCAGGATCAAGGTGAAGGTGAGGCATGATTTTTGGCATCAGGATCAGGGTCAGGAAAATGTTCAGGGCCAATGTAGTGTCAGAACAGGGTTAACCAAAGGTCAGAGTAAGGTCAGGGCGAGTGTGGGGTCAGTATCAAGTTCAAGGACATGGTGAGGATCAAGATGGGGGATCTAGGTCAGGTTTATCATTAAGGTCAGTTTCAAGCCCAAGTTAAAGATCAGGATGGGTCAGAATCAGTATCGGAGTAAAGTTCAGAGTAAATTGCAGTTTCAAGGTCAGAATAAGGACAATATATTTTCATTTTTGGTTTTTCTTATTTTCTTTATATTTTTAATGTTTTTATATAATGAAGTTTTCTTTGTGGGAAGTTTAATTATAATTTCTATTTCCTTAATAGATATGGGGCTACTCAGGTTATCAATATCTTCTTGAGTGAGCTTTGGTAATTTCTGTCATTCAAGGAATTAGCCCATTTTATCTAAGTTGACTTTATCAGCACAAAATTCATAATACTCTCTGATGATACTTTTAAATATCTGTGTAATGATAACATCTTTCCCATTCCCAGTATTGGTATTCTGTGTCTTTTCTTCTTTTTCCCTTTGATCAGTATGGCTAGATGTTTATCGATTTTATAGATCTCAGTGAATCAGCTTTCAGTTTCACTTTTTTTTTCCTGTTTGTTCTATCTGATCTGTATTATTTCCTTTCTTCTGCATATTTTGGACTTAATTTTCTCTTTTTTGTCAAGTTTCTTAAAGTAAAAACTGAGGTGATTCACTAAATGCCTTTCTTCTTTTCTAATATATGCAGCTAGTGCTATAACTTTCCACATGAGTACTGCTTTTATACATCGTGTTTTCATTTTCACTCAGTTCAATACTTTAAAAAAAGAAATTCCCTTGAGACTTTCTCTTTGACTCATATACTATTTGGGTTGTTTAATACATATCTTGTCTCATTATGTCATGTCTCATGTTCTTCTTGACTGCAACAATTTCTGAGACTTTCCTGATTTTTGATGAACTTTATAAGCCCAGATGGTTTCACTGGAGAATCCGACCAAATATTTAAATAGTAAGAGAAAACAGCAATATTTGCCCAAGGAGTTACCATTCCTGGTGCTCTTGATTTGTTGAGTAGATGCAGATTTCCATCGGTATCATTTTCCTTCTGCCGTCTTCTAGAGTGAATCAGCTAGAAACGAATTCTTTCCAGTTTTTATATGTCTGAAAAAGGTTTTTTTCTTTGTTTTATTATCATTATTACTATTTTTTGGCGGCTGGCCAGTAAGGGTATCCAAACCCTTCATTTCGGTGTTATCAGCACCACACTCTGAGTGAGCTGACCAGCCAGCCTTATTTTTCCTTTATTTTTGAAAGATATTTTTGCTGGGTAAAAATTCTCAGTTAACAGATATTCTTTCATTACTTCAAACAACTGTTACCAAGCCATGATATGTTTTTACACTCATGAGTAAGAGTAATCATGCAATTTTCTTTTCTGTAATATCCTTGTTGAATCTTGGTATCAAGACTATCGCTGATGTTACAAAATAAGCTGAGTAGGCTTTCTCTTCTATTCTCTGGCATCTTGGCACTTTCTCTTAAATGATTGGTAGAAATTAGCAGTGAAGCTATCCGAGCCTGGTGGTTGCATCATGAAAATATTCTGATTTGGAGGTTCCGTTTAATAGTTTTAAGACACTTTGGGTTTTTTTGTTTTTGCCTATTGTAAGTTGAACTTTTCTATGAATTTGTCTATTTTACCAAATTTCAAATTTATAAACATGAAGTTATTCCTAATATTATTCTTCTGAATCCTTTTTCATTTCGGATATTGATAGTTTGTGCCTTCTCTTTCTTGATCAGCATCACCCACTTTGACATTATTAATCTCTTGAAAGAATAAATTTTTTGGCTTTGTTCTTCCACATCATACCTTTTTTGTTTTGTTAATTTCTCTTCCTGTTTATTTCCTTCTATTTAGATGTAACTGCTTTTCTTTATTAAACTTGTGATGGATGCACGGCTTAGTCACAGCCTTTTTGATATTATATCCATATCATCAGGATTATAAATTAACCTTTAAGCACTGCTGTGGCTGTATCTCACAAGAATTGCTATGTTGTAACGTTAGTATCAGCCAGTTCATAACATTTTCCATCTTGCATTGTTGCTTCTTCTTCTTTGATCCATGGGTTATTTTAGAAGTGTATTTCTTAATTTTCAGACATATTTGTAATTATGTTATCTTCCAGGTTTCTAGCTTAATTACATTAGAGTAAAAAAAATACACACCTTGGATCATTTTGATCCTTTGAAATTTGTTGAGACTTGTTATGGCCCAGTCTATGATCGATTTATTGTGTTTTGTCTTTTTTTTTTTTTTTTTTTTAAAGATGACCGGTAAGGGGATCTTAACCCTTGACTTGGTGTTGTCAGCACCACACTCTCCCGAGTGAGCCACGGGCTGGCCCGATTTATTGTGTTTTGCATGTGCCTGAGAAGAATGTGTATCCTGTGTTGTTTGGTTTTCTGTTGTTGACCAAGTGTTCACTATTGCCTGTTACTTACCCACTGACTTGAGTTGACCAACCTTTAGTCAGGATTCTCTCCCCGCCTTAGGCCCCTAACCTTTGGCTCGCCCCTAAGCTTAAACAAGCGCTAAGATGTAGACATGCTCCCGTAACAGCTCATTCCAAGAACCTGGTGAGCAACGAAATAAACACGTCCTGTTAAACCACGTTGATTACGCTGCCTGCTCTCCCCACTGCTGCCCTGCTCACCTCTCTATGGAAGCAAAGCCCTTTGTTGATTTGGAGATGCTTGCAGATCCTGAGGTTGGAGTGCTCTCTGTACTGCAGCAGGCTTTTCAAATAGCCTCTCAAGTCTGGATTTGTTTTTATTTAAAATATACAAGCATTAGGTCAATATGTTCATCCTCTTAGGCAAACTACATTCCGAATTGTTCTGTCTTTTCCTGTTTGTTTGGGTTAGTCAAGTGAAGCAGCAGAAACGGAAAAGGAGCAAGGAAATCTGCAACTGGTTGTGACTGATTAGTTGTGAACACAACTACACTTGGACTGGCCTCCTGTTTCTTGGAGAGCTATTTTAAATCTAACGCTTTGGAAGTGGATTTGTCTTTCTGGTTTTTAGTTCTGTTACTGTGATTTATATTCATCTTAAATTTTGAGACTATATTATTATGTGAATACTAATTTAGAGAAAATTTTGCCAATAGATTTAATATCATTAGCATTGAACGTGTTTATCTCTAGCAATGCTCTTTGCCTTAAAATCTTTTGTCTGGGGCCAACCCCGTGCCGCACTCTCGAGCGCAGCAGCACTCCCGCCGCGGGTTCGGATCCTATATAGGGATGGCCGGTGCGCTCACTGGCTGAGCGTGGTGCGGCCAGTCACAAAAAAGACAAAGAAAAAAAAAAGAAAAATCTTTTGTTTGATATTAACTGTTCTTTGCCTTAAAACCTATTGTTTGATATCAAATAACTATACCAGATTTTTGGTTTGTGTGTACATGGTAAATGTTTTATCCTCTTACTTGCAAATTTTTGGTATCTACATTTTAGACTTCTCTTGGAAATACCACATAATTTCATTCTCCTTCTAATTGAGATAACAATCTTTGTTTCAGCTGGAGCATTTATTCTTTATGTTACTAATATTTTTTAGTTTAAAACTATCATCTATGTGCTAGATATTTGTACCTGTGTTGTAGCAAGTATTTTTTATTATTCCATTATTCCTTGTAGTTTTAGAAATTGTATACGCTTCATTCTAGATTTGATATAACTCTAGAAATTTAGTAAATTACTTAGCATCCTGGACAGAGTACAGCTGTTACACAGTGTATGTCTGGTGAGTCCACTACCTGGAATACCTAGTCTGTTTTCTGTTGTCTGTGCTGCTTATTTACATTCTTGTCTCCTCATGTGCCTGGTTATCACTGTACAATGTACGCTGCTTGAAAAGCTTTTGTAGAAAAAACCTAAGGCCTCAACTGATAATCACCAAATGAGCTTTTCATCAGTTGACCACATCTTATTTAAACTGTTTCCAAACACATCAAGCCTAAGTGCAGGCTCCCATTTATGCAGAGGTGAGAACTACCAGAAATTAACTAAGGCTGACTGGAGCTTAGAGTCTGCAGATGTGGCTGGAGAAATAAACAGAGGTCAGATCATGAAAACATCAGACTTTCCTGAGAGCAGCAACTGGGGTTTACCGTGTTGTGTCTTCCCACTAAGTGCTTGGAGGCTGGCAGCTGCAGCAGTGTTAGTCACTTTGGTATCCTCGGTGCTCCCAGAAGCATGTATCCACATGAAGCATAAAGCAAACATCTTAAGAATAAAAGATTGCTGAAAATAAGTTTCTCTCGTCTGTCTATGTTTACCTATCCCTGAATCAATACCACAGTCTTAATTATTACATAACCTTACAAAACGTGTTGATATCTGACAGAGCAAGTCTTTTCATCATTTCCTCTTCTTCTGCTTTGATTCTTCCTCTTGGCCCTTTGCATTTCCATATATTTTTTAGAATCATCTTTATCAAATTATTATGACATAAGGAAAAAGAACTGGCTGGGATTAGACTGGGGTTTACTGAATTCATAAATTAACTGCAGGAGTGCCTATTTCCTTATTCACACAGCTGCTCTGGCTCCCCCTCATCCTCAGGGAGCAGACGGTGGTAACCCGGCCTAATGTGCGTGGGTCGCCTGCTGGATCTTGAGCCATCCTTGGGTCGAGACTTCTGTCCACCCCACTTCCAAATGAGCGCTCAGTCATATGAGGCACCCAGGAAGCCCTCAGGGTAAGAGTGGCCATAACTAGAGCTACGATCTCAGTGACCCACGAAAAAATTAGGACCATGAGATGAATAGAGGAGGAGCAGACATAGGCAGAGCCACTTGGGGCTTTTATAATAAATCTCAAATACTGAACTAGAACAAAATTAAACCAAAATCCTCCTTCCCACTTGAGTTTCCAACATGAGGACATCTTACTCTCTACCCTTCTCCCAGATGTTTCTAACAGGGATGTCCTTGACCAGGACGCAGGGCCTTGAGAATCAGCACAGGCCGGCATGGCCACTATCCGAGGGTGGTCCCTGGACGGCAGCAGAGATCTGTTTCTGACTTACAAGTCACTAGTGTACAGATGTGAGGCCAACTGAGTACAAGCCGCGGGCCTCCTCTGCTGGACTGGACATCCTCATGTGCTGGGAACATGACCTCTGCCTCCTTGAGACCAGCCCTCACGAGGGCTGAAGAGTAGGACACGGTAGGAGCAGGGCGAGGTGTGGAGTGGGCCCAGTATGGCTGTGGGGAGGCCGTGGAAAGTCAAGCCAGGCAGGAGGCAGAGGAACAAGCAGCCCGGTGGCCCTGGCAGGGAGGCAGTCAGGGCCTGGGCCAGCATCTCCCTGCTACAGGATGAAGGGCCGAATCAGCTCCGGATTCAACAGCGACTCCTCAAGAGGCCGGTCCACATCGAAGTCACGGATGTGTGGGGGCCCTGGGGGGGCCTTGGGGGCGGGTCCCCCTGTGCGCTGGGGAATCGGCAGCTCAGATGGGTGGGCAGGCAGGGGAGCTGTGAAGAAGTACTGATGCAGAAGGGCCTGGGGGTGGTGAGTAAGGGACAGCAGAAGGAAACCAGTCACCTCCCTGTCCCCAGCCTCAGGCTGAGGGTGACCGTTAACGTCTTCCTTCACCCACTCATGCCTCCAGCTGACTCGGAAGAGCTTTCCTGGGTGCCCACTGTGTCTGAAGCTCTGTTCCGGAGGCTGGGGACACAGCGGTTACCAAAGCAAACAAAAGCTCTGCCTTTTTGACATAGGCGGAGGGGTAGGGGGAAGATAATAAACAAGAAAATGGAGTAAAATATACAGTATGTCAGATAACAATTGGTGCTGTTGAAAAGAGAAAGCAAGAGAGGGGCATGAGGAATACTGGAGAAAGGCTGCAGATTTGAAGAGTGGTGAGGGAAGGCCACTTGACAGGGGACATTTGAGCAATGACCTGCAAGAGGTGAGCAGGCGCCAGGATACCTGGAGAAGAGCGCTCCAGCCCAGAGAGTGTCCCAGTGTGTTCCAGGACATGGACGAGGCTGTGGGGCTGGAGAGGAATGGGCAAGGGGGACACCAGCAGGCAGGGTCAAGAAGTGATGGTGCCCAAGGACACCATACCTGTGGGCCATCAGAAGGGCCTTGGCTTTTCCTGAGTTAGAGGGAGCCACAGGCCCTGGCAGAGGAGGGTTGTGACCAGCTTTGCTGGGACAAGGCCACTGTCTCTGCCAGGTGGAGAGAAGATCAATTGGAGGAGGAGGGATGCAGGTGCTGGGGGCGATCTGGGGGAGAAATGGGCAGACGGCTGGGTGCACTGTGCAGGCAGAGCCCACAGGAGCTGCTGACTGAGACTGACAGGGGAGCTGGGTGGGGACTGAGAGGACATGCGTGGTGCTGAGTGTGGCTGGGAACAGTGGCCATCAGGCTGGAGAGACAGGTATGCCTGAGAGAGGCCCTGACACCATCAGCCTGTGGCTCCTGCCATCCTCACTGTACTTCCCTGCCTTCCAGCCACACCTACCTTCCTGGGCCTCCTCTCCAGGCCATTGCTCACCATTTCTCTCTTTGGTGCACACCTCCTCAAACACCTCTTCATGCTTAAACCCGCCTTTCCTCCAGGAAGCCTTGCTAGACCCCACAGTTGGCCCCGCATCCCTCTCGGGCTCCCACAGATAAGGGGCAGGCCCTCTTGTGACCCTCTGGGCCTGAAGCTGCCTCGACACGGGGGAGAGGCAGGTCTGCTCTTCTCTGTCTATTCTAGGGCCCAGGATAATGCCCAGCACATGCCAGATGCTCAATAAATATTTGCTGCAGGAATAAAGGAGCAAGTCCCCTACAACTCTCTTGCTGTATCTGCCACATGGTCTGAGACAGACCAGGACCCATCCACCTGGACCTGTGCTCTCCTGAGAGATGGGCATGCCCCTCTAACAGGTCATCGCTGCTCTCCTGCAGCCTTTCGGGGAACACTGGGGATGTCCAGTGGAGTCTGCTCATGAGAGGCACAGCTGCTGAGGCCCCTGGGGGTCCTGGGTACAGTGCAGGTGTCCGGGATGCCTGGTTCTCATCCCCACCCATCAGAGGTTCTGAGGGTTGCTGACACGATGGGGTCACACAGCTATCAAGTACAGAGTACTGGGGCAATGGCGGGGATGAGAAAAGCTAAAGAAGCAGAAACCATGGCCTTACTCTACCTGGGAGGCTGGGATGCGCTGGCGAGGAGGGTAGAGGAGGAACTGGCCCAGCAGGTCCAAGGCCTGAGCAGAGGCGTCGGGCAGCACCTCTTCCAGGGGCACCGGTGCCCTGTCCTTAAAGGAGATCTTGTTGTAGTCGGGCAGCTCAGTGATCTCCTGGGACACGGAAGAGGAGGGGGGAACATGAGAGCAGGCACCACCCTTGCCACTCCCCTAGAGGCCAGCTCCTGTCCCTAACACAAGCTCACTCACAGCTCCCCATCTATGTGTCCCCATTATCACTCATTCACTCTTCCATTCCTTCCTCCAACCCCTCACCCTCTTAGATACCAGCTTGGTACCCAGCTTGCTGAGACGCCAAGCCATGCGCGTGCTGGGGTGGGAAGGGGCAGAGGACAGGACCTGGCCCTCCCACCTCCAGCATGGCAGGAAAGAGGAACTCCCAAACTGGGCAAGGACAGTGGTCCCTGTCGGTCAACAGGGGTCGGGGCCATGAGAGAAAAGGTGTGGCAGCGTGGGGAGGCAGCCACTTGTTGATGGGCAAGGAGTAAACCTGCCCCACACCCTCCCTACCAAGGGCCCCTGCAAACCGGCCAGACTTGAGGGCTGGGGGTACCCAAGATGCGATGCACACAGCAAAGCTGTTCGATGTCATTTTCACCCGGGAAGAGGGGGGACCCATTCAACAGCTCGCCCATGATGCAGCCCACAGCCCTGTGGACACAGAACCCCAAGCAGCTCAGAGATCACCCACCATGGGACAAAGACCTACTGTCATCAGCTCCAAACCTCACACCAGGGGCAAGACCCCTGCACGCCAGCCCAAAGTCTTCATGTCTAGGGGTACAGACCCCCAAACAAAGACCTCAACCCTAGAACCCAGAGCAAAGCCCCAACGGTTAGTTGCGACACTGCTCAGAGCCTCACACTCCAGGATGCACAGCTCCCCTTGCACTTTCTGGGGCAGGCCAGTAAAATGGCCCCGGGAGAGGATATTGATTAAAAGGTTATTAATAAGATAGAATTAAAACACGTAAATTTTACAGGACCAAAGTCCTTAGTTTAGGAGGGCAAAGCCTACAGCTATGGGGCCAAAGCCCAAACCTTTAGGAAAGAATGTAGGACCAGAGAATTTACACAAAACTAAAGCCTTTAATGTGGATAACAGCACTGAGGCAGAACAGGGATTATTCTTAAAGCAATTGCCCTTAGTACAGCAGAAGTTAATGATGGGAAAGTACATAAGTTAAAATTTTCAAGGATGTTCTGGTAGATTAGTTAGTACATGGGGGACGTTCCATCTCCTGCCCTAAGCAGTTTCTTTAAAGTTAGGCACTCTGCTAAATATCTTATTGTTTCTTTTTGTACATTTCATAGCTTAGATTTATGACTCCTTTTGATAATATATTGTTTAAACTATTTTTTAGCTATACACGCTTGGATGAAGATTGTCTCATAGCCAGTTCTTTTATGTTCTTACTATGACTGATTAACCATCTGTTTTTCTTCTGTAACCTCCTTGTCTTTACAATAAAAGCTGAAGCAAAAACCGACTTGGGGCTGCGCCTTGCTTCCTCTTCCTGGAAGGAGTTTGTCTCGGTGCAGCCCCTTCGGGCTTCTCATTGCTCTTCATACTTGGGCTCTGAGTAATCTTTGCATCTCCACCACACAGTGAACTGTGACAGGCCCCCAAATCTCAGAACCTCAGGTGCTACAAACCATCCTCTTCCCCAAAAGGCTCAGTGCCTTCACAGCCAGGGACACAGGCCTCTGACCAGCTCAGAGATATCACATTCGTCTCAGACACTCCCCACCTTGAGCCTCAGACCACCTCCCCACCCACAGCAAAAACGTCGTGGTGCGGAACACTGACCCCAAACTGCTCAGAATACCCAAACCAGGGAAGACACCCCCAAGGCAACCTAGAGCTCAGACCAAGGAAAAGACCACCAAACAGCTTAGAGCCCCAAAGCCTCACAGAAATTCATGACGACATCATCCCTTGCCTGCCCACAGGAAACTCACCACAGATCAACGCCCTGGTCATACTGGCGGGCACCATACAGGAGCTCGGGGGCTCGGTACCACCTGTGAGGAAGAGGGCTGGTGGTCATAGCCAGGCCACTGCTCTAAAAGGATGCTGCTCCAGAAGGTCACCCCAGCTCCATCCTCTGAAGGCCCAGAAGCACCTCATCCCCAGAAAGAGGGCTGGAGAGAATCTGGCCCTCCATACCTGGTGGCCACCTGGTGTGTGTAGAGGCAGCTGCCGTCTGAGGAGAAGACCCGGGCCAGGCCAAAATCTGCTATCTTGAGCTGGCCTGAGGCGCTGATGAGCAGGTTGGCAGGTTTCAGGTCCTGGGGGGACCAAAAGAGGCATCAGTTGCCCAAATCCCCCCCAGAACCATGGGACAGGGAGCTTGGCAGGCTGACCACCCAGGTCAGTCCCAGCCCCACCTCCTCCAGGGCCACACACCTGGTCTGCTTACCTAAAGGTCCTGACCACCTCTGTCCCCCTCTGACTACACCTTCCTCAAGGGCTAACCCTACCTCCAAACTGAGTCAGCCCCCCAAGCCCCACCCCTGGCCCACTGTGGGACTGACCCGATGCACAATATTGCTGGCATGGCAGAAGGCGACGCCCTTCAGCAGCATCTGCAGGTAGCTCTTGACCTGTGCCTGGGCCAGCGGCCTCTCAGCATGGCGCACCACCTCAGCCAGATCTGACAGCATAAACTCAAAGGCCAGCACGAAGCCTGCGCCATGTGGGAACACAGCCTTCAGCTGTACCACCTGTGGGTGGGGCAGCCCATCAGTCCCCAGACTCCCAACGCCAGACCCTCTATGCAACCACCTGAGACCCCCAGACCATGTGTAACAGAGGACCAGGCAGGGAAGATGACATGGGACCTGAACTCAGAATCAGGAAGCTCGGTGCTCTGCTCTCCCAAGACAAGGCACGTCCCACTCTAAGTCTCCACTAACACTCAGGGAAAAGGTCTAAAGAAGGTCACTCAGTGGCAGCATCTGGTCCCCCAGCACAGCCTGCTCACCTGAAAATCAATGGACACGCACACACATACATGAACACGGACCTCCTGTTTCCTCTAGAGCCATTAAATCCCAGCACAAAGGGAAGGGCACCAGGAACCACACCTTCTCAGGCGCTAGGACAGCTGGAGACACATCACACACACTGAGGCCACCAGTGTCAGAGGTGTCAGGGCTGCACAGCACGAACCACACAAGGTGGGCCCTGCTGCCTCTGTCTGTTTACCTTGGCACACTTAAGTTCTCAGGAGCTGGGTTGGGCCAGTTCCTCTCTGTGTCACCAGTGCCCAGCACAGGGTAAAGAGCCTAGAGGAGGCCCCAAGGGAAGAATGTCTGGACTCCGCAGTCACACCTGTGCCAGTGCCTCCACTGACCAGTGATGGCCCATGAGCTGCTGATCCCACTTTGTCCCCTCCAGTGAGAAACAGCGCCTGGAACCTACCTTGCAGAGCAGTGAAGAGAACTCAGCGCGCAAATGTACACAGAACATTTAACAGCCTGCAGAACGTGAGGGGCTCTCCAGGTGCCAGTTATTACTAGAAATCACTAAATGCTTTGAAAAGAACAAGCTGGTGAATGAATGGATGATGATGAGTAAGTGAAGAAATAAGTGGGCAAATGAGCGATGGAATGAGTGAGGAATGAGGTAATGAGGTGAATGAGGGTGCACAAGTGGACGGAAGTGACGGGCTGATGAATGAGCACGGGGGGGGGGGGGGAGTGAAGGCGCCGGAACGCGACCCCTCGGAACGTCCCCACGCCGCCGGCCCCACTCACATACTGACTGTCCTCGACCTCCCGAAGAGCCTTGATCTCCCGCAGGGCCTGCTTGGGAATGCCGTCCTCCAGCCGCCGCAGGGCCACCTTCTTGAGGGCAACTATCTCGCCAGTCTGTGCAGGAAAGAAGGAGACACGGCCCACCCACCCCCGGCTGGGAGAAGGGCGGGAAGAGAGGGGACGCGGCCCCGCCGGGTTGCCAGAGGCCGAGGCCCTCCTGGCGGGGGCGCAATCGGAGCACGGAGGGAAAGCGGGTCTGGGACCAGCCCGGGGCCCGCAGTCCCGCCGCTGGGTGAACGGGGGCCAGACAACCGCGCGGAGGCAGGCGGAACGGACCGCGGGCAGTGAGAGAACGGCCGCCTCACAAGGACCGAACGGAGGAGTTGGCGCGTGGGGCAGAGGGCAGGTGGCGTCCACGCCCGCCGGCCCGGCCGCGGCCCCGCCTCACCTCCGCGTGCTTGGCCTTGAAGACGACGCCGTGGGCGCCCTCCCCGATGCGGCCCAGGATGCGGTACTGCTCCATCGGGGACAGCCTCGGGCCGCGCCGCAGCTTCCCAACCCCACCACGGCTCCGCCCCAGCGCGGCGACCCCAGCGCGACGCCGTTGCCCAGCAACCCCGGCGAGCCCCGCGCACGCGCACGCCCTCAGGGGCGGGGCTCTGACTTCCTGCGTTGACGGGCAACCGGCTCCCAATGTCCGCTGCGGCGGCCGCGCTCGAGGAGGTGCGCATGCGTGGAGGGGACACGGTGTGCTCTAGCTGCGGTTCTCCGTGGAGTCATCCGCCAATCAGTTACATAAAAACAGTGGAACGGTGCTCAGACCCCCCACTCCTAAGTGTATGGAACTGCCATTTCCATGTTTACCACAGGGAAAGTGACAAACGCAGCACATCAGGGCTCCTCGCATTGTTCTCTCCGTGCCTGGACTGCAAGTGAGGGGGAAATGTGATAATGCAGGGAACATAAATGTGTGTCACCTCTGCATCTCCTACTTTCCGAACAGTGCAAAAGCTGGAGGAAAACGTCTCCAGTATCCTGCGTCTTCAGTGTTTGAAAACGATTATCCCCCATACAGGCTAGCCGCTCCCCTCCAAAGATAAAAGGAAAAAGACGTATCCAATTCAGCGAAGACGCAGCTCATGTCACTGAAAATGAGTGAAGTTGTAATGTACATGTCATTGCTTCACTTATAAAACCCGTCACCATGAAGTTACCAGACAGCATTTGTGTTGTGACCACACTCAATTGTCACTGATGTGAGCAACTTTGCAAACTTAAATGAGTAGCTTTCTTTCATAGTCTGATGTGAAATCATGATTAACTTGGAAGTGTGGGTTGACTGTGGATGCGAGAATTTGGCAGAAATCAACAAAAGCATTACATGAAAATCATTTGCCTAAATGGAATTTACAGTAAAGAGGAATATATATGTTATTATTGTATGTAAATTAAATTGTATGCTACATCCGTATTGTATTAGTAAAACTTATCACACAGATGTATGTGTGTATACTTATAGGTTGGTTGGGGGGACAGTGTGTATATTTGAGGATGAGAGAAAGTTTTTTGATTTTGGGGGTGTGAGAGTCAGGGTCGTCCGGTGTATCTGAAAATGTGATATACTTGTGTGTAGGCCTCTTGAGGAATATAGGAACTCAGGGGGTACTGTAGCTCGAATGTCCCCCTTAACCCCCAGTATTGGAACTTAACCCCCAGTATTGTGGTGGAAGGTGCAGGCCTTTATTATTATTTTTTAAAATTTTTGTTGAATCATAATTGATTGTACATATTTTGGTGGTTCAGTGTTGACATATGTTGATCAAATCAATATTACTAGTATATATATTGTTACAAATTATACTTATTCTTTATGCAGGTTCGCCTTTAAGAGGTGATTGGATGGGAAGGACTGTGTCCTGTGAATGGATTGACCCATTCATGGAGTAATGGGATAATGATTTAATGGGTTTTCTAGGGCGTGGTTCTGAGGGCTTCATACAGGAGAGCAAGTGAGGAGGTCAGCCGTCTTGCTCTTGCCCTTCTCACCGTGTTATACCCTGGTCACTGTGGGTCCCTAGAGAGTGTTCACACCCAGAATAAGGGCCTCACCAGATGCACCCTCTGGACTGTGGATTTCCAAGCTTCCGAAAGTGTAAGAAATAAATTTTGTTTCCTTAAATGACCCAGTTTCAGATGTTCTGTTATAAGCAACAGAAACAGACTAGTACAGGATGTGTGAATGGCTTGTTGTATGTCTTTATTTGGGAATCCGTTTAGAATGTGTTTTTATGGATGTATAATTTGGGAGTTGCTATGTATTTCATCGGTTGGTGAGAATTTCTGATATGCGTATTCACACGTCGTTCGGCTGTGTCTGTGTGGATATTTGGGATTAAGGGAAGGTCCTGACCTTTTGCTAGAGTGTATAGGGTTGGGCGTATGTGGAGGTTGTGAGATGTAATGCATCTATACTCAAAGAGTTTAGGTGTTTGTTATTTGGGTTTTGGAGGAATATTTTACCTGTGTGTTTGTTCTGAATGTTGAGGATTTGTGTGTCTGATGGTGGGTGTGGAAGTGTTCTCTGCTTGTGCATATGGGCAATGTTAGGGAAAGTGCTTGTGCATATTTCTTTGGATGTGCAATCTGTTTTATAGATTTGGGGAATGTAGGAAGACCATTTGTGTATTCAGGGTATGCTGCATGGTTATGTGTGGTTTTTTTTTATTTGTAATCTTCAGGAAATGTGTATGAGTATTTCAGTGGGTGAGGACAGACTTATGATTATTTGGGGGAAGTGGTAGGATGAATATGTTCAGTTGTGGGGTGGGAAGTGAGAAGTATTTGGAGGCTGTGAGACTGTAAATTAGTGCACCCATTATGGAAAACAGTATGGAGATTCCTCAAACTACAGATAGAACTACCATATGATCCAGCAATGCCACTGCTGGGTGTACATCCAAAGGAATGGAAGTCATCATGTCGAAGGGACACCTCCACTCCTATGTTTATTGCAGCTCTATTTACAACAGCCAAGAGTTGGAACCAACTTAAATGTCCATCAAAGTATGACTGGATAAGGAAAATGTGGTATATATACACAATGGAATACTACTCTGCCATAAAGAAGAATGAAATTCCGCTATTTGCGGCAACATGGATGAACTTAGAGAAAATTATGTTAAGTGAAATAACCAGGCACAGAAGGAAAAATACCGCATGTCTTCACTCACAAGTTAGAACTAAAAATAAATAAACAAATAAACAGTAAAAGAAAGAGAGATAGATGTGACGATCACAATAATTTGTTGAACTTTCAAAAGGAGAGAACAGAACTGAGGCCACCAGAGATGGGAAAGGGGAAGGAGGTTTGGGATAAATTGGTAAAGGGCCACAAAAAATGATTACATTACGTAATGATAAATATAGTAATTACCCCGATTTGAGGATTGTGGATTGCACACAGGTATTGATTCCTATAGCTTTGTAGTATAGTTCTAAGTCAGGCAGTGTTATGCCTTTGGCTTTACTTTTGTTGCTCAGGATTGCTCTGGCTATTCGGGATCTTTTGCTGTTCTGTGTGAATGTTAGAATTGTTTTTTCTATTTCTGTGAAGAATGTCATTGGTATTTTGATGGGAATTGCACTCTGTAGACACTTTGGGTGGTATGGACATTGTGAAAATAGGATATCTTTCCACCTTTTTGTGTCTTCTTTAATTTCTTTCAGTAATGCACACAGGTATTGATATTCAAAGCTGTACCCCACATATATGTACAATCAATTATGTTTCAATTAAAAATAAATAAATAAGAATTTAATAACAATACATCTACACTATTTGTAAATTTTGAGTTTAACATATAATGACCAACTGGTTAAAGTTGTTTTGTTCAAAAAATAAAAATAAAAAAGTAAAAGAGGTCCTTACTCCTGAAAAGCAAAATAACTCTCAATTGCTCTGAGCTGGTAGAGGTACTGGGTTCCCTGGATATGAGAATCGGTTCCTTGATCATTTATAGAAGACTCAGAAATAAGAAAACACTTTTGAGAATACGATCGAGCAAGAAGGCAAAATATTGAACAGGAAATTGTGCTCTGTTTATGCGTGTTTATGCTATGTTATGTCTGACTTACCAGAGTCAGATCAAGTTGAAAGAGCTGGAAGGGAATTGGCGTTGATTGGGTGTCAACTCTGTGCCTGGTACTGTGAGGCACTTTACACATGTGTGTGCCATCCTTAGCCCTACCAGGAAGCATCCTCCCCACCTGTTTGCACCTGCAGACCTGGTGCTCAGACACGTGGATAGCACTTGGCTGGTTCCCAGCCTGTCCAGCAGCAAGGATCAGGCCTGCCCTGCCTCTACCCAAATGTGTCCGAGACACACAATGTGACAGCACCACAGGTCAGAATGCAGCACTAGGACCCTTTGCTCAGATGTTGGGCGCCCACCCAGAGCCTGTTGCTGTTTCGCTGTGACTCCGTTTGCCTTTCCCAGCACATGCGTCCAACCGGAGAAGCCTGGCGGGAGACAGTCCATCTTACTCTCATCCGAGTCCTGGTTCCCAGGCACCTCTGAGATCCCTGCTTCATGTTCTCATCTCCATCTCTGCGTGGGAATATTTCTACAGAGCTTGCAGGGAATTGCTGACCTGCAATGACGGAAACCAAGAATGGGAATGTTTCTATTAATATTGGCCCCAGATAAACCACCTACTCTTTCAGACAAGCATGATCTGGCAAGGGACGAGGTGCGCTGGACACGGCATCTGTGGCTTCCCACACAGTGTCTCGTGCTCCTGCCGTGGCAGAAGTCCTGCTTTCACAGGAGCTGCTCAGTCCTCACCCTCCAGAGAGCTGCGGAAGCTCCTCTGTGTCTCTTGGCCTAGTTCTTTGCGGTCTCCATCAGCTTTATTCTCCATCAACATCACAGGGTCTCTGGTAGTCCAGCTCTGTTTCCAACCAGCAGCCCAGAAAAGTGTTTACTGAAGAAGAAAAGTGAATTAGGAAACAGCTGTGAGAAGGGCAAGGGCGCGGTCCCCCGGGGCTCACACTTGGCCATCTGCATCTCCTAGTAGGGCTAATCTCTCTAGTTCTCAGAGAAGCAGCCCATTAACTCAGACAGCTGGGAAATGATGGAAACCATCTTCTTTTAAGAAAGTTCTTATTATGCAGTGTTTACGTTTCAGGATATGGGGGGCTTTGGACCAACAGCTTTCGAGAGCTGTCTGAGCCCAGAGGCGTGGGTGCTGGGAGCTCAGTCTTCCTGTCCAGACCCAGGCAGGGTCTATACAGAGCCAGCTTAGTCCAGGGTACTTGTGCTGACTGGCAGATGGCTGGATTTAGATTTTTTTTAGATGTAGTTTATAATTTGGATGTGATTCCTGTCTGAGGGCTGCTTCCAGTTTTCTTGCAACAAAGTTTCCTCTGAACTAGGTCTCCTGGAGAAGGTTAATTTCAAGGATGGTTCTGGAGATGCATGGTGGTAATGGTTGCACAATGGCAATGTATTTTTCCCCCCACATGTATCATTTATTAGCTTTAACCTTGTAAATTGCATATTAATGAGCACACTTCAAATGATAGTATGGTTCATAAACTATTACTGTAAAACTGAACTTCATCATTTGTTTTCAGTTTTATTAAGGGTGAATGTACTAATACCACTGAACTGTATGCTTAAAAATGGTTAAGATGGTAAATGTTAGTTATGTCATGGGAATCATGCCATGATTTCTACAAAAGGGGGTGTGTTGCTTTGCCTCCCATGGATTTGTCACCCCTTTTCCCCTGGGTGATGGAGCCACCAAATATTACTCAAAGCCCATCTCTTTTGAGCAGTGAGAAGCCCCAGAAAGGGGTTAATATCCCAGGACCCTCAAGCGTGAGGCATCATTCCATTTGGGTAATTAACCACAAATTGGGGTTCTCTTCCTGCCTTTATTCTCCAGACCAGCAAGTTACAGGAAGAGACATAGGTGGGGTTTTGCTAAGTATAATTTCACAAGTTTTACAATAGAAACTGGTAACATTTAGACAATTAAGTGACCCACTAACAAAGGCTTGATTTAGCAAACTTTCTGTCTCTCTCCAGCAGCTTTGCAGTAACTTTATATATTAATCAGTAACTTGTCTGTCTTTGAGCCAGCAACCTTGCTGTGTTACAATTCTTATCTTGCAACAGAGACTCAATAGCCTGGGGAAAATTTCCTGTCCTTTGCAAGGTCAATATTTGAAATTGCAAGGCTTTGGAAAACCAGGCCCTGTGAAGTACATTTGTTTTATGAATCCTCTACAGGGGTGGGTGGACTCTATTTTCATTATCTTGAAACCTGGGGTATGGAGGGTAGAACCTGGAAGTCACACAGAAGCGATCTGGTGTGACCTCCAGAGCTAGGCCACAAAGGGCAAAAGACAAGAGGCACTGCTGGCCCGGTTCTGTATCTCTCTCTTCCCCCCACTGCCTCTCCCCCTCCCCACTCTGGCTTTAAAGGAACAGCATCACCATGAACTGTTCCTGCCTGACCCTCAGCTCCCCTGGACTGAGCTCCTCCCATGCAGGCACTCTAGAGCTGAGACCTCAACAGTGAACGAATAAATAAACACTCATCTTAAAATTATTGTTTAAGTTGTGATATGCACGAGGTACAAGGTTATGAGTGTGCATAGACCTGAGGGTCCAGGAGGGCCTCCCTTGAGTAGTAACCTTTGACCTCAGGCCTGTGCATGAGTTAGAATTAGGGGTCAAGGGGAAGGAAGAAGGGAGGTTGCTGCAGTCCCCATCCCAGGTCTGCTCATCCCAGGCTGTGCTAATAGACCTTCACCCCCCCATATCTGCCTCTCGGGCCAGGATCTGTGCTCAAGGGTCCTCATCCCACTGTATCCTGTCTTACATACTGGGTCTGGGGAAAGGGGGGTCGCTCCTCACAGGCCAGTCCTCAGGGACTGCAGCATGGGGCAGAGGCACCCTGCAGTGGGCTCAGGCAGGCCAGGGGAGTGGGGGACCTCAGGGCAGAGATGCAGGCTCCCGGGGTCCAGACTGGTGCCTGTGGGGTGGGAGGCAGAAGCTCAGGTCCAGAGGGCTTGGAAAGTTCAACTGAGGACCGCCAATGTCTGTGAATCAGGAAAGGCTTTGCAGAGCTGGATCTTCCTTTTGCAGCCTCTCAGCCATTCAAGCAGATCCTGGGATGGGAGTGGGAGCTGCTGCAGGAGGAGGTGGGGACCCCAAGACTCCATGAGCCCCTTTTCCCCACTGGCAGCCTCTTCTTGTGGCTGTCACTGCCCCCCGGGAGAAATTGTGGGTCCCTGGAGCAGCCTTCCACTCCTCCCTCAATATGGTCACCCTGGCTGGGCCACATACCCCACGGCCTAAGCAGCAGTATCTGCCTCTAGTCTCTGTGCCCATGCCCATGCCCAGCTGCACCCCATCCTCCTGGCACCTCGGTCTGGCTCACTCAGCTCATCCTGGGGAAGGAGCACAGAGGATGTGTTCTCCAGAAGGCTGCTCTCTCCACTCCTCTGATTTCCCTGATTGCACTAAAATTGAGCAGTTTTATGTCTGACCACACATTCACTCTGAGTCTTCAGAGGCCTTAGTCATCATGATACATGCAGCACCTAACACAGATACTAGTTTAACTAACTGTAGAAACATCAGAGCTACCACCTGCATCATGACACACGTCTCATTTGTCTATACGAGTCACTGGAGAGAGGGAGTGTCTAACAAATGACCCAACCACGGGACACACCATTCTGTGCATCTGAAAGTCTAGCCTGGGAGCATTGCCCTGGGTGTTGGGATGTAAGACTGTCACCTCTCCTTTGTCACCTCTCTCCCCCTGGGTGACAGAGATGCAAAGGATTACTCAAAGTCCATTCCTTCTGAGCAGTGAGAAGCCCCGAAGGGTTTAATTTTCCAGGAACCCTCAAGAGAGAGGCATTCCTCCTCAGAAAAATAACACCAGACTTGGGTCTTTCCCAGTATTTATTTTGCATGGCAGAAAGTTACAGAAAAGGAACATAGGTGGAGTTATGGCCAAGTATAGTTTAATAATAGAAGCTGGTAACATCAGTGAAACAACAAAATGACATTCCATAACGCAATTAGTAAAAAGTTAAGTCGGTCCACCAACAAAAGCTTGTTCTTAGCAAACACTTGCTTTCCCTACAAAAATTTCCTTGGCATATTTACATGTCAATCAAGCAACTTTCTTAACATATCAATCAGTAGGTTAACCTGCACCAAGGACATCTGTCCCTGAGTCAGCAATTTTGCTGCGTTACAATTCTTTATCTACAACAGAGAGTTTAGCCTGGGGAGATTTTCCTGTCTTTTGCAAGCTTAACATTTCTATGTGCAATTTTAAAAAGTTAGGCTAAACCTGAAACAACAGGGCTTTGGAGGCCAGGGCCTGTGAAATACACTTGCCTTATAAATGTTAGTGCTCTCTACGTAAGACTCCTCTCTTCTAAATTATAAAATTCACATGCCCCATTTTAACCTCAGGCTGGGCTCTTCTGAAGCAACCACTTTAGAAAGCAGAATTCAGTTGGTTCCAACAGTCTTTCATGTGGAGGGCTTTGGTAGATGGGCAAGGACTCCTGAGAGACCCACCCTGAGCCAGGCAGGCGGGCCGAGCCCGCAGTGGGCAGAGAAGATGACCTCACGGTCCCTGCTGCTCTGCCCCAGCAGCTGTGGGAGATTTTTTTTTAAGTGATATGAAGGAAATATTGTAATCTCTCTGTTATTTCCAGAGACTGTTTTGCTTCTGCAGGAGAGAAAATAAAGTGTTGGATGAAATCTTCTTGCCAAGAGAAAACCAGTTGTGAATAGTTGGGCCTGGAAGTAAACAAAATGTGTTAAGAAACATCCTCCCAGCAAGAATGTCTCTGCACTGTCCTGTCCCCTGCTCTTCATTTCTCTCTCTGAGGTGTTCACATTGCTGTTGGAACCTTGCTCTGTCTTTCAGAGGGGTTTGCAGATGTTTAACTCAACATAGAGGATAGGTCGTTTTGAGCATAACCTGTTAAAATCAACATGACCTTGTCCCTTTTCCATCAACTCAGGTGAGGTGCATTTAGTTTTTAAATTTGCAAATGAAAAGAGATTAGTAGAAGAATAAGTGGGGTTTTTTAAAAATCATTTTTATTTTTTATTTCAGACACTCTAGGACATAGACAGTAAATATTTGCCGCATTTTTCATCTTCTGATTGTTCTGCTTATCTTCTGCTGCATAACAAACCACCCAAAGAACTAGTGGTTTGAAACAGTGATGACTGTTTTTCCAGTTGCAAATCTGCGCTCTGGGCAGGGTGCGGCAGGACAGCTCATCTCTGCTTCTCACACTTTCAGCTGGGGCCACTCAGTGGTGGCTGCAGGAATCATCCGCAGGCTGCTCCCGGGCCTGGTGGGGATGCCAGCTGTTTGCTGGGCCCTCAGCGGGAGCCCTTGGTCAGGACACCTACGTGTGGCCGCCTCATGGGCCCTGGCCTTCCTCACACAATGGTGGCTGAATTCCAAGTGCGAGTGCTCAAAAGTTCTATTTGTCAGAAGCAAGTCACTAAAGCTGCCCCATATTCTAGAAGAAGGGAGTTAGACTCCACCTTTTCATGAGACGAATGCAAAAGATTTGTGAACACACTTCAGAGTCGCCATAATGCCCTTGTCAGATATTGCTAATTAGTGGGTGAACCTGGGCCCACTTCAGAATCCTTCTCAACACAGTGTTCCAGTCAGCAGCTGGCCACTGATTGGAGCTGGCCCCAAAGCTGAAACCCATGTGACACCCTTGCTCTAGACCAATGGTCCAGTACAGGACAGGACCAGAGGCTGTCAGTAATGAAGTCCCTATATATACATAATAGAACTACATAAACAATGTAATAGGTTCTCCATAAAGACAAGTTTATCCTACTTAAAGATTGTCATTCTTCTGAGACAATGTACTTCCTGCATTTGGGGGTTTAAACTGTCCTCTCCCTTGTAATTGAGGAGATGATAAATAGTGGTTTGGTTGATTGAATGTCCCTTTAAAATCCTGCTGATCCATGCAATTCAAAAGTCATGGTCCCTTTCCCTAGGCCATTTATTGGTGGTTGACATTTCGCTGTTATAAAACTGGGGTGTCACATGGCACAGACACACGGCGCCTCACACCTCACCTCCGCAAGTTTACCGTTGAAGACCTACACGTTGCTCCTTTGGAACTACCACATTTTCCCTGCTGGGTGTCTAGGGCAAGCTCTGGTTTTCTCTTCCTCTCTTTTCTACCTTCTTTCTGGGCTATCTTGGGCATGGTGAAGAATCTTGATAAGTGATGGGCGTGTGCTCCTGGTATAACCAGAAGCTAAGCTTTCTGCTAAAGACCATCCAACACTCCGATCTAAGCATCCCTCTCTTGGACATCCCCATGGGCTTGTCAACTCAAGTGTGAGCCTCAGTATAGTGAGGAATGGTGGCCTCTGAGTCAACATGGGGAAGATATTAAATATGGAAAGCAAACCACAATGATACCTTGAAAAACAACAAAATATAGAGCTAACAACCAGTGTCTAAATGCAAACAACACTGGCTGGGTTTTAGGCGGCTTCTTTGTCCATTGTCTCTTCTGTTATCAATCAGAGAAATAATTGGCCATTTTACTCACAGAGATGGGGTCCAATTTAATAAAGAAAATACAGTGGCTATTTTTATTGCAAATCCTTGGAAATTTTAGAAAGGTTAGAGAATCCATAGAATTTTCCAGAACACAGAACATGGAATAAAGTCACCAGGCTGTATATTAGGTCTCTAGAAAGAGGGAAAGGTCAAAGAAAAGGAGGAAGGGATTTGAGAAAGCAAAACAGAGATCCATGGGATAAACGACGTCTGTCACCTTGTGCTGCAGCTTAGGTTAGGAGAAAATGAGAACCGGGCTTCTCTCACTGTGACGCTAGGAAGTCACCAGGGCGGTCAGTCTGTCCCCTCCCCTGGGCACAGGGCCTGGCCGAGATGTGCTTTATTTCAGATTATTGGTTTTCACCTCAAGGCTTTACTGAACTCAAAGGGAGAAGAGAAACACTGACCCTAACAAGTACAGTGGAAATTGCTCTCCCACCCTGGTCATTCCCTTCACAACAAGAACAAAAACAAAACAAACCCAAACCCTGTCACCAGGACCCAAGGAACACATCGCGGTGACACACAAGGAAAGCAGAGGGCCCTTTCCAGCTCTCGGATTTCAAACCACAAGTGCACGTTCTCGTTCCAGGGCCTCGGAGAAGCGATGTGTTCCTTGGGTCCTGGTGACATTAAGCTGAATGAAATAAGCCAGACACAGAAAGACAAATCCTGCAAGAGATCTGCTCTTGAGAACAGGAGCTAGAAGGCCCTGTCGACACCCGTCCCTTCACACAGGGGAGGGAAGCAGAGGCACACGGGGTCAGCTGGCTGTCCAGTGGGAGCAGTACCTGAGCGCTGCCACCCGTGCCTTTGCCTGCGGCTCTGAGGCTGATGGTGCAGCTTATGTCACGAGGAAAAGCATGAACCGCAAATCCTGCGGGTCTGAGAGAAAACAAAACAGACCGTGCATCAGCCAGACTCGGAGCAGGGGCTGCAGCCGGGCTCGGGGACACCCGCTGCACATCCTCTGAGCTCCTGGAAGCCCTTTCTGGCCTCCTAGTTAAGAGGTATCTGTCATTACACATTCTTGGAGCATTTTGTAATTCCTCTGACAATTTATCCCCTGGCCAATGAATAATTCGGCAGTTACTTAAAGTAACTCCCTCTGGAATGTGGCACAAGGGTCAGCTGCACGCCTGCCTTGTCTGCTGCTGGGTTCCCTGTGCCTAGACTAGTGCTTTGCACATGCAAGTCTGCTAGTTTTGGTTGAATAAGTGGATGGATGGGGCGGATGGGTGGATGGATGGATGGGTGGGTGGATGGACGGGTAGGTGGATGAATGGACAGACAAACAGATGGAAGAATAAGTGGATGGATATAGATGGGGATGGGTGGATGAGTGAATGAATGAATGAATGAATGGGTGGATGGGAGGATGGATGGACAGATGGATGGATGAGCCCACAGGGTCACTGAAGCATTTGTTCTCTAACTTCTGAACTGAACTCCACCAGGTGCCTGTAAGCAGAACTTTCTGTTGGGAGGCTGAACATCCAGGTGTGTTGGCCCCGAGCAAGGGCAGTTGGAATGGGCAGGTAAGCGTGGTGTCCTGCCCCAGACGCACTGATGGGAGGGCGGGGCCCTGTCCCAGGGGAGAGCATTGCCCAGACTGTCAGGCAGCTTCCTGGGCTCTGTCTGCGGAGCTCAAGCAGAACAGAGCCTGTCCTGTCTCGATAGGGCCTCCTCCATGTATAAACCATGCATGTATTTATGCAACACTTTAGTCCTCATGGAGACCAGAGGTGACCAAAGGGGTTTGTGCTGCCCGGGAATGCTGAAATACCACCCTAGACGCCTTTTATGGCTGCTCATGCTCAGCAATCTTTCTTTAAATCTCATGTTGGAGCCTGATATACATCCATTAACTTCATTCCTCTGTGAACAGAAACATCTGGCAAAGTCTATGTGACTTGTTATGCTTATGAGAGAAATACGTCCAGTACAACCCCCATTGTCAGCCAGTGCAGCGCAGTAAAAGGCATGTTGTGTCGAGACGGGAAGCCCAGGGACCCGGCTGGGCCCTGCACCTCCTTTGGTGGGTGACCGGGGTCAGTTAGTACTCTCCAGGATTAAGTCTTCCAATTTTAATTTTGAGTTATTATTTATTGAACACCTCCTTCGTTCAAGACCCCCTACCCCGTGCTGAGTAAAAGTTACAGATCATTGCCACAACTCTCCCCTCACTCAGGTGGGTAAATAAATGCCCAGAAATGACTTTTCAGTATTACAACAGATTCCAGCCTCTGTTTTCTGACTCTAAAACGTCACCTTTTTCCATTAAGCCAAAGGGCTCTTTTTCCTGTGAAATAAGGAGACTTGGCTGGATTTCCATTTTCCAAATTTGTGTTTCCTGTACACTCGTATGCAGAGAGTGACTGATAATTCCTCTGTCCCCTTCTCCAAAGAGTGTGTGATGAAGGACACTGAGGAAGGACCCACAGGTGTCTCTGGGACTTTGTGATGTCCACCAGCATGTTTCAGATGCTAGGATGACTTAGAGCCAGAGCTCTGCTTAAATCTGTTTACTCCAGTATTTCCCTAACTATTGGGCCTCTGGAACACCTTAGTCCCCTGAAACTCCTACTAATATCTTGAAGATCACCTATACACATGCATATAAAAATGTTTATTGAACACCTATCATGTGCTGGTGCACAGGGTAGAATTCAATTTATGATGGAGGTGTGGCCCAGCCCTGCTCTTGCCTTCCACACCTCTGATTCTGCAGAGCTCTCCACTTCTCCCCCCATGAACGTGTTTACAACTTTCAGCACTGCAGACAGCTGCTGCGTGGAGAAGCTCGCTGCAAACTCTCCACAGGGGCTGGGGCTGGGGATGAGCACTTGCTGTTCAATTTCAAGAGTTGTGCAACACTGCACGATTGTTTTAAAGTCCCTTTCCCTGGAAAGGCCAGATCTGGATTCTGTGTGACATTTACCCAGTGCAATATCTCCATTGAATAGAAAGAAATGTGCAAAACATTACAACTGAGCTGTTGTAACAAGCTTTTAAGTTGCAAAGATTGAATATGTGTGCAAATCCCACCCTGAAGTTCCTCATAGTTTGACAATCACCCTGTTCCTTCTGCTCTCTCTGCTTTCCTCTGCAGCTCCAGATGCTGTGATGTAGAGGCACGAGCTGCAGTGGGCCACGTGCCCTGACTCCATTACAAACTGCAGCCTTTGCGTCATTCAATCTCTGTCTCTGCTCCACTTTAGGACAGCTGCCTTCAGAATGTGGGGCTGAAACGTCTGTGTCCACTAGAATGGGTCACTTACTCAGAATCTGCAGCTAGGAAGGAGCCATGGAGCAGAGCCTGTGTTAATTTGCGGCACGCTGAACTGGACAAATGGTCTGTAATGCCCACACAGAGCGAGTGTGAGTCCAGGCCAGGGCAGTGGCTGTGGGCATTTGCTCAGGTAGGTGTGTCCTTTGGAGCCTAGGGAGGCTTTCCAGCTCAGAAGCAACACAAGCCAGTGTGTCATTCTCTGCAAGCCAGCACTCCATCCACACCCATGAGGGACGAAGCCATGTCATCTGTCATAGCAGCAAAGTCCAGGGCTTGCAGATCTGTCCCCTTCCTAAGATACGTAATAATTTAGAAAACCAAGAAGAGAGAGACCCTCTTGCCTTGGATGCCACTTATGGAAATTAGTGAGGAGCAGACAGCACATTCAAATTAGGATATCCTGGGGAGGGTTTAGTAAAGAGATCACTCCTAAAGGGGTTGGCAGGTGAGGGGGACCATAAAGGACAGTGCAGTACACTAGGACCAGGGGAGCAATGCCACTTCAGTTACGGAAGTCCTGAAGGAAAGAGTCAGGCAGAGAAGGCCACCTGCAGCAGCTCCAGGTCGCCACAGGGAGGACTCTGCAGGGACAAGGACCCTGACTTCACCTTCCCCACCTCCCTCTGATTTCTTGCTGGGGCCTCCCACTGGTCTATCCCAACTAGAAGCCAGAGGACAGAGGAGTCTGTCGACTCAGCCACTCAGGAGGCTTCCAAGGCAGAAGGAGGGTGGAGCTGGAGGGAGAGAACAAATCACAGGGGAAATGAAAGACATCCAGGGCACCTCTGAGGTCCAGTCGCCCTCGCTGACAGTGGGCCAACCACCAGACTTGTGAGTGGGGCTGTCCCCAGCCCTCCAGCCCTAGACACAAAACTGTCCAGACTCAGATGCATACGACAGTGACGCGGGTCTGCCCCAGCCACGAGAACTGCCCAGCTGACCCACAGAACTGTGAGAAATCATCAGTGTTTGCCATTTGAAGCTTATGTGTTGGGGTCGTTTGTCATGCAGCAGAAGCTAGCTGATACACCCTCACAAGGCTGTCGTAAAGAGGAAAGGAATTAAGATGAGTGAAGCATTTAGAACCGTGTTGGGCACAGTAAGTGTTCAGTAAATGTTAGCCTTTATTAACATTGGGTGGTGTCTTGTCACTGGATCCTTTCTCATTGTGGTCTGTTTCCTTGTATGGTTTGCAGTTTGGTTTTTGTCTTCAATTGTGAGTGCTTCCTTGGCAGGGGGCTTTTCTCCCTCTGTGGCAGCTCCATGGGTCTGGGGTTTGGGGCTGTCCTACAGAATGGTGTGGTGCTCATTCTGCTGGGTCGCTGTGAGTTTTCCAGATTAATTTCTCAGCTTGTGATATTCACACCACATGAGTTGTAAACACTTTTGCATGGTACAAATTGGGGTTTTCAATTTATTACTTAATATTTTTTCCTGTCGAGAGTCCTGGGCACACGGTAGGCTTCGTTGCTACTTACCTCGACTGATGGTGGAGTTTTTATTGATCTTCTGGAGGAAGTGTGATCAGACCTTGCAGGTTGGAGCCTCGCCCAGGCACCTCAGTTCCATCCCCAGCCCTGAGTGTTAAAGCCGTATTTCCATGACGGTCGAACCCCACTTCTGCACTAGGGCCACACCCAGTAATGCCTTGGGCGGCCTTGGGGTCAGCTTGTGCTGTAAGTTCCCTCTTTGTTTTGGAGAATATTCCTTTGTATTCTTTTGAACTAGGCTGTGCATCTTAAAACTGTTTTCATAGTGGTAGAAAAACCCAAACTTGCTCAACTGCTCCTTGCTGGAAGTCTCTTTCTTGGCAAATCTAATGAGTCATCCTTCTCTTTGAGTAAAGGGAAAAGTGGTTTCCAAAAATTGACTTGAGCTGAAAGGTGTTGTGACTCAGGTGATCTTTTAAAAGGCTGGTTTGGAGTTTCTTTGTAGTAATTTCCCTGAGAAAGTTCTTTGACAGTCATTCAAAAAACTGCTGTATTGTTCAATTGAGATAAGCCATGTGTCCAATAAATTTTTTAATACTGAAAATCAAAAAGTCAGTCTCCCTCCTCAATACCATCTCCCCGCAGCGCCCGGTCCAGCCCGAATCCAGGAGGCAGCTTCTTTTAATGATTCTCGCAGTTGTCATTACATTTTAAATGACACACTCGTGTTTCTTCTTTTCTTTCTTATTCTCGGACGTCACTGACTCACCATCCATGATGGATTACGGGCATTTCCTCCCTTGCATTACCCTCCACTCTCCTCTTGCTATTCTTCCTCTCTGAATATAATTAAATATTTTTTTCTTATTTTTATTTATTGATTTAAATGATGTACTTTAAATCTCTATTTCCCCATTCCAGTAACTTCATGGAGTAACTTGACTCCACTCAATATGAGAAAAAAACATTATCATCTAAGCTGTCCCCCCTCCTAGCCCTGTCACCCATCCAACACCTGTCAGTTACACTTCTATATTTAATTCATCAAAACTGGTAATATTTACATTCTGTCTTGCCCAGACTTCTACACTCAGACCTTGGGTTGACACTAAAAGTTGAAAAAAAAAAATACAGCCTTGACAATTTTTGTGTTACTACTATTCACTATTTAGAAGAAGTGGTGAGACAAAATCACATTTTTCTCTATAGGTTTCTGTCTGCTGCTAGAAGAAAAATGTTTCTGCTCAAAAACCAAATGCATTTTCTTTTGTTATTTCCCAGAAACTGCTTTCAGACTGTGAGTATCTTTGGAGTTTTGTTTTTTTTCCCCCGGGAGTTACTGTTGCCTTTCTTTTTCATTTCCAAATAATAATAATAATAATAATGATGATGATGATGATGATGATGGTGGTGGTGATGATGTTTTTCATTCGTTTATTCCTCAAACATTTGTTTGACACCAATTTACCGGTGGCTTTCTAGATTCTGAGAATAAAGATGTAAATAAAACAGGCCCATGTCCCTGCCCTTCTTGGAGCTTCCATTTATTCTGCCAGAGGTCAAGGTGGCCAGGAAGCAGATGAGGAGGTGAACACGTGTGGACAAGGAGAACAGGGTCGTGAGGAAGACGGAGCAGGGGCCACGAAGGAGCTGTGCACACGGGGAGGAGTGAAGGTCTTTCCGGAGTGACGTGCTGCTCCTTCCTGTTGCATCAGGGGCTTATCCCTCTTCATGCTCCCCTGATGTCCGTGGGGTCAGGAGCAGCGGTGAGTCAGTGTGGGCCGCGTCTGCTCGTCGACCCTGGGATTCTTGCCCGGGCTAATCCCAGGTCAGGGTCCTCTCTGGCGCTGTCCCCCAGCCCTCTGGGCCACGCTGCTCAAAGAACCACGTGTCTCCACACATCTGAGGGCTGGGTGGAAGCCAAGTGTCTGCATTCCCACCGCCGACACCGTCCCTTTGTCCCAGGCCTTTCAACCTGGCCTTGACATGCACATCTGCAGGGTGAGGGGGTGTGGAGCAGCTTTTCACGCTTGGTTTTGGGATTAAATGAAACTTTTGCTAAAAAATCGCTTCAGCCATGGCCAAACTGGTAGTTTCTGAGATATGATAGGTTGAGGGTAGCAATTTGGGTACAGTATCAAATTCATATGAAACTCTGTTCATTTTTCCTTTTCTGATCAGAAACACAGTGCTAGTGCCAGAAAACATTTACAGTTCTGACCTCTTGGAAGTTGCAGATGACACAGATTCTGGGTTTCACAGACCTTCAGAGTTTTCTTTCAGACAATAATGATTTCTTCTGACAAAAAAAAAAAAAACGACAGGAAGGGTTGTCTTGAGTGATTTCTTTTATTTGGTACTTTCCATATTCTCCAAATTTTATTTAATAAACATAGCTAATTTTTATAATAAAAAATGAAGTTTAAACTAAAAAGACATTAGATTTGCATAAACAGGAGACATGTATGTGACCCTTTTCTGCTTCAGGGCCCATCTGATGGAGTTTGGATTTATGATTAACTCACTAAGCAGCGCACTTTCGCTTTTGCATATTTTCCCACGAAGCCACAGAGAGTGAAGCAACGTAAGTTAAAAAAAAAAAAAGAAACTTTCTTAACGGCTAGAAAACATTTTCTATAAATTATGTCTGCACAAAGTGGGTTTCTTTTTATTTGAGTTTAGACAATTAAAAGACAATGGAAGGTGTATTCTAGCAGGTGTTGTGAATTCAAGAGATGAACAAAGAGGGGAAAAGGAGGTTATATGTGGAGGGAGGTCGCCGTGCAGGACACGTGGAAACCCTCTCCTTGCTCTAACAGTGTGCTTTGTAGCAGCCCGATCCTGCTGACATCTCATTGGAAATGCTGGACAAAATACCAAAGCCTGTGTCTGAAGATGTTAAGACCTGGTAGCTAGAACTTGACCAATATCCCAGAGAGAAGGAAAACACATTGCAGTGAGCTGAGCATTAGACACAGCTTGGCCCCTGCAGGAATTTATAGCTTCGCAAAAAGCTAGGAGCAAAAAGTCTGAGCGTCAGCAGCCACGTGGAGCTGCTGAGGTAAAAATGGTGGTCAGGGCTACCAAAATGCCTGCACTCAAGGGGCCAATCATCTGAACAGGAGAAAATCACAGAGAAGTGGGACTAACTTTAGATCCAAGTTTTCCTTTGAGACATTTTCAGATTTTAAACACTTGGTTGGTGCCATGTACTGAATTGTGTCCCCTCAAAGTTCATACTTGGAAGCCCTAACCTCTAATGTGACTGTGTTTGGAGATGGGGCCTTTGGGAGGTAATTAGGTTTAGCTGAGTCCATGGGGCCCTTGTGATGGGATTTAACGCTCTTATGAGAACAGCCACCAGAGAGCTTTTGCTATCTCTCTCCACCACGTGAGGACACCGCAGGAAAGTGGCCATCTGCAAGCCTCACTAGAAACTGGCCGTATTGCTTCTTGAACTCAGATTTCTAGTCTGGAGAACTGTGAGGAAATAAATTTCTGTGGTTTAAGCCACCCAGTCTGTGGCATTTTGTTATGATAGCCCAAGCTGGTGAAGACAATCGGCAAAAGAAACAGAAATGTTGGTAGTCTCACAATGTTGAGGAATACGAGCTTAGGGTCTGTCACTGAGCAGGGGTTCTAGTAAACTCTCCAGGTTTTCAGTTAGGGACCCCGAAGGACTGACGTCCACCAGAACTCTACCACGCACTGAAGACTGTGACAGCCTAACTCAGCTCAATCCATAATTGAACTGATGTAACCTGCCCCTCTTACCAGCCTGCCAGAGGCAGCTAGAGTGAACCCTCCCTGGAAGAAGATACTGCCATGCAGAGGAGCACTGTCCAGTGGAAGTATAATTTGTCACATAAATAATTGAAAATTTTCTAGTAGCCCCATTAAAATGTAAAAAGAAACAGATGAATTATTGTTAATAATATATTTATTTAACTAATATATTTAAAATATTATTGTTTCAAAAATAAATAAATAAAATATCATTGCTTCAATATATAAATAATATAAAAATTATTAATGAGTTAGTTTGCATTATTTTTTATTGCATCAAGTCTTTGAAATCCAGTAAGTATTTGATACAAAACTAACCACATTTCAAGTGTTTAATAGTCACCTAGTGGCTGCCTTACTGGACAGGACAGATAGAGATTCTACAGTTTCTTACACACAATGTCTAGCATGAAATAAAAAAAGCTAAACTCCAGGCATAACAGGAGACAGGACCAAGAGAAAAAAAGTAGACAATAAAAAACAATTCAGATAGGAAGATGATCAGACTAGGTTTTAAAATAACTGTGATTCATATGTTTAAGAAATTAGAAGACAAAATGGAGATTTAGCAGAAAACAAATCAATAAACCAAGTGAAAATTCTAGAACTGTAAAATGTAATAACTGAAATTAAGAGCTGCATAGATGGATTTAACAGCAGAATGGTTACATTTGAAGAAAAGATCAGGAAACTGGAGAATAAGCCAGTAGAAATATCCATAATGAAATACAGGGAATTAAAAAAAGTGTAAAATACGAAAAAAACCATATATGAAAAACAAATGTGACATGATGAAGTGGCCTAATATACATACGACTGAAATGCTAGGAAGGGAGGGGAAGAGATGATGGTGTAATCAATATTTAAAGAGAATTTCTCAGAACTCATGGAACACACAGAAGCAAGAAGTTTGAACCATACCTAGGGAACATCAGAGTAAACTTCTGAAAATTAACAACAAGGAGAAACATCTTTAGGGCAGCCAGAAAAAATTAATAAGGAATATTAACTTCAAAGGGGCGACAGTAGGATGTATGAGGTACCTCAAAAAGCTCATGGGAAATAGAATTTAAAGGTAATACTAATCTTGTCATGAACTTTTGAAGTCCCTTCGGATGTGTAGCTAATTTCTCAGCAGAAACAGTAAAAACAGAAGATAATGGAACGACGTCTTAATAGTGCTGAAAAGGAACGTCTGTCCAGGGCAGTCAGGTAGGAGGAGAGACCAGAGGCTGTTTACTCCATTTCCACAAAAGAAAAATAAACTCCTGGCTGTTTCTTGATGACTGATACTGCCTTATTGAGAAATTTTACTATTCTATTTTTGCCTTTTTGGATCGTTGCTGTCTATTATTATTATTTTTTTGCTCTTTTTATGTAACTGAAATAAAGTATTAGATATATTCTGATTCCAAGAATATAAATTAATATACTACTGATAAAATCATGAATCTCATTTTTGTGAAAACAATGTTTTATTAGTGGGACTTTCCTCCCATCAAATGCTTACAAATCAGAGCGGTCATTGCCCACACTAGCTGCACATTCCTGTGACTTATTAGAGTGCTATACAGTTTCTTTCCTCCTGCCACAATAAAATATATTATTTGCATGGCTAGTGAAGTCTTTAAGAGTCCCAGGCTTTTGACTAAGTCTCCTATTCACTGTGTGATCTTAGGCAACTTACTTAACATCTCTAAACCTTGATTTCACATATGACAATAATATCCAGATCCTAGGAGTTTGGGGACATAAATGACTTTATCCATATAAAATTCTAAGAGCAGTGAAGATTTTGGTTTCTCCAATAGGCATAGAGTCCACATTTCCAATTACTTTGCAATATTAGCAGAAAAAGCAAGTTCTTCTGGCAAATGTGCACCCTCGGCACCAGCTGACGACACCCATCACTAGGTGGGCTGACAGATGACAGGGCGTGTTCTGCTGGGAGAGCCGTGTGGTGGGACAGGATCAGTGTCCGCAACAGTTAGCAACAGATGGCAATAAAAGAGCAGAGGAGAAGGTCGTTAAAGCCACCACACTTTGTCGACCATCCTCAGGCTCAGGCGGGCACTGAGCAAA
The DNA here is from genome assembly GCF_027409185.1 of Cynocephalus volans. Classification (NCBI taxonomy): domain Eukaryota; kingdom Metazoa; phylum Chordata; class Mammalia; order Dermoptera; family Cynocephalidae; genus Cynocephalus; species Cynocephalus volans. The sequence goes on along the minus strand of NC_084465.1, from coordinate 161,234,008 downwards.
CCCCAGGCACGGGCTGCTTCCCAGGCTCTCCACCCTGAAAACACCCAGTGGAGTCCGCATGTGTCTGTTTCAAAGATGGGCAGCCCCCCTTCCTGCAGTGGTTTGCTGCAGCCACATGAACGGAAAGTTTAGTTTCTGGCCTGGGGTTTCTAGTCATTGGGTTTTTCAGTTCCTTGCCTGTGTCTATAAAGCTTCCTTTCTCTCTCTTTGCCTGGAGAAACTGCTAAATCTCTGAGTGGGGACCAGAAGTGGAGAATTCACAAAATCCCTACAACAACTATTCTAAGGTGGAGTTTGTTTTAATTTCATTGGAATCATTAAAGAATCAAGAAAAAATTTTAAATAATTCTTTTCAGAAACTGATCGGTAACACATAGGCTGATTAGATTCAGCTGTGTGATTATAATTTCTCTAACTAGAGCATGATCTGAAACGCAATACTGAAACCCAGGATCTAATTTTATTCAACTAGATAATGCATACTTATGATCTCTATCTTTACTTTTTCTCTTCTATTCAGTGAACTATCTCCATCTTTTATAAAAGCAGAAGATAGAGTACGGAAAAACATACATATCACAGGCAGGCACACGTATCATAAAAGCATACCCTTGCTTATTTTCACAGTGAAAACTCTTATGTAAATCAACAAAATGGTAACCTCCAAGGTCACCACATCTTCGGGTCTCAGGGCCTGGTAAGCTGAGTGGAGTGGGGCTCTGTCCACCCCATCCCATCCCATCACGGCTCAGCTTCCACATGAAAGCCTCCTCTTTTACCTGTTTTAAGGATTGCTCTTGGGCCTAGATTTTTGTGGCGGGCAGAGGGGAGGTTTTGCTGCTAACAAAACAAGTTAAAATAAAGATTTCATCCTGAGGTTCAGGGTTCCTATGTGGTCACAGCTTGGGATGTGGGAATGTGCTCTGGTGACGAAGCAAAGATACCAAGCCAAGACCACGTGGCAGGTGGGGCACAGGGTGAACACAGAGGCAAAGACACCCTGGTGTAGAAGCAGGGCATGTCCCAGAGCCAGATCTGTGATCGAGCCCCTGGTCACGAGTCACAAAATGGACAAGGTACCAACACTGGAGCGAGGACTCTGATGTCTGGGGTCATTTCCTCCTACGATGGTTCGTGTTGTGCTTTTGCAGAAAGTCTCGGTCTTCTCTAAAACCTGCAAGTTACATCCACTTCATGGAGTTATTAGCAGAGTCAAGGCCAAAACACACCACTCCACCCAGGCAACAGCTGTGGGAAGCTTCAGTTCCAGGTCTCCATGCATGATTCAGCCAAAGTTCCCAGAAATGGTGCTGGTACTTCCCAGGCAGTCTGAATTCTGTACCCAGCTCTCCAGAGTAGATGTCATTCGATTCTCTGCCTTGAAATGTGATTTCCCCCTTGCCCTCTGTTCCTCCACGTCAGATGTCCTAATCTGCTGCTCCTTCCATGCACCTGGGATGTGTTTCTTGGCTCCGGGCTGGTGACTCACTTCTGCTGTGATGCTTGAGCACTTAGCACCTCTGGCATCCCTGCATATGCCTTTCCTCACAGGCCTTCCCACAGTTACCAGAACATGCGCTTAGTTTTGTTGTTTTCTATTTTCCTCTCCCATAGCCTTTCCTCTCCTTTTGGGAGTAGTTTTCTCTCATGAGATTTTAAGGCACACTTTCTCTTATTCTGTTTTTCATAAAATATTTCTGGAATTTCTTTGGTGGCTGCCGTAAGAAATGCATTTGTACTGCCCTTGCCTTGTGTTTATCCTTCTGTCTACTGCAGTACAAAGCTAATCAATCACTCAATTCTGCACAGTCTTTATGTTTTGGGTTTTTTTGTTTGTTTGTTTGTTTGAGAGACCACAGTATCCACACCCTAAAATAGGCCCCATGAGGACAGTATAAAGGACACAGAGATGAGATGTGGTCCATGCCTTTCAGTAAGTGGTAAGAGAGCTGGAGGCCCCTGTTGATCAATACCTGATGTGGCCAGGACTCAACTCAGCATTTAATCAGCTGTTTAGTTTCCAGAGCCCTCGAGTAACGTTTGTGGAAATAAGACTTTTTTGCAACTCCTGTTTATTTTTTTTTTTAAAGTAGTTTTCACTACTTCCCCAGCAATTTGAACCATAGTATTACAGCCTGGGAAACAAGTACATATTTTGGGGTAGATAAACAGGTGGGTGGATAGATGGATGGATGAATAGATGGATGGATGGAGAGATGGGTGTATGGGTGGGTGGATGGATGGAAGAAAAGAAGGTTGGATGGATGGATGGAAAGATGGATGGACAAATGGAAGGATGGTTGGATCGACAAATGGATGGGTGAATGGATAAATGGACTACTTTCCTAGATATTGGCTATCTTTGCAGGGAGACAGTCTGCTGAGGTAGCCTGGTATGTCTGTGTGAATATGAGGAAGTTACTTAACCTTTCTGTGTCTTGTTTCTCATCAGTAGAATGGAGACAGTACAGGTCCATGACCTCTTTCTGAAATTTTTGTGCATTCATTAGGAATTTAGAAGTCTCTAGATTTTAAAGGGATACTGTAATTTACATGTAATTCCACTTAGGTCTGAGGCAGCACTACAATCAAGCACATTGATATTTCTCCATTGAGTAGTGTCAATAGTCACTCGATGGGCTAAAAAAAATGTATTGTACCATCTTAAAATCTTCTCAGTTGGTTTGCCACCAAATGAGTTATGAAAAACTTTTAGTTTCTAAAGCATTTTGGATCTTAGCATTGAATGTAAGGGAATGTGAATTTGTCTTCTCTACCTTTTAGAGCTTGTTTGAGGGTTTCCATAAAATTATCTGAGTATATATATATCAGTTTACTTGTTTATTCTCTACCTTCCCACAGTATTAACTATAATCATCATAAAAGTGAGGATCATGTTCAATATTATATGCTGGCCCCTAGCCCTGTGCATGACACAGAGCAGGTGTTCAGTCCAGCAAGTGGTATGAAGGGTGGAAGGCAGGGGAAGAGTCCTGACTTCTGCACTTACCTCCCCATGCTCTGCCACTAGTGGTGCATGCTCCGAACTCAGCAGCACGCCGTCGACCCTTGTTTTCCTGAACCACCTGCAACAGGCACCTACGATGGCCATTCCTTCCCTCCCCACACCCCCTTCGATCTCCAGCAGGCCTTTCACATTTGTTCACTCTCTCTAGAATGTTCTCTCCCTTCCGCCATCATTTCAAATGAGTCAGTTAGGATGGTGTCAATTACATGCACAGAAAAAAACAAATAAAATAGCAAAGGACATTTATTTGCTCCCATAACTGAAGAGGTCAAAGTTTTTTTAAAATTAAATTTTATTTTTTATTGTAACATAGTTGATTGTATAAATCTGTAGGGTTACAGCACTGTATATCAATACCCGTGTGCAATATATGATGCTCAAATCAGGATAATTAGTATATTCATCATTATATGATGTAATTGATTTTTGTGTCTCTTTACTAATTCCTCCGTTACCTCCCCCCATCCTGGCCTTCCCACCTCTGGTAACCTCAGTTCTGTTCTTTCCTTTTGAAAGTTCAATGTATTATTATGATTGTTGTATCCCTCTTTCTTTCTTCTTAATTTATTTGTTTATTTTTAGCTCCCACTTATGAGCAAGGACATAAGTATTTCTCTTTCTATGACTGGCTTATTTCACTTAACATAATTTTCTCTAAGTTCATTCATGTTGCTGCAAATGGCAGAATTTCATTCTTTTTTATGGAAGAGTAGCATTTCATTGTGTGTATATACATTTTCCTTATTTTCATTTATTCAGTTGTCTGACAATGGACATTTAGTTTGGTTCTGACTCTTGGCCATTGTAAATAGAGCTGCGATGAACATGGGAGTGCAGGTATCCTGATTTCTATCCCTTTGGGCATACATCCAGCAGTGGAATTTCTGGATCATATGGCAGTTCTATCTGTAGTTGTTTGAGGAACCTCCAGACCATTCTCTACAATGGCTGCATGAAGAGGTCAAAGTTAGAATGGATTTTGGTCAAGGGCAGACTCTTGGTAGTGTCACCTCTTGTCTATTTCCTGCAGAATAGGATTCACTGCAAAGCTGGCTCTCTTCATGCTGGTAGGATTGAGGTAGGAGGTGTTCAGTTTCCCTGGGTTTGGGTTTCAGGCCACTCCCCTAGGTCTCAAACCATTCCCCTAGGACTCAAGCCCCTCCTCTGAGTCCTGAGCTACTGTTGCTTTTTGCTCCATTTCTTGGCATCAACACATGGAAATAGAGACAGCAGGAGGCAGACTTATGTAATTCCAGTGGCTGAGCATGCCCAGTAAAAGGAGTTTGTCCTTGAATGACCTAACACTGGGAGCACTAGAGAACACCATGTATATTTTAAGTAATTTTTGGTGCACATGTTGGAATTTAATGAATGAGCATGCTCCAAAGAGATGAATGGAGCATGTGCGAGGCTATGTTACATAGCCTATTACATAACTGGGAACCACCCCCTTAGTTGAATATTCATCATTAGCATGAAAATGTATAGAACAGACAACTATAAAGGTAGAATCCAGGAAGAAAGGAGCCACCACTCACTGCCCCTGGAGCCGGCTCGCACTTCACCTGTGAGGTGTGTATTTCTCACTTTTTGTATTAAATGTGGCATTAGCAGTTCGCCCGTGAAGTGTGTATCTTTCTCTCTGTTTTAAACATTTTTGCTTTCTACTGTGGTTCTGCTCTTGAATTCTTTCCTGTGTCAGAGTCAAGAACCTGGTAGAGGACAGGGTTGAGGTCAGCTGCCCAACCTCCCCAGACCGTCTCCTCCAGTATCAGGATGGGAGCCAGCAAACCAGGGACACACACTCCTTATTGTACCAGGTGGCTCAGTCTTTCTTTTCAAATATTATGTAAAGGACCAGGGCTTCCCTCGGGAAGGAGCATGTTAAGTCACCCACTACTGATGACGAATAATTTTGATCCCCCAAAATCCACAGTAGGTGACTCTCTTCTATTCCCATTGGATGCTGTACTTCCCTATCATGACACTTATCACAGTGAATAATCTGGAATTTCTTACGTAATTATTTTTCTCTCATTCGATGCTAAGCTAGATGAAGTCAGGAGCTGTGTCTGCCCTGTTTGCTGTATCCCCCACATCTAATGTAGTGAGGCCGTGGCATATGGTAGGTGCATAATAAATGCTTATTGGTTGGAGAAGAGTAGATAATAGAAATGAGGCAAAGCTGGTCCCAGCAGGAATCAGAAGGAAACGTGAGGGTCAAGGATTCGGATCCCCATCCCTGTCGGCAGCCGAAAAAAAAAAAAAAAATAGTAACCAGAAGTCAGGAGAAGGCACCTGAAGAGAAAACGAATGGAGGTTTTTCTAGTTTTAGATGGTACGTTGAGGCCCCGTCTGTTTTTTCAGGTAGCATGGCAGTGATTACTACTGAGTACTCAAATACCTCGTCTCTTACCTGGAAGCTTTAGAGAAGGCACGACTTAAAAGTCAAATTTGGTTCAGAGATTTACATTAGTCTAGTTAAAACAATATATTTTAAGAGGTTTTCTTCATTATAAAAGTAGTTGTCTAGTACATGTTTTAAAATTATCTTTAAAAATTATTACCTGGAGAATTTTGATAAACACAAGAGTGTAGTCCTGAGTGTTACCTTTGGCCCTTTCTTCATATCTGATTCCAATAACCACCTTAGGTTTCAGTGGCCCTTTATTTTGCATCGCCTGGAGAAGACTTGCTGCAGTTGCCTTGAATACGTACATGAACATTTCGACCGTGTTTATATGAGGAAAAAACAAGCTTTTTTTTTTTTTTTAAATGCAAGTCAATTACCTGCCAACATTTTGGACAGAATCAAGCCTGAATGCTTAAAAGTACAGATTTAGCCATTATGAATATTAGATAACGGGGAAAAAAATCAGGTTTTTTTGAATTAAAAAAAAATTATTTGGAGAGAAAATTATATTAAGTGGAACAAGTCAGGCACAGAATGAGAAACACCACATGTGCTCACTTATTTGGGGGAGCCAAAAATAATAAATAAATAAATATACAAGCAAATAAAGAGAGGGTCGGGGGGAAGGAGACACAAGAGTCTCAACAATTCCTTGAACTTGTTAAGACAAGTGGACAGACGTGATGTGGGGGAGGGGAGAGGGACGGGTGAAGGGTCACGAAAACCAACTACAATCTATATTGAGAAGTTAAAATTAAAAAATTTTTTGGATTTCTGCCTTATAATTAAAAAGAAAACACCACAGTGTTTACAATTCAGGTCCTATTATTGCTCTTCTACTTAGAAAAAAAAGGGAAAAAATGAAAAGCCGCTCTGAATTAATAAAGTCCTGAAAAGTCTTCCAGGTAAAAATCTCAGTTTCTAAAAATGATTTCATATCTTTATAAAACCGACATACAGATGATTCTGGAACTGGATCGCACGGGACATATTTTATGGAGTTCACTGATCCTAGACCCAATGCAGTATAAAGTGTCAGAACCCGCCACCAAGCCCCAGCTGTCACCACAGGGACCCTAAGTCCTGGGCTCCTTGGCTGGCTTCACATGGCACCGTTCAGCGCACTGTGCGTCCTCCAGAAAGTTGTGGCCTGAGGACCTGGGTTCTCACGAAGCCCCATCTTGACACTGGCAAGGTGACTTGGATTCTGTCCGGTGTGAATGTGCTTGGTTTTGCAGAAGTGGTAGGAAAACTTGGCCAGTGTGTTAACCGTGTCTTTTATCGTCCCCATCTTGACACTGGTAAGGTGACTCGGATTCTGTCCGGTGTGAATGTGCTTGGTTTTGCAGAAGTGATAGGAAAACTTGGCCAGTGTGTTAACCGTGTCTTTTATCGTCCCCATCTTGACACTGGCAAGGTGACTTGGATTCTGTCCGGTGTGAATGTGCTTGGTTTTGCAGAAGTGGTAGGAAAACTTGGCCAGTGTGTTAACCGTGTCTTTTATCGTCTGTGTTCTGATGCTTTTGACATCTGGGCCGTGCTGACCCTGAGGGAACTGCCCCTCCTAGGGCTGATCGGTTCCTAGAGAGAATTGAGGACTCACCTGTGATCACGCCTTTCAAATGCAAACCAACCAGCCCACAGCCCACAGCCCACCACCTCCTCTGTCAGGCTGTCACACTGCGGGCCACGTCCGCCTTCCCCTCATCACCCCAAGGCCGGGTACCCGACAACCAGGCAGAGTCCCTGCGGCCCAGAGCCCACTGAAGTTACTCAGACTAGCAATCCTAGGCCTGCTTCCCCAGCCTCGCCCGCTCCTTCCTGCAGAAGCCACAGTAAAGGCTCCAGCCCTCGGTGCCCCCAAGTCCTCCGCCTCATGGCCGACCCTGAGGCCTCCCCACGCGGTCCCCTTCCTCTCAAAACTGTGAGTAACAAATTATCTGTTCGACGGCGTCGTTCTCTGATCTGTTGACCTCATCGTGCCTCATGTTTTCTGTTAATGCCTTACACTTCAGTTTCTTTTTCACTTTCTGGCCAGCATCATTGTATTTTACCGCTGGGGAAGCAGATTCTGTCTTTCAACTTCTGCATGGAAGGAATTAAGATGAAGCTCGTCACCCAGCAGGGCAGCTCAGGGCTTTAGGTACGAGGAGGGCGGGCTGGACGGGGCGTTTCTGGTTCGCTTCTGCGGGGCTTCCCTCCCCGCCCGGGTCACAGTGTTCAGTGCATCGCGCGTCTTTCCACCTGAGCATTTCTGCACGCGGTCCCGGTTAGCGAATCATTCAGGTCTGCATTTGGGTGTCTTGAATTTCATGATAATCGCTGATTAGGAAGAAATGCCCTGATGAAGGACTTTGCAGAAACATGCTCGTGCCTGTCACAGCCAGTGACCCTGCGTCTGATGCGGGGAGAGGGCTGGGTAATAAGGTATGAAGGTGTCTGTGGCTAGGACTGTCTTCGTTTCCCAGACAGTTCATGTCGACTCCCAGACATAACTGGTTACATTTATTCTAGCTACAGAACGAAGAATCTGAACAACACTCTTTTATTTTGTCAGGTGGCAAATATAGTCCTTCTCCCCTCACCCCTCACCCCCACCACCTGCCTCAGCTTCAATGAGGCAAAACTAACAAATAAAAATTGCATTTATTGAAATCACTATGCCAAAAAGGCATCTGCACTCCCATATTTATTGCAGCACTATTCACAACAGCCACGACGCGGAAGCAGCCCGGGTGTCCATCATCTGGATGAACGAATAGCGAAAATGTGGTGTAGCTGCGCGATGTAGTACTAGTCAGCCTTAAAAAGGAGGGAAATGCTCTCATTTGCAACAATGCAGATGAACCTGGAGGACATTATGCTAAATAAAATAAACCAGGCACAGAAAGACAAATACTGTATGATCTCACTCATATGTGGAATCTAAAAAACTTCTCTAATGAAAGTAGAGAGTAGAATAGTGGTTACCAGGGGCTGGGGGAGGAAGGCAGATGGGGAAGGGGAGCTGCTGCTCAGAGGGTACAAGGTGCAGCCAATAGGCTCTAGGGATCTGTTGCACGGAATGGTGACTATAGTAAATAATAATATGTTGTACTCGTATATGTCAAAGTTGCTAAAAGAGCAGATTTTAAATGTTTCTTTACAAAAAATTAAAAGTATGTGAGATGATGAATTTGTTAATGAGCATGATTTAATCATTCTACTTGTAAACCTATCACTGTAAACATCACACTGTACCCCATAACTATATACAATTATTATTAGTCAATTAAAAATATCAGCATCACTTTTAAAATTGCATATACTTACAGTGTATAAGGTGATATTTTAATATATGCATACATTGTGAAATGATTAGGTCAGGCTCATTAGAATATTCATCACCTCACATATGTTTTTGGAGGTGAGAACATTTAAGATCTACTGTCTTAGCTAATTTCAAGTGTACAACACCATATTATTAATTATAGTCATGATGCCATACAATAGATCTCCAGAACTTATTCATCCTGCATAACTGAAAGTTTGCGCCCTTTGACCCAAACCTCCTCACCTCCCCACCCCCGCCTCTTGTACCCACCACGCTACTCTCTGCTCCTGGGAGCTGGACTTTTTCAGATTTCACAGATGCGATCACACCGTTTCCTTCTTTCTGTGTCTGGCATATTTCACTTAGCATAATGTCCTCCGGGCTTGTCCACGAGGACACAGTGGATTTCCTTTTTTTAAAGGCTGAATTGTATTTCATTATGTACACATGCCATGTTTTCTTTATTCATTCATGAGCAATATTCTGTTATGACATTGCACTGAATGGTATTGTACTATCCTGTTTGCCAAGAATCTTAATATCTCCGTACCTGCTGTTTGCAGCCAGATTTAGTCTAGGCTTTCACATCTTGTGGAAATAAAGAGTCATAACAAAAAAAACTCTCCTAATGCTGTGTCCTCGATCTTTGTCAGTGCAGGTTGAATCACTCGTGTTTATCGTGAATCAGAAATTGAGGTTTGGAGCCAGAGCTGAAGAGGGTGGAGGTGGAGGACTCTGTTATTCTATAATCTCGATGCCGTGAGGCCGGACTTTGCTCTAGGAGAAACTGAGGGCTTAGCTGGATGGCCAGGGCCAGGTCCTGGCTCCCTCATACTAGGAGAAGGGAACTAGTGTTGTTAAATCCCCAGTGGACGCAGGCATTTTAGGATGTTATTTCATTTCTGTGGTATAATGAAAAGTAAACATTTGGTCTTTGTTCCTGGTTCTTGGCACAGACCTCCTAAAACGTTTGGAATCTCCTGAGTGACAAGAGTGTCTTTCGTATGCTGAGGAGATGACTGGTGACTGGAGCTCTAGATAACTGCAGAATGTAGACTGGTGGCCAGAAAAACCAACCATGGGATTGGAAGGTTAGAAATTTCAGCCCCCACCCCCAGGGAGGGAAGAGGGGCTGTATATTGAGTCAAACATCAAAGCTCAATGGTTTTATCAGTCATGCCTACTTAATGCAACCTCCACAAAAATCCCTGAATGATGGGGTGCAGAGAGTTTAGGAGTTGGTAAACACACCGAGGTGCTGGGAGGGTGGTGTGCCCGAGAGGGCATGGAAGCTCCAGTCTGCTCGGCCCCCTCCCACCCCGGACTTTGCTCTGTGCATCTTCTCTATCTGGCTGTTCCTGAGTTGTATCCTTTGTAATAAACTGGTAAAGTGTTTTCCTGTGTTCTGTGGTTGTTATGCAAATTCTTGGACCTGGTGCTAGTGGTGGAGTATATCAAGGGAATCCCTGAATTTGTAGTCTGCCAGACAGAAGTGTGGGTAGCCTGGGCTCCCCGTTGTGGCTGGCATCTGAAATGGGGGCAGTCATGTGCAACTGAGCTCCTTAATCTGTGGGGTCTGAGATAACTCCAGGAGTTGGTGACCAAATGAGTTAAATTGTAGGACACCCAGTTGGTGGCCAGAGAGTTGGAGAAGTGGTGTGGGAAAAGGCACATTATTCGGTGTCAGAAAGAATATTGCAATTTCAGACTCAGAACAATCCTGCCGGAGAATTATTATATTCCAAATTTGGAGATGAAGAAATTGAACCTAAGAAATTGCCAGTTGCAGAGCTAGCAAGCGGTTAGGCAGGGATTTGGACTTGGGTTTATCTGAATCTAAAGTCCTTGTTCTTGTCACAAACCAGGCTGCCTTCACATTTGCTAGTGACCTTGGGCCAATTACCCAAACTTTTCCAATAGCCTTAAGTTAGCAGGTGTGGAAGGAGAATTGGTTTGGTCACTTAACTCCTCTGAGGTCTGAACCTACTTCCTAAGGATTCCATGAGGGTCAGGAAAGGCTGAAAAGCCACTTTGTAAAGTGTAAGTCAATGTCCATTTGTAAAGTATTTTTATTACAATGATACCATATTTGTTATAAAATTTATCAGCATTGTTCTTACATGAGACACTATGGTGGACTTCTGCACTGCCTCCATGCCACCAGCAAAGCAGCCCAGCACAGATCCTTGGTTTCTAGGTTGTAATTTTCAAGGGAGTTCCCTGTGGCATGCCTCTGGTCAGGTGGAGACAAGGGCTGCTGTCCTCTCATTACATATGTTACAAGCCACAGCTAATTCAGGACAAGCTAAGACATTCTAAATAAATGCCAGAACAGCAGAGCCCCAGATGGAATACGAACCAGTGCCACATCACATAGAGCAACCACACGGAGACAAAACAGAGAGCAAAACATGTCCCCCTTTTCTCAAATACTGGATTCTGCCATGACTGTTTTGATTCTGTTAAAGAAGAAATCAATTCCATACGATGGGAATTCCATATGAATTATCAATCAATTTCATAAGGCCTCCTGGAAAACATTTATATTCCAAATTTGTAGACGATGGTTTACATTCCACTGATATTTAAATTTTACAAAGGTACAGAGGCTGCGAATAAAATCTGGAAAGTGCTGGATAAAAGTTTGTCCACTACCTGGGTGGGTGAACGAATCAACAAGCGAATAAACGCAGACCTTCCGCAACTGAACTGCGAGGAAGTCCACACGTGGGAAGCTCAAACGGAAAGGTGCTGTCAGGAATTCGTTCTTACTTTAGTAAGGAACTTCCCAATGCAGCATGGGGCTTGCCTTCCTTTGACTAAGTATTAGCTTTTAACTGGTTCTCCCTTGTTTACTGTAGTATTGAATACATTGAAAAAGGCATTAGTCATGTATCCTTCAAACTGAAGTGTTGTTTTTTTAATCAGAATATGTATTGCTATATTTCAAAACCTCACATTTGGACACAGGAGGTTCTCTGTCTCCTAACTGTAGTGGAGAACACATCACTGAATGAAGGTTATGCATTGCGTTTGTTACAATTCTATGTTCATGATCCTAAGTTGCCAAAGAAAGAGACACTATATTTATTGAAGGCCCCTCTATACCACAGTCTCCATTTACATCCATCAGTTGAGTCATTTGTTGGTCCAATTCATCAGACATGCAACGTTCTCTACTGAGCACCGGTTAAGTGCTAGGGACACAAAAATGAGTAAGATGCAGTCCCTGATATCAGGTCACTCCAGCCAGGAAGAGCAGATAGCCATGTCAAAAAAAATATTTAAAATCATTTGAAAGATCCTAATCATGAAATTAGACTGTGAAGTCGAAAGGAGGACAAGCTGTGCATGTACCCAACATAACCGAAAACAGGATCCCAGAGAGATGCCTGCACCCCATTTTCATTGCGGCACCATTCACAGCAGCCAAGGTGCGGAATCAGCCTACATGTCCACTGACAGATGAGTGGGTGAGGACGAGGTGACGTACGCTGCAATGGAATGTTATTCAGTCTTAGAAAGGAAGAAACTTTTGTCACATCTTAAAACATGGATGAACTTTGAAAATGTTACGCTAAGTGAAAAGTCACAAAAAGACAAATATTGCATGATTGCACTTATCTAAATGTAGGTATCTAAAATAGTCAAATCATGAACAAAAGAAGTACAATGGTGGTGGCCAGGGTGGGGGGAGGGAGAAAGGGGAGTTGATTGTTGGACACAGAGTTTCAGTCATGAAAGATAAGTTCTAGAGATCTGCTGTACAACGGTGTGCAGATAGTTAACAACATTGTACTCTATGGGTCACATGTGTCCCCCAAAAGTTCATGTATTGGAAACTTGATCCCCACTGTAGTAATAGTGCTAAGAGGGTGGGCGGTTCAGTCGTGGTGTTTGAAAGGTGGGGCCCTGGAGAGGCGATTGGGTCGTGAGGACTGTGCCCTCCTGAATGGATTAATCCACTTGTGAGATGATGAGTCATCATGGCCACGGCTCTAATGGCTTTATAAGGAGAGTGAGTGAGACGTTAGCTCTCTTGCTCAGCCCATTCTCACCACGTGACACCCTGGTCACCACAGGACCCCGGAGAGAGTTCCCACCAAAAGGAAGATCCTCACCAGATGGGTTCGTTCCCTGGACTTTGACTTCCCGGCCCCTGAAATTGTAATAAATAAATTCCATCTCTATATATTCAGTTTCAGGTACCACCAGAAAGAGACTAATACACTGTACTATGCACTTTAAAATGGGTAAGATGGTAAATTTATGTTTTCTGTTTTTAACCACAAAAAATACAATAGAACAATTTCAGAGACTTCACTGGGGCCTTCATTGGGTCCTCCCAGGAACGCTGTGAGGAGGACAATACTGTCCCAATTTACAGATAAGAGACTTAAGGACCGAATTTCAGGTGCAAATGACATGGGAGCTTGTGACTTCTGATAACCTCCTCCCCACGTCTCTTCTGTAGGACACTAAGTCCACATGATGCATCTTAGAAAATTAGCACAAGACAAATCAGAAAAGGTAAAATTCCTTATAGAATCTATTGTTTCCAAAAACCCAAACTGAACTAAATCAAGAACCAAAGACTAGGAGAAAATGTACTAAACATTTATTTTTGTTTTCTTGTATTTGTTTACTTAACTGTTAATGTAAGTGACTGAATTTATGTTAAAAAATAGAACTATGAGTTTCTAAAGTTGTGATGTGAAAGTATCTTCCAGCCATAAAAATGATGGTTTCAATCTGACGGAGCCATTTACTGGGTGGAGGCCTCCCAGAATGTTCTCCCTGAACACAATCGACAACAGAGCCAAACACACACTGTTTGCCTCCCCAGTAGCTGGAGAACACAGGATTCTTAGAAACTTAAAAAAGGCCTAAAATATCATTTAAAGAAGAGAACAACAAATCTTATCTTCCAAAACAGTATTTGGAATTTTTGTTCATATAGTTTGGTTTGAAGTATGCACACCAATTGAATGTGGCATGCCAGAGAGACACACTACCCTTGCCCCTGGAGTGGAAATAAGAATTCTCAACAGTCTATAAATAAGATGTATAATCAATAACGCATCTGCGGATGTGTGATGGCCATTCCTGCTGTTGACTGTCAGATAAACCAGGGTAGAGGCCAACTGTTCTTGTTATGTTTTAGCATAACAAGATTAAGCTAAAATTAGGGGGGAAAATCAGACCTAGAAAACTCTCAACAGTGAGGGAAACAGTAGAAATTCAAACAAAGTAAAATCTGCTATATACATTTATGTGGCCAGGGAACCAAACCACCTAACTCCAATCCGTAGAATTAAACCACTTAACTCCTTTATCCCATTGGCCCTCCTGTGTAGTCAAGACAGTCTCTTTATCTGGTGACCCAGTTGTCTGTGAGATGTATCTTAACATTCATTGATCATATATTTGTTTGTCCACTTGTCAATTGAGACCCTTGATGTGTGCCGTAGTTCTCTATTGCTGTGGAACACATCGCCCCAAAGTTTATCAGCTTAAAATATGAACACTTACTATCTTATAGTTTTTGTGGATGAAGAATCTGGGCATGACTTACATGGGTCCTCTGCTTCAGAGTCTCTCATAAAACTGCCGTCAAGTGTCAACCAGGGCTGCAGTTCATCTGAGGGCTCAAGCGAGAAATGATCTGCATCCGAGCTCACTCACGTGCTGTTGGTGAAATTCAGTTTCTTGAAGGGTGTGTGTCTGAGGCCCTCAGTTCCTCCCTGGCTGCTGACTAGTGGACACCCTCATTTCCTTGACAGATGACACTCTTCACATTGAATAAGATTGAGACAATTATCCAGTTTCAAAAATTGGCAGAGACCTACCTGAAGGACATTATGGTGCTAAAGACCAGCTCTCTCTGAACCCAGTATTTTGTGGAACCACTGGGCTGTGATAGATTCTGCACGGGGTGCTACAGATAAGAATGGACATAAGGATAAGGGTGTGGGCCTCAAGGATCTCCCAGACCAGACAGGAAAAACTATAGATGTGGAAAGGGAAACACATACAAGGAAACTGATGCTAAAGGCAGATTGTCTTGAAGTGGTAATATTTACTGACCAGAGGCAATTGAAGGCATTGGACAAAGCTTGGAGGCCAGCCTCAGACAAACGGAGAGAAGGGAATATGGGAAGACTGTGAACAAGTCACTGTGAAGAAAAATGTTTAGTGTGTTTGGGGACTAAGAAGAAAATCAAAAAGTTTTCATGGGGGACATATGAGATGAAATAAAGGAATTCAGTAATGCAAGTGGTTTTAGATAGAGAAGTCAGGAGCCACAGTACCCAGTTACAAAGTCTAGCTCTTCCTCCTTGACCTAGAGGCAAGTTATGTCACCACATTGTGCCTCAGTTTCCTATTGGAATTGAGGGTGACAGCAGCGCCCGCCCCGAGTGTGGGTGCACACACATGGCAGGGGCTCTGCACATTAGCTGCCATTCCCGCTGTGATGACCGTCATTGGTACCTGTTGTTATTGTGTAGAGAGTTGGGCACTATAGGCAGATGTGGGGAGAGGAGGTAAAAGGCACAGAGTGACCCTACAGGGGGATTCATGGTGACCAGAATCAGCAAAGGGTAGAGGCACTAGTCTACGCAGGAGCTGATGTGAAGCAGCTCTTGGAGAGTCACAGTGAGAATGGATGGGGGGTCCAGAAGTGCAGGCCAGGCCAAAGGAGACCCAGTGGGCTTGGAGGCCAGCCAAGATGCCTGGATATGAGGACAGAGGGAAAGAAGCAGGCCTCAGGGATTGGCTGCTGTAGCCAAAGCTGACATGTCTGTGAAAGGTTTGTAAATCTCTTCAACGCCTAGTTCCTCCGTCTCTGTGTAGAGAGTGCTCAGTAAATGCTGATGATTCAACGTAAAATTAAACACATTCTAGCCAACTTGTGGTCCCATCTCAGCAGAAAGGAGCATTTAAAAAATCAATTTAGCATGACCCCCAAATAGAAAGAGGCTCCATATTGTACTACAACCTATTGAGATTTCTTAAGTAGAGAGCACGGTCATAATGCACGAAAAGCTTCTTTAGACGTCCCCACTGCTCTCACTAGTGTCTCTCTCAGATCTGGGTTTCCCCTAAGATTTCATCCTTTCCACTCCAGGACCCCCAAACTCACCCACATCCAGCTCCCCAGGCTCCTGTTCCTCTCCCCTCCCTCCTTAGCTTTTCAGCTTTTCTGGCCTTGTTTGGGGTTGGGATTTTTGTTTTGTTTTGTATTACTTTGGATTTTTCTTTTCTTTTTTTTTTTTCAATTTTCTTCTTTCCACATTTCCCAGATTCCACTGGAAAAAAAATAAAGCAAGGCCAGCGATCTGACCCAGGAGTCTTTCCTCCTCTCACTGTCCCCACCCCACCACCTCTGCCCCACCTGTATGGCAGCGATGGCAATAACAGAGGCCACAGACCCCGAAAAATTAGTATCTTTCCTTGTCTCCCCCTCACAGAGGTAAATACCCTCAATTCTTATTTCACTTAAGTTACTGAGCCCTAAATAAAATAAAATTCAAATATTCTACTCATGTTTACTTAACCTCAATGAAAATTACCACAAAAAGGAAACTCCAATTGCCTTGTGGCCATTTTGAACTACAGCCAAACCCAGGACAGAAAGGTCAGCTTCAGAATCCTGTCCAGCCCTGGAAAGGTGGAATGTAA
Source organism: Cynocephalus volans (assembly GCF_027409185.1). Lineage (NCBI taxonomy): Eukaryota > Metazoa > Chordata > Mammalia > Dermoptera > Cynocephalidae > Cynocephalus > Cynocephalus volans. Next base: position 161,217,571 of record NC_084465.1, on the reverse strand, counting down.
ACAGCAAGGAGCACCGGGGCTCACGTCCAAACCACAGGGGAGGGTTTCAAGAAGAGACACACACACACGTGCACACACCACACACGTACATACAAACACACGTACACATGCACACACCACACACGTACATACAAACACACACACACATGTGCACACACACGTACATACAAACACACACACATGCACACACCACACACGTACATACAAACACACGCACACATGCACACACCACACACATACATACAAACACACACACACATGCACACCCCACACACGTACATACAAACACACACACACACGTGCACACACCACACACATGTGCACACACCACACACGTACATACAAACACACGCACACATGCACACATCTTCCTTCGTGTGCACCAACTCTGTGTTGAGGTTATGGCAACTAATCAACACAAATTCCTTTTTTTAACTGCACACAAATTACCAAGAGAGTTCTCCAGCACGTCGCTGCTGGCCATGTGAAGGTTTCCAGATTGGCTTTGCTCCTTGACCATGTTCTGTAGACTCCAGCTCTTAGCTTTGAATACTGATGGGCTTTGCCCTCAGAGACATCTTGCCTCAGGAGTCAGGTACACAAACCCCATCAAAGCACCTCACGTGATTCCACTTTTCTGTGGCGAGGGCCATCTGAGCATCCAGCCTCGGCAATTGTGGTCAAAGCCCTGCATTCAACTCCCTGTCACTTCCAGCCCATGCACACGGGGGATTCAACAGTGTTGGGAAATGTAAAGTTGAGGTTCATAATTCTTTTGCAAACGGTAATTGAGGGATCAGTTAGGCTTGCCTTCATTTTACCTTAGCTGCTTGTCAGCTCGTATTCATCTCATTGCTCAGGCTTGTGCCGCAAGTGCAGTGATAGTTCGACCTTCAAAATTATAAATGTTACAGATGGTCCCTTGAATATATTGAATAAATATGGTGACTTTGTGGAGAAGACTTATTTTTATGTAATCCATTTGTAAATGAGGAAATATTTTAAACAGAGCTGTAATGAACACCCATGGGCTCACAACCTGGAGTTTATAAATTTTGTCATACTGGCTCTGAGTCTTTTGCACTTGAAGTCCCATTTGTGCTCAGACACCTCCACCTGCTTTTGTCTCTTTCCTGCTTCCCACAGTGCACCAGGATAGGAGTCTTTCCCTCTTGTTTTTTCTAGTTGGAACCTCCTACGCGTGAAACTTCGTGATTTATCCCACCAAGCTTGTCTCTTGATATATTTAGTAAGCTTAAAAAGCAGCTAGTTCCAGCTCTTTTGTCTGGATGTGAAGTCAAAATCATCACCCTCATCACCACCACCACCACCATCACCATCATGACCATCACTGTTATCACCGCCATCATCATCACCATCATTACTACATCATCATCACCATCACCACCAACACCATCACCATTATCACCACCATGACCATCATCACCACCATGACCATCATCACCATCACCATTATCACCACCACTGTCATCGTCACCATCATCATCACCATCATTACTACATCATCATCATCATCACCACCACCACCACCATTATTAAAACCATAATCACCATTGTCACCATTATCACCACATCATCATCACCACCATGACCATCGTCATCACCATGACCATCATCACCATCACCATTATCACCACCACTGTCATCATCATCATCACCATCACCATTATCACCACCACTGTCATCATCACCATCGTCATCACCATCATCACTACATCGTCATCACCGTCACCATCACCACCATCACCACCACCATCTGCAGTGTCAGCTGAGCCATGGCTCATTCTAGCTGGCCTCTGCTTCTCTCCAACACACTATAACCCATTTTTCTGGGGGTGAGAAGCTTCAGGGCAGAAACAGTCACAAAATAGACCTGAAAATCTTTTCTTAAATATTATCCCCATTACGTACCTAACTAGTCCAGCCCTCACAACAGTTGGCATCCCCAACCACACTCCTTATTAGCTGCTGTAAGTTATTTGAGGCTCCAAAAGGGCCCTGAGGTATCTTCCTAAATGAAAAATCCAAGAAGAGACATATCCCAAAAGCAATAGAGGTTGTCTTTATCTTTCTAACTCTCAAAACAAAGTGTCCCCACCAGCTGGTCTACTGAACCCCAAAGCTGGGGTATCACATCCATCCATCTTAGTCTGTTCACTCAGCAGTCAGTAGTCAATGCAGATACTGACTTTCCTAGGTTTCTTATGCTGATCACAATTCCAGATTCACATGGACTTTAGACTTGACTAGACGGTATTCTGAATTCCAAAATATGGTGTTTATGTCATTGAGCACTGTCAGAACAAGGCCTCTAGATGGCTCCACAAAAGTTCTGAGGCTTGATTTCATTCAGAGCTGGTCCCCTTTCCCACACCCCACATCCCACTTCAGCATCTTACTCATGCCCGGTGGACTTGTCTCCCACCTCTCCTTCCATTCTAGGGCTGCCATGTGTCAAGGTAGCAGCTGTCTAGAAAAACTGTCTGGATTCCACTCCCTGGATCAAGCTTCTTAGAGGCCTGTGAGTCTATTTTGTCCAGAGGATGCGGGAAAACACTCCAATAATCTACACTTCCACCTTGGCTGAGCCCCTTGAATGCTCCTTGCTGATTTCTTCTCTTTGACTCCCCTTCCCACAGCTCCTCTGGCTTTTGGCCCCTCTGTCCTCCCACCATCCTTCCAAAACTCAGTCAAACAAATCTATGATTTCCCTCCTCAGTGAGACAGGAGTTGGCAGGGACCAGAGGGAGTTCTTCAGGTTCTACACTTTGCTGGAAGGGAGGCTTAAATTTTCAGTTGAGGGCCGGCCCCATAGCTCACTCAGGAGAGTGTGGCGCTGGGAGCTCCCACTGTGGGTTCAGATCCTATATAGGGATGACCGGTGCGCTCACTGGCTGAGCGTGGTGCAGGCGACACCAAGCCAAGGGTTGTGATCCCCTTACCGGTCACAAAAAAAAAAAGAAAAAAAATTTTTTCACAGTTGAATAGATCATTGAGAAACACCTACCAGACTTACTTGCTAACGCGGACAACCTCTGACATCATGCACATTTTGTGCTGACTATGTTGATTTCCTCTATGTCACCAAAGGACACACTGCACATCCCCCATCTCATCTCCAGTGGTGTGCTGGAGCCAGCTCATATCAGCGGGAGAGAGCTGATTTTTAATTTGTCAGGACTTTTCAGAGCTGGTTGACACTGAAGTGGTAGCTTGAAATTGGCTGTAGTGGGAGTAGTTACACCACAGAAATTGGCAAGCACTGCAAATCAGGGCTTCCTGCCACACCCCCAGGGTTGTTAAAAATTTACCAGCTGGGGCCGACCCCATGGCTCACTCAGGAGAGTGCAGTGCTGGGAGTGCAGAGGCTGCAGGTTTGGATCCTATATAGGGATGGCTGGTGCGCTCACTGGCTGAGCGCGGTGCAAGCAACACCAAGCCAAGGGTTGTGATCCCCTTATCAGTCACACACACACACAAAAAGATTACCAGCTGACTTCTGCCCTCCTCCAAGAAACTACATGTGGGGAGGGGGAAACTGCATCCTAATCCTTAAATAAAAGTTTAGAAAATAGATTTCAAGAATCAGCCAGGATACTACAGTATTTCCTCCCAATTTTTATCCCCAAGCAATCTTATGTTTTCTTTTTAACCATTATAGTATGTTTTTATTTTATTTTATTTTAAGATCGTATCATAAGTATTTGCCAGGTCAATACACAGCTTTTATTATCATTTTAATACTAATTCTTCTACATGTTCAGTTTTCATTCTCATGAACATTTTAGAGCCTATATAATATTCTTCATTTTTTAAATACAATTTACAAGTGCTACACTATCAGATTCTTGTAAGGAGATTCAAACACTGCAGCAGCATGCAGGCTCACTGCTACCCTACCCGTACCACCCCGCACCACCCCCTCCTGTCTCCACTCTGGTAGGAGCCACGTTTGTTCAGTGGACTTTCCTCCACATCATTCCTATTTCCTTACAGACATGTTGACATATACACTTAGCCAAAAACCTTTGGGGGAATATTTACACAAATGAAACCATTTTATGTAACAGTATGCGTTGATGAATTCTGGTTTTTGCTTATAGTTGAGTTTTTTGATACCACTGCATTGTGTTCCAAGTGTCGAGGTGTCAAAATTCAGGCTTCTCTTTTACTGGAGACTCTAAGAAGTAGAATTGTTGTGTTGAAGGACAGCACATTTAAAATTGTAACATGCTGCCAAAACAATTTAGAAAAAAAACCCAAACAGCATAAAGATGCCTCTTTCCCCACATATTTGCAAACCTTTGAATACAATCAATTTTTTAAAAATTTCCCAATCAAGTGAGCAAATACTGGGTATATTGTGACTCTAATTTGCACTTAGACTAGAAATGAGGTTGAGCATCTTTTCATATCTGTCCTTCACATTTTTTGCTGTAAACATCTCTGTCATATCCTTTACCTAGATCTTGATTGAATTGTCTTACTTTTTATTATTGATTTAAGGAGCACTTTTGTTTACAAATAGTTTATCTTTTAAATATGTTGTAAATATTTTCTACTAATCTGTTACTTGACTTTTAACTTTGCTTGTAATCTATTTTTCCATACTGTACATTAATTCTAAATTTTCATGAGACCAAACAGGACAATCTTTTTGTATATGGTTTCTGTTATTAGTGCTGGCTATGGATTTATACATAAACTCCAGTCTCAGTTACCTCACACACACATACACACAAATTATGTTTATTTCTAATGCAGATGTTCCTGCTCCAGCAGCCCTTCTTGTCTGCTCTCCTCCAGGCAGTGACTCAGGGATCTGAGGTGCTTCCATTGGTGTGTCTGTCATTCCAAAGGCCATCACTGAAGAGACACACAGAGCAGGCAACACTGCTCAAAGTCAGCAAGGGCAGGTCTGGGCATGACACACACCTCTTTACCCCACTTTCTATCAGTCAGAATTCACTTTAAGGTTCCCACACAGGGACAGGGAGGTCTGAGAAATGTCTTTGCCCTGTATGCCCAGGGGAAACAGGGAATATTTTGGTGAACATGTAGCCTGTTTTCTGCCACAGGTTCTGGATTTATTTCTTGCTTAGGAAGTTCTGTAAAGGGTGAAAATGTTTCTCCTCTGTTCCCTTCTACTGTTTACAGGTGATGATCTCCTGTTTAATCCATCTGGAGTTTATGTTTGAGAATATAGTAAGGGTCTAAATGGATAACCAGAACCTCTTCCTACTCTTTCGATATGCCTCTTGGTTTTTTTTTTTTTTTTTTTTTTACAGAATTTACATATAAATGTCATTCTGTTTGTGGAGTCTCTTAAATTTCACTCATGTATCTATCATTCCTAAATCAACACCATGTTGTTTTAATCTCTGCCTTTTCTTCTTGCAGCTGGCCAGTACAGGGATCAAGTCTTGGGCCTTGGTGTTATCAGCACAACACTCTCACCAACTGAGTAGCCGACCAGCCCTAATCTGACTTTATACTGTCTTCATACACAGATTTCTCTCCTTTATCTTCTTTCTCAGATTTTTCTTGGCTATGAAAACACATTTTCTTTTCCACATCTGCATCGTCATTTAAAATATCCCATTGCATGGATATACAATACTTTATTGAACACTGGAATTTTCAACCCTTTTATTGCCATGAACTTTCATGTAGCTAGAGCTTTGTTCACAGTCACGTTCATTTCCCTGAGGTACATTCTGGAAGTGAAACTGCTGGGTTGAGGGATATAGACATATTTAAGGTTTTTGGTATGCCCTTCAAAATGGTCATAGCAAATACTTCCCACCAGCAATATAGGAAATAGAACTTTTTTTGGTAAATGGTTGTATTATAACCTTTAAAAAATATTTAATCAAACAAATATTTTATTTTAATATGAATTCATCTGATTTCAAGTAAGGTTTCATTTACATGACTCTTTGTGTTCATTTCTGGCATGAATTGCTTATTTATGCCTTTATTGCAAAGGATTGTTAATTATAAATAGTGTACTGTAAGAAAACCAATCCAGCGTGGCTTTTGTGGGTCATCATCCAAGAGCCACAGCCTCACTCTCCTCTCCCATAATGGAATGTCCGTGTCACTAACATGAAAACTTGTGGAGCATCTCAACCTCCTGGAGCACTATCTTTTGGATAAATTAATTGAGGGAAGATTTTGCTACATGAAACATTGGACTCATGCAGCCAGGCCTTTGGGCACTTCCCCAGATGGGGTCCCTTCATCATTAGGATGTGACCTGTCCCCAGCCCCATGCCTCCCATGCTGACCCTGCAACGGCCAGCCCATCCTGCCCTCCATAGCATAGCATGGGGCTTGTCTCAGGCACCTTGAGCCCTCTGCAGATGTCCTGTCCCCTACCAAGCCCTTGTGAGCTGTTGGCAAGGGCAGGGAGGCCAGCTCAGTGTGGAATGTGGCCTCTCCCTGCAGACAGTGGTGTGAGAGGTGCCAAAAGCTGCACTCAGGCTTTGGTGCCTTTGTGTTTCAACCCCTGGCATTAGGCCCACTAAGCACAACGTGGCAGCTCCCTGCACCTCCTCAACCACTGATGTGTTAACTTTGCACTAAACGCCACAGAATGGGAAGGTGTCAGAGGCCATCCACAAACCTTCCACATCATGCCTGGAGCTGTGTGTCAATGCAGGGAGGGAAAGGAACACACCATTGCCTTTGTGCATTTGCGATGGCTGAGTAGACAGACAGAGGTGACCAGAATGTGGAGGCTAAGTAAACAGATGTGATTCCTCACCCAGAAAACTCACCAGGGCAGCTGCTGACCCACTTAGGACTGTCCTTTGTCCATTCATAATGACCATTCTGAAAAAGCCTATTGTTGAATTCTTCTGCTATTTTGCAATGTCAACAGACATGATGCTCCAAAGTGGCAAATGAGCACAGCTTTGACAAAGCCCCTCTTGTCCACTGCAAGGCCTGTGAGTCAGATGCACTTAGAAAAGGGAAAGGCCCCAGAGCATGGGAGCAACCTGCCTGGTGCCTGGCAGCAGTGGAGCCAGGAGTTGGAATGCTCTCAACTCCCTTGCAGATAGACTGTCTGGGTCTTGACGGGAGAGTCATCGTCATGGCAAGGGGTTTGTCTTTCTCTGCTAGGAAGGACTTAACAAAAAAACTGAGGATAGCATTCTGTACTTGCATGACTGTAAGGCTGCCAGACTTAAAAAATAAATATGCAGGACACTTAGTTTTCTGTTGCTTATAACAGAACACCTGAAACTGGGTAATCTACAAGGAAAAGAAGTTTGTTTCTTACAGTTTTGGAGGCTGGGAGGTTCAAGGTCCAGGGAGCACACCTGGTGAGGGTCTTTTTGCTGGTGGGGACCCTCTGCAGAGTCCCATGGTGGCGCAGGGCATTGTATGGTGAGAGGGTGAGAGCAAGTTCACTTGCTAGCCCAGGTCTCCCTTCCTCTTCTTATAAAGCCATCAGTCCCACTCCCATAAAACCCATTAATCTGTTAACCCATGAATGGGTTAATTGATTCATGAGGGCGCAGCCCTCACAACACAATCACCTCCCAAAGGCCCCACCCCTCAACACTGCCACATTTGGGATTGAGCTGCAGCATGAGTTTTGGAGGGGACATTCAAGCTATAGTGCCCAGTCAAATTTAAATTTAAACAGCTAATAATTTTGTTAGCATAAGCATGTTTTGCCCATCCATACTTTTTCAGGATAATAATTTTTTGTACTAAAAACTAACAGCACCAATAACACATGTGAAGTGCCTGGCAGAAGGGGCTCTTGAGATAGATGCTTAATAACTTGTAGTTTCAATGATCACAGATTAAAATTTCCATGAGAACCTCCCCCTTAGTCAGGAGCAACTCTCAAAGCTCATCAAGAGACCATTTAGGGCCAACTTAACTAGAGAGCCCTAATCCTTGGTTTAATATTACCTGTCTTTGAGGCAAATGTTTTAGAAGCCCTAATTGAATAAGTTGTTATATCATTGAACTTATGTGATGAGCAGATAAAAGAAGGACAGATAAATAAATCTCAAGGCCACATATACAAATTTGAAAATACTTTGAAAAGTACTATAGAGGGTATTTTAAAAATTGTAAGTGGTATCCTATCATAGTAAAGATAAATTTCAATAACTACATATAAAACAATGATTTTTCATTTATAATGCGATATTTACATGTGCATATTACTTTTGCCACTATACTCACCACTACAATGACCCACAACCATGTATTTTTCTGTTTACCCATTTCGTACAAGGCCCCAAATGGTTACCAGCATCTGTGTAAACATGCAGCTCCAAGACTGTCAATCAACAGGAACCAGTTCAAAATCCTAAGAGAAGGGGTCGGAATGGTATTGTCTGTTGTTCTGAGTACTGTCACATGCATCTTGGGCCTCTGACCAGCTCATAAATAGGCCACCAATGTGGTCAAATCCACTGCCTAACCAGGCTGGGAGGAAAGACAGTTGCTCTGAGAAGACATCCCAAAATTGTCTCCCACAGCTCAATAAATCAGTTGCAGAAGTACAAAATGCAGGTGTAGAAACTGCAGCTTGCCACTTGAAATATTGGCTTGGGGGACTTCATCAACAGTAAACTCAGTTGGAGCCATCAGTGACATGAGGCTGTCGGAGCCATGTACTCAGAGCATTTTAGGTGCCTGTCCCACCAGATTGGCCGTCCTGGGAATGCAGGGCAGGCTCAGGGCAGATTCTGATGACCTCCATATTGCAATCTGCTGATTTGGCCATGAAAGGTGAATGTCCCTCTGGGCTTGATGAAGGTTGGGCCTTTTTTATTACGTGTTCAGTTCTGGGAACGTACAGAGAGACAGGAGGTGGTGACGAGTGTCAGCACCACGCTATATGGAGACGTCTGGAGAAACTGGACACTTTGGCCTCCAGAGAGGGAATGGGAGAGACAGTTGCTGATTTCAACTATTTAAATGACTGTCATACAGAAGCATCATTTTACTTACAGTATTCCAAGGGGAAAAGTCAGTTTTAAAGGGTGATGGCTACAGGAAAAAGATTTTATCTTAATTTAGAAGCTATTAAAAAATAGACAATATTCTCCAGATGGGAGCCAGAACAAATAATGTTTTGAAAGCATTATTATAACATCCATGAGTGTGTTATACTGAGTAAAGCTATTTCTGAGCCTTAGAATCAAACCTTTTTTACTTGAGTTTTTTAATACAAAAACCAAAGCTCTAGTTAATAGAAAGTTTCCTAAGTCAGATGGAGTGGTGACATCCTGGGCCAGGTGAGCCTGAACGTGGGCGGTGCCTCACCTCCTGATGGTCCAGTGATTGTCAGGTGATGCTGAATCCCACCAGCTCTGGTTTTCCAGCTTCAGCAATCCAGACTTCAGCCCTTGCTGTTTGTGACTCAGGATCTGGGCTGTATTTGTGGCTTAATGACGCCACTCTATAATCCATCCCTGGGCTATGCATTTTGCCTGTATTCTGGCTCAGTGGGAAACAGAGCTTAGCAGTGACCTCTGTTACCTATTTCCCAGTCAAAATGAACATTTTCTGTGGATGCTGCACCCGTGGGACACACACTCCACTCACCAGAGCTGTAACCTCGTGTGGTTCTTTTTTTATTATCATCCTCAGTCAACACATCTAAACCATGTCAGTGATAAAATACTCCCATAAAAAAATCTTTTGCTGGTCTAACCTATTTACTATCTGACCCTTTACAGAAAGCTGACTTATTGAAGCGCTAATGGAAATAACGTACATGCACATCAGGTTTTCTCCCTCAAGTCCCTTAATCTTCTCCCTTCATGCCCTGGCAGTGGTCAGGGACTGGGATGTGGTCCCCTGGGAGCAGAATGCATGTGACACCCTCCGGTTTTGTAGCCCATGTGGGCACTGTGTGGGGGCTGCAGGCTCTCCCTTCTAAGTATACATTACCTTGTTCTTTCATCTGTGATCCTAAGCTCCTAGGAATTTCTTTTCATTTAAGAGGACATTTTTTGGTAGGAACAGATACTACACTTGATCTTAGCCAAAGGCTGAGGAGAAATGAGAGGACATTTTTGGTCCCTTCTGCAAGTGCATTTCTTTAACAAATACCATTCAGGTGACAGTCCCCCTCCAAACTGAGGACACTGCTATTTTCCTGCTTCTGGAGAAATCCATGTTGTTCTGTGTAAAAGTAGAACTTACTCTCCTGAAGCAGCCCTGAAGGTGGAGAAACAGCAGCAACAGCAAAATGAACATTTCCCCCCCCTCACATGTATGGTCAAAGCAGGCCGTGCTGGGGCACATGCCATGCTGTGTGCAGAGAGGCCAAGACATGAGAACGCCTGCCTTTGCCAGCCCTGAAATCACTCAGTTCCTACTTAGATTTGGCATTCATTTTAGATGATATCAACTGGATATTTCTGTAGAGATGTCTTGATAAAATTCTATTAGCCCTAGTACTTATCAGAGTAAGGAGACAAACACAGAAGAAAAAGTGAGGCTGCGCAGGAAGAGAACGGGCATTCGTCAATTGAGCCAGCAAGGATTCCTGGATGCAGACAGATTCTAACTCACTTAAGCGAAGTATTGGAGGATTGTCAGGCGGCCTGTAGCCTCAAGAGGAGAACTGGAGAGCCAGGCTCAGAACCGGAGCAGGAGCAGAGAGGAGGAGGAGGAGCCAGGAGCACACGTGCTGGAAGGAGTCTCCTGTCACCCAGGGGTACTGCTGCCACCACCATGTTCTCTCTCCACCTCTCGGCCACCCTCCTGGCTCCAGCATCACCCCCAAAAACTGTCTCTAAGTGACCCACCATCTCTGACTCATTGATCGGGAGCCCCCGGTGGGAGCTTCCAGTGAACCGGCCTAGATTTTGTACCCCATCCTAGCTTCCAGGAGGCGGGAGAGAGAGTGGCTGGCTCCCTTCAGCTTGCAGAGAGAATGAGCAATTGAGTGAGAGGGGAGTGATGTCTTCAGGATATGGCCAAACTCCATCCACTATCAGCCAGTGCCACCAGACGACGAGAGCTTGTGCACATTCCTGACTTTAAGGAAAGAGGGATCAGAGGATGCAGGACTCCCAATCAGCGACTAAGTCTGTGTGGTTAATTAGGGTTTGTATTATTTTTCTGTAGCTGCACAACAAACTCCTACAAACTTCATGGTTTAAAACACCCATTTATTATCTCCCAATTTCTGCCAGTCAGGGGTTTGGGCACTACATGGCTGGATCCTGGCCTAGGTCTCATAAGGTTGTAATCAAGGGACAAGCCATGGCTGGGTGTCATATGAGGCTCAGGGTCCTCTTCCAAGCTCTCCTGATTGTTGGCAGAATTCAGCTCCTTGAAGCTGTAGAACCACCTGCCACCAAGCTGCAGTGGCTCTGCTGTGCTCCAAATGCCATGCAGCTGCCCTGCGATTCCAGGAGGGGCTGCCACAGACCCCACATGGGACCGCAAGCCACATGGACATGTAGCATCTCCAAGGCTCATGGCAGAGCTACTGGCTGTGCCACCTGATGCAGTGTCTGAGCTCACACTGCCAGTCTGCTGGTAAACCCGCACCTGCCCAAACTCGGTGTGAGCTGCCACTGCCTTAAGAAGCCCAGTCAGTACTGTATTGCATTTCCTTCTTAGTATTGGGGGTATGAGGACCAGCAAATTGTTCTTCCCTTCAGAGAAAATATACTGGCATTCCCCTCAGCAAGTTCACTCACATGCCAGGTTCACTGTTTTATCAGTCAAGGTTCTCCAGAGACACAGAACAAATAGGTTATCTACACCTATATCTATATCTGCACCTGGATCTATATCGGCATCACCTGTACCTATATCTAATCTATTTTTATATCTATATATATATAGAGAGAGAGATTTTAAGAAAACGGCTCATAGGACTGATAGGATGGGCAAGTCTGAAATCAGCAGGCAGGCAGGCTGGAGATTCAGGGGAGAGCTGATGCTGCAGTCTTGAGTCTGAAGGCTGGAAACTCAGGCAGAATTCCTTCTTCACAAAACCTCACCCATTGCTCTAAGGCCTTCAGCTGACTGGGTGAGGCCACCCGCACCTCAAGGGTGACCTGCTCTAATTAACATCAGCTGACTGTGAGTGTTAATCCCATCTACAAAGTACCTTCACAGCTAGGCTGGTGTTTGACCAAACAATAGGGCACCGTAGCCAGGTTGACAAGTAAAATCAACTGTCTCACGTCTTATGAGATTTCTTTCCTCCTCCTTAGGGCCACCTGCTGTTTTCTGCACCCTCAGCAAGGGCTCACATGCCTATTCCCAAGATATTCCTGATGTAAGCCAGCACTGCCTGCAATTTATCTGGTGGGAATGTTCCAGCCTTCCACTGATGCAAAACAAACTCCCCAAACAGTGTCTTAAAAAGATGCACCCATGAACTAGTATTTCCTTTCCTGGTTCAGCGGCTTGACTGAGCTCAGCTAGAGAGTCCTCCCTGGGATCTCTCACATGGTTATAGTCAAAAGGCAGCCGCAGCTGGAAGCTCGTGAGGCTTCTTCATTTGTATGTCTGGCTCCTGGGCTGGAGAGACTTAAACTTCTGGGAGCTGTAACAGCGGGGGCCTCTGTGTGGTCTCTTCATATGGCAGCCCCAGGGTTGCCCGACTTCTCACAGGACAGCTGGAGGTTCCCAGAGCAAGTGTCCCAAGAGAAAGGGGCACAGAAATGTGGCCTCTGCTAGCCAAGCCTGGGAAGTCACACAGCATCCCAAAGGCCCACCCAGGTTCAAGGGCAGGCTACACAGAATCCACAGACATGTGTTAAAACTCCCTGAGAAGGATTTCTCCTATTTGATTTCACTCTGAAATTTCTCCCCCCAGGATTGACTTGATTGTAGACCTGTCCTCTTACAGGGCAGTCTCTCTGGGCAGCACATTACAACACCTTTAGAAAGAAGGGGGAAGGGTGCTTTCACACACATGGCTGGCTCAGGTGCTCTGAGTTTCCTTGTCCCTGCATATGTCCCTGTCGCAGTGTTCAGTGCCACTACTTCCCATCTGATGCTTAACTATCACAGAGGGCCCTTTACATTCAATTGTTACTGTAGCATGAAAAGCCACAGATCAAACTCTACTTTTGATTCTTAGCTACCATTACCCTGTGGGAAGAAGAGATAAGAGATTCTATTAACACACATCTTAGGAAGACCCTGGTTTGGGGAAATATGTTGGGATTTGAACTTCTGTTTCTTTCATCTGTCCAGTGCCAGGAAAAGCAGTCATTCTATATTAGAGACCTAGAGGCCTTGAATAGCTAATATGCTAAACTCTGTCTTATAATGGCAGCAAGTTGGCTGCAGAAGTATTGACTTTTCTGAGCACTTTAGTCCAAGTAACCGCAGGCAAAAATGTAAGATATAATTTCATTTTTAGCCATTGGATTCTATTTCAGTTTTCTATACTTGCACAACAAACCACCCCAAAACTTAGTGGTTTCAAAACAACAATTTGTGTTGTCATGGTGGGTTGACCTCTGTTGGTCTCACTTGGGGTCACTCGTGGCTAAAGGGAGCTGGTGGACAGACTGGGATGGAAGGTCTTGGGGTTGGCAGATGTATGGTTGAGGCACCTCAGCTCCCCTCCACGTGCCTCTCTCTCCAAACCTTCCTAGAACCCCCAGAATAGTGTCCAACCCATTTTATGTTCTAATGGCCCTCTGCGTTTCTCCTTTGTTGTACTTACTACTGTTGCAATTTATCATTATGTGTCAAACACTGGCCCACCCTATTCCAAAGGTAAAGCCCACAAGGGCAGGGACTGTGGTTGTCTTGTTCAGAATCGCATTCTCAGTGCAGGCAAGGTGCTTTCCACGTATCAGGGCAGCACGTGGTTCAGTCACAGGATGAATGAAGTAATAAATGCAGGGAAACAGTAAATTCAAATCTAGGTTCATACACTTAGTAGTTACAAAGCTTGAAAATCAGAATTTCCATCTGCAAAATAGGAAACGTAGTAACTTCTCTCTGGGTTGCTGTAAAGATGAAAGCAGAAAACATACACACGTGTACCGAGCACGTGCCACCCAGAGAAGCATGTGGGCGGCTGTCAGCCTGAGCTTAACCACATGGTGGGGTTGCTCCATACAGGGCCAGCAGGTGAGTCATGACACCTTATGGGCCACTGGTGTCTTCTGAGAAATTCAGAGGAAAAGGGGATGATGGAGTTACTCTGAAAAGAGGTGGCTGGGAATGTGTGGATTTGTCAAAGAATTGGTATCTGATGCATGTGGTAGCCAAGAATTGACATAGCTGGTGAGTGTCAACCTGAGGCTGTGGCATGTGACAGCTTATGGGAACTGGGCCCAAGGTCCCTGCAGGTCCTACAACGCTGGCGAAAATGGCAAGCTCCGGAGCACGCTGGCAGAGGTGTAAACTGACACAGGCTCCCTGGAGGACAACCCAACAGTATCTACCAGGATTGTCACATCCTCAAACCCAGCAGTTGACCTTGAGGAACTCACTCCTCTCACTGACTGAGCACTAAACCAGCAAGCCCTGAGCTTATGAAGATGGCCCTCTAGCTGGGGGGGTGGGGTGGTGGTGGCAATGAACGAAAAATAAAAAGCAGCTGCAGATGGTGGCGGGATCTGTGCAGAGAGGAAAGTGGGTGTGATGCAGGGAAGGGGTGGGAAGGCATGGAGAGGCTTCTCTGTGGAGCTAACGTTTGGGTGGCATGGGTGGGAGGCAGCACGTGCAGATGCAAGCATCAGTGTCAAGCACATGAGCAACACCAGTGCAGCAGCCTGGGGGCAGCTGGTGTGTTTGAGGGCTGGAGCGCAGAACATGGAGGGGGTGACAACAACATGCAAATGGAGGGGTCGGAGGAATGAGGTCATATCAGCCAGGCAAGCGGTTTGGGTTTTATTCTAAGTGCATGGAGAGGTGTCCGGGGGAACTGATCACTCTGAAATGGGGGCACCGGCTGCTGACAGTGAGGCAGCCACAGGGCTGGCAAAGAAGATGAAAAAACCAGGTGTGGACCATTTTCTTTTCATATTTCTACTTTTGTAAGTTTTTAAATTTACTTTTTAATTGAAACCATTGATTTGTGGGGTACAGAGTTGATTATCAGTATTAGTGTACAACATGTGATGATGAGATCAGTGTTACTAGCATGCTCCTCATTACAAATCACATTTATTCTTTGTGTCTATTGCCTAATTGCCCCCTAATCCCCCTCCCCCTCCCCCTTTCCCACCTCCAATAACCATAGGTCTGTTCTCTATTTCTGAAAGTTCAATGTATCATTGTGCTTGTCAGTCTTTCCTTCCTTCCTTTCCTCACTTCTCACCCCAGGAGCCTGAGGCAGGTGTGGGAGACTCAGGTGTGAACAGGGAACCAGGTGCTCACAAACAGGAAGGTGCTGATGCCAACAAGCCCTGAAGTCCAGGGACAGGGACAACTAGGTCACCCGACAGACCCCTCTTGCTTCCATCTCCAGCAGTTTGTGGTGTGGACGATGCCGCAGGAGGAGCCTGGGAAACGCCAAGGAGGTGATGAGAGCTTCGACATGGGTCCCTGTGCTTCTGGATGTCCCTTGCGTGAACTCAGCCTCTCCTTTCAGTTTCAAACCTGCTAAGATGGAAACATCTGAGCAAATAGTCTCTTGCGATGGTCACTGGGGAAACTGAGTCCTGAGTCTTTGGCTGGTGAAAGAAGTACTGCCAGCCAGGTAGCTCTGCCCAGATCCATCCTTAAATTTGGAAGGATGTCTGATGGGATTTGCCTCCATGAACTACCAGCCTGTCCAGGTGGACGCATGTGTCTGAGGGAAGCACTAACTTGCAATGTTTTAGAGTCTCTTAAAGGCTTACTTTGAGCTGTTCTCTCCAAATCATTTCTTTCCCCCAACAAAGACCCCCCAAATTACCTGAAGGCTGCACAGGGGTCCACTCTGCCACCAGCCACTTGGCAGAGGGGGCAGGGATGGGGCGAGACATTGTGTGAGCCGGAGACAATATATCCAGGAGGACAGATAACCTCAGTTTTGAAACCCTGAACTTCTAGCTATTTCTTTTTAAAAGGCTTTATCTTTTGAGTGGGATCTTTTCATTGTTTCTCAAATATATTTTAAGGTCTTTGCCATCATTGAAGTTTTGTCACACTAGTGGTATCTCTTTTTTTTTTTTTTTATTAAAACAATTGTTTTGATGATCTTTTTTTAAGTGTAAGTATTTGCACAGAATCAAGTTTCAAAATTCAAGTTTTTGTCACCACGTGACACTCCTTCCCACGTGGCCCAGTTTCTCCATCTGATCTTCATGGATTCCCAAGCCTGCCCCTCCTCCCACTCAGCATTCCCACGGGGCTCTGTGCAATCAGAACCCACAACCTCCCACGGCGGAGTTCAGGGGGACGCTGCATGTGCTTCTGGGGGAAGAAAAGGCTGACACTGGTGAAACGGAGCACGAGGGAAGGGCGACCAGAGTCCCTGCCTGGACGGGCCACCAGTGTTCCCAGGTTCTGGGCACGTTCCGGGAATAATGTGAGGCGTTTGTTTTCTCACTAGGCTGTCTTGTTTTTGCTGGGAAATGTATACCACAGATTATTCAAATCAAGGGGAAATTGAGAATACTCTTTCAAGGACAGACATGGTGCAGACAAGCCTTCAGTCCATACAAGGAGAATCTTCCCCTGCTCCTTGCAGGATGTGGTCCGACTCTCCATAGTCTACCACAGACTCTGCGGTGTCCTGAAGCCCCTGGGAGAAGCTGCTGCATTTTGCTATTCTAGGTGTTTCTTCATATCCTGCGATGTTATTACTCACCCCAAGGAAAGGCCGATTTTTGCCTTTACCACTGCTTGACATGGGCCATGATAAGTTCTTTGATTTCTTTTGTTTTGTTTTTTGTTTGTCTGTTTATTTGTTTTCCAGTTTTATTGAGGAATAATAGACAGATATAAATTACATATATTTAAAGTGTACAATGTGATGATTTTATATACACTTACATTATGAAATGATCACCACAGTTAAATCAGCACATCCATCACCTCACGTAGTCACGTGTGTGTGTGTGTGTGTGTGTGTGTGTGTGTGTGTGTGGCTGTGGTGAGGACACTCCAGATCTACTCTCTTAGCAGATTTCAAGTGTACAGAACAGTATTGTTAACTACAGTCACCATGCTCTACATCAGATCCCTAGAACTTATTCGTCTTATAACTAAAGTTGACCAACGTCTTCCCATTTCCCTTCCCCCATCCCCTAGTGACCACCATTCTACTCTCTGCTTCTATGAATTCAACTTTAAGATTCTACATAAAAGTGAGATCTTACAGTATTTCTCTTTCTATGTCTGGCTTGTTTCACTTAGCATAATGTTCTCCAGGTTCTTCCATGATGCTGCAAATGGCAGGATTCCTTCTTTTTGATGGCTGAATAATATTCCATTGTACACATATGCCACATTGTCTTTATTTATTTACCTGTCAACAAGACACTTGGGTTGATTTCATATCTTGGCTATTGTGAATAATGCTGCAATGAAAAAAAAATTTCTAACATTAATGTGGAACCAAAAAAGACCACAAATAGCAAAAGCAATCTTAAGAAAGAAAAACAAAACTGGAGGCATCACCTACCTGATTTCCAACTATATTGCAAAGCCATCGTAATCAAAACAGCATGGTACTGGCATATAAACAGACACATAGACCAATGGAACAGAATCAAGAGCCCAGAAATAAACTCACACATATACAGTCAACTAATCTTCAATGAAGGGGCTAAGAACACACAATGGAAAAAGGATAGTTTCTTCAACAAATGGTGTTGGAAAAACTGTATCTTCCCATGTAAAAGAATGAAATTGGACCTCTATCTTACAACATATACAAAATTAACTCAAAATGGATTAAAGACTTAAATGTAAGACCTGAAACAAAAAAAAAAACTCCTAGAAGAAAACATAGGGAAAAGCTCCTTGACATTGGTCTTGGAGCAATGATTTTTTGGATATGACACCAAAAGCAGAGGCAATAGAAGCAAAAATAACTTTTGTTAATTGATGACGTTTTTTCTCTAGAAAGCAGACTTCTTCACTAACATTTGGTCTGGTTTAACAGTCTTCACAGTTGTATTCTCCTCTTTGTAAACCTTGCTTTAGTTTTTTGTTTTGTTTTGTTTTGTTTTGTTTTGTTTTAACTGCTTTTTTGGTTGGCTTGCATTGGGTACAGAAGGGTTGTGTTGGAAGCATGGCAGGAAGAACTGTCCCCCCTGGGCCACCCATCTGCTGATGTCAGGAGGCTGGAAGCTCACGCAGGGAGAGGGCACATGTTCTATAAAGCAGAGTTATTGTGTCTTGCACAGGGACACACCAGGCTAGTGGTTCTCAAGGTGTGTTCCTCAGACCAGCAGCATCAGCATCACCTTGGAATGCACATTTGCCCACCCCACACCTGCTGAGTCAGAACCTCTGGGTCAGAACCCAGTGATCTGTGCCAAACAAGCCATTTAAAGGGTTCTCATGTGTCTCAGGTTTGAGAACCACAACCACAGACAGGTGTTTTGTAGCGGCACAGTTTCTCCTACCACCTCTGCTTGAATAAATACATCATCCAAGGTCAGTTTAGAGGTAACAATCTCAATGATTTCTGTCAGGCAATCCCAGGAGGTTTTGACAAGCCTCTGACATTAGGCAGTCTAGAATTTTCCCTCCTCTCTAGGGGTATCACCAACCTCACCCCCACCTGCCATCCTCCTGGGTGTATGAGCCTAGGAAATTGAGCTTTACTGGTGAAGCCGGCATCTTCCCATCCTTTCTGATGTATAGATTCAGCTCCCGACACATTTATTCATGTATTTTCACTTCTTGGACTTTAAGAAAGCTTGTTTCTGATTCTTTACATATGTTATAACTTAATTGTTGGCCAAGCATTGGTGAATAAAGAAAAAGTACATCAAGTGATTTTTTTAAAAGGAGGTTATTTTTCAAAACTAATGAAAAACAGAACCCTCCAAAAACAGAGTGAAACCTTTGTTTCCCTTTGATATTTTGCTCATGCAAACCAGCAACAAAATATTCCTACCTCTCATATTCTGCCTTATTCCAGAAAGAACTGAAAAAGCTTAGGAAATATATTCAACACGATGGGATAGACACAGACAGAGAAATTAGGAAGCTGGAAAGAGGAAGGTTCACGGTGAGCAGGAGCTGAGGAGGAGGGTTAGTTATCAACGTGACGGTTCTATTTTTTTCCCACGGAATAGATCTATAAACGTAATATAATTTCATGGTGTCTCAGATCTGTTTTAACACATTTCAGAGACCAAGACTGTGACAATTTTGAATCTAGGCTGGGGTCTTGGTTTGAGCTCCCAAAGCTGACTCACACAGGAACTGGGATAACCAGGAAGTGCCCGAGGGAGACGGGAGTGAGGCGGGGAAGGGAGGGAAGCCACGTGCGCAGGGCAGTGAGTGGCACCTGGGGACACTCTGAGCAACTGTGTGACCTCTAAGAGCCATTTCCCAAGGACAAGGGAGCAGGGTCTTTTTTGGCCAATCACTGCCCCAACATTAGCTGCGGCTGCTGGGACATCTGGCCCACCCTGAGCTCAGGGCCCCCACACCAGGGCAGGAGCCGCAGCATCTGAAGGGACCCTGCCAGGGGCCTCTGGAGACCAAAGCCACGGGCTGGCGCCGTGGCCCGTTACAGGGGAATACACGCGTCCGTATGTCGTCCTCGCTACTTCTGTGTATCACTGACCCCTCCAGAGAGGCAGGTGGACAACTGAAGCAGGAGCCGCACGGATAACACACATTCCTCCAGGGTCCAAACTAACCAGCCCGGGAGCAGCGGAGAATTCAGACCAGCTCGCCCTCTGGCCCGGGCCTCAGGCTGGCGTCCTTCAGACCGCTGCTGCCCCTCACGCCCGCTGAGTTCTCCTTCCCAGTCGTTTACTCACCTGGAAGCAGAAACACTGTCTGAGGCGTTCCCATCACTGCAGCACCTGGAGTGATCAGAAGCCATGACGCATCCCAACAAGTGACGAGTGTCCACAAGTGCTTCTTTGTAGCTGTAGAGTGACCTGGGATGTCACAATCCTTGCCCTGAAAAAGCGACATTCCAGTTGAGGAAACAAAACGTGCACTAGGAAAGCTTAAGGGACAAGGAGAGGATAATGGCATTTGCAGAACATGAGTCTTTGAGATCATCTACTTCCCCCACTCACTTTGCCTGGGAGAAAACACTAACAAAGGTTCTCTCCTGGACTGGACTCTGCTCAGGATCCCCTGGACTCTTTTCCAACGAGGCCTGACTTTTGAACTTCCATGTTCATCTCTGTGTTGTCCAACTTTAGCAAGAATACGGCTAAATTGGCTTTGCCGGATCCCCCACCCTAAATGTCTGATCACCCTCGATATCTGATCAGGTTCCTCCTCCTCCTCCACCATCCCCCAGGTGATGTCCGATCACCCTGGTCTGCCAGCAGCAAGAATCCTGTTCAGTTGGCTTAGCCAGAATCCCCCTCACTCCTGATGCTTCCTCTTAGTAGTTTTCCATCCACCAACCCCTACCTGCACCCTGCTCCTCTGCTATAGATTCCCAACTTCCTGTTGTATTTGGAGTTGAGCCCAGTGTCTTTCCCACTGCAAAGCCCTGTTGCAGTGGTCCCTACACCTGTGGCAGTGGTTAAAGCCTGTCTTACTGTGCTCTGGCAAGTGATGAATGAACAATTTTTTCTTTAGCAATGCAGGCCCACTTATTTGCCAAGACTGGAGCTGGGAAACAGCAGGGCCAGCATGCTGTAGCTTCTGTCCAGGCCTGTGCACAGCCATAGGCACAGTGATATGGGAAGGATGCAAAGTTAGCCACTGATCAGGAAAAACTGGCTGCTTTGTGGCCACTCTTGTCTCTTCTGTTCTGTCTCAGTATAGAAGCGTGTCCAGACCAGAGGACATGGGGTGGCTCTACAGCTGCTGTGAGAAGACCAAGACCAGGTGGGTGAAAATTCCAGGTCAAGGGCAGGGTCCCTCTGCCCTCTTCCCCCTCAATTTCTATCCCTCCTCCTCCTCAGTCTTACAGCTGCCCCTGCTGCCCTGCCATGGGTCTTTGTGGGGTGCCGTCAGTAACCACCCTAGCTGACTTGAAGTGTTCAGAGGATTAGTTAGGGACGGGAAACTTGCAGCCCTGCTCTTACAGTTTCCACAGCCTGTGGTTCCTCAGTGCCATGTGATCCTTCATTCACTGAGGCAGTCAATATCTTAGTCCCTCACCGACTCCCTGAGTCACTGCAGTATAGCCGAGACTGAAACAGCACGACCCCCAATGAGCCCTGCATCTCTCTGCCCAGGCACAGGGAGGGGCACAAACCAGGAGGCTTGCTGGCTGTGCTGTCATCTTTCAGGGGAGCAGCCAGCTTCACAGTGTCTGCGGAGGCCCCATTCTCACTGTGAGACTGTCCTGCCCTGTAGCATCGGTAGCCTGAGATGAATTTTTGACAGTCAAATTATGTTTTGACTGGAGAAGGACTTGGAATTTCAATGAATTCTTTGGGGAACTGGTATCCGACGAATGCTACTTAAAATATGAAAGCACCCCTCATTTCTGGATTTTTTGTAGAAGTCCAGCTTCACATAACAGGCTTTGCTTGGAGCAGGGGTCATCACCCAACAGCTCCTACTCATTTTCCTCTGCGGGCACATGATTTAGAGCAGACAGAAAGACAAGTCATTTTTACTCCACGTGCTTGACTTGGTTAGATGTGGCCTTCTTTGAGAGATGTTCACCATCAAACCTGTTTGTCTGTCCTGTGTCACACTCACCTCTCTAAGTTAAAGCCTTTACTTAAGCATAGTTGTCAGTAATGGCCCGAGGACAGATGCATTAAAGGTTATTCATAAATGACACGTGAACAGCTGAGAACCACATCATAGTCCCACCCCCACACAGCTGCACACCATAGAGTCACTGTTTTAAAAGTTGGAATCTTAAAAACTAGGCAGGGAAATGCTGACTGAAAGTGCAACAGAAAATGTGCCAAATGTTCATTATATGACCATCACATACTAATCAATAAAAAAAGAAAATCTGTACTCCTAACTGGAAAATCATCTCCAGTAGTTAGTGCAGCCCAAGATATCCCAAGATAACCCACCGCTGCTGCCTGAAGTTGGACAGGACGCCAGAAGTCTCAGGGGGATGATCTCATGGATCCCCCTTGGTCCCACTATCCTCATTTAGCCCATGCTCCACATTGGCCCCATAATTTTCACTGGTCCTATCCTCATCACCCCCAAATCCTCAGAAACCCCATGACCTTCACTGCTCCTGTGATCCTCACTGACTCCATCATCCTCATTTGTCCCATGATCCTCAGTGACCTCATGATCCTCAGTGACCTCCATGATCCTCAGTGACCTCCATGATCCTCAGTGGCCTCATGATCCTCACTGGCCCCGTCATCGTCAGTGAAACCCACAATCCTCACTGACTCATATTCTTCACTGAAAAACATTTTTCTAATTTTGATATGGTCCAGTCCATTAGGTATTTTGCTTATTCTTCATGCTTTCAGGGTCCTGTTTAAAACATCTTTCCACATCCCAAGATTGCTAAGATGTTTTCTGTTTTCTTCCATGAACTTTATAGTTTCACTTTTTGCATCTAGGTTTTTACCTTCTTTTGTCCATTTGCGGCATGATGTAAGGATTCATCTTTATTTTTCTCAACTTAGGGAACCAGTTTTGCCATCAATGTTTACTAAATAAGCTACCCTTTTTTGTGAATGTGTAATGTCACATCATATGTAAAAGGCACCTGCGGACTCTTAGATCTGTTTCCAGGCTCTTAATTCTGATCCACTGGTTTCTTTGCATGACCTTTTCCTGGTACCATGCTGCTGTCTCCTGATGTGGGTTTGGTTTTTAATTACTATGGCTTTGTAATATGTCTAAACATGGGGTAAGATGGGTTTCTTACCCCACCCCCTCTGCTCTTTGTTCAAAGTGCAGAATATTTATTCCTCCAAAGAAATTTTAAGAATCTATTTTTTTTTTGTTTCCCAAAATACTCTGCTAGGATTTTTATGGTAGTCATATTAAACATTAGAAAAATCAGCTTGACAATACATTAAGTCTTCCCATCCATAAATATGGTCTAATTTTCCATTTAGTCAAGTCTTTTTTCATGTCCTTTAATAGTTAAATTTTTTCCCCATAAACACCTTTTACTTTCTTACTAGATAATGCCTAGGTAGTTCATCTTCACGGTGCGGTTTTATTTTCTAGTTGTTTATTGCTGGCATAGGAAAATAAAATTGAGTGTTCTTGTTTATCAGTCTTATACCTGGAAACCTTTGAGGTTGACACTTGTAATTAACCTTTTTATCATGTTGTTCTCAGCATAGTTCTAAGTGATGCTTATGTGACAGCTGCCTCCACTTTTATGAAGGGATCTGCTCCCACAGTAACTTTTTACAGTTTTCTGAAATTTATTCATTTGAAGAGAGAAAAGGGAAAGGGATAAAATGAACATCTCCTCCTCAAAAGCTAATCGCAGTGATCTGTCCGACTCTGCAGTGGAGCCTCCTCAAGAAAGCAACAGGAGGCTGATGGCCAAATCATTCTCAGCGTTTTGGGCTCTGGTGTTCCTGGTGAAGATTTGCTGACTCAGAAATATTTGCACAGACCTGGGCCATCTTGCATGAGCAGTGACTGGTTGAGCAAAATTTATAGAACTTTCAGTTTATTTGGGTGACAAAGATAATGTTTAACATTTTGCAAGGAAAACCCAAGTAATCTTCCTCATAAACATCTATTCCCTGAGAACTTTAATACTGAATCACATGTTCACAAATATGACTGGGCTGCTCTTCAGTAAGTGCTTTGCTAGATGCTAAGTGCTTCATATTTTATCACATTTTATCCAAATAAGAGCCCTAAAAAAGAAACGTAAGTGTCCCCATCTTATTGATGAGAAAACTGAGGCTCAGAGGTACTAGTCAGCTTCCTGAGGTCCCCTGGCTCATAACAGCAATGTGAGCTTGAACCTTCCCCATGAGAAGGCCGTCTGTGTTCTTACTAGGATGGCACCTCAGCGCTTTATGTTTTGGAGTCTATGGTAAATGGTGTCTTATTTTCTATATATTTGTAATTGGATACTGCTGGTATAGAAAAATGATATTGATTCTATTTTGGTGTTTTATAGTTTGATTTTACTTGTCCCATCAAATGTTAAAAAGAACTCTGAGGTGTCCATACGAAATGTTTTGGGGAAGGTAGGAAGATGAGTTGTAAAAATCAGAGCCTGTTCCTATTCTCTTTTCTTCCCTTTAGGAATAGAATTGTCCTCCCAGCAGAGCATTTGCCGGGCACAGTCTCCTGACCAGAGACCACGTTTGCCACCTCCCGTGTAGGGGGTGCCCTGGGACTGAGTCGGAGCAGAGATGATGGGGCAATTCTTTCATACCTTACACGACATGTTCCTCACTGAGGAACACATTTTCTTTTCTTCCTGTGGTCCGTGTGGACAAGGTACTGAAGAGCCACCCATGACCTTGCAGATGAGGGCCTGAGGGGCTGCAGAAGCAGAAAGACCAAGGACACCTGAGAGATGCCCCACTCTACTGTGCCATGAGATGGAGAGGCGATCAAACCACTGAGATTTAGAGTCTCATTGTCACAGCAACTTTGCCTGAACCCTAACTAGTGCAGATCTTTTCCACTGTACATGGTGACAGGAATTTTACACACATTGATAGTTTGTTTCACTGTCACAGCAGCTGTGTTTCATGTGCTGACTGTACAGAAACTGCACCTCAAAGCTGTTGCACTTGCTCAAAGTTTTAAATCTTATGGTCAGTCCTAGATTTCAAATTCAAAACAAGCGTCCCTGGTGGTCTAGTGGTTAGGATTCGGCGCCTTCTCAAAACACAAGCTTCCTCTACTACACAAGTGGTTTCAAACTCTTTTTTTAATTTTTGATTTAGGATTTTTGTTTTCTATTGATGAAATCTTTTTCTTTCTTTTTCCCAACAAAATTTAATGTGGACCTTTGATACAAAACACATCAAACCAGTGAAAGAAAAGCTATTCTGGTTGAAGTTGGGTTGGGACTCCTGGAAGCCCACCTGTTCCCCTCATTACTAGGTAGCCCCTGAGATCTCTCCACAGACCAGCTCCTTCCATACACAAGCCAAATATATAGTCACCAGGAACATAATCACAAGAAATTAGGCCCATGCACAGGGCTTGACCTACAGCTGGCCTTGTCCCACGATTCTTCTTTCACCTGGAGATGTATTCAGCCTCCACTGCTAAGTTGCTGTGCCAGCTCCCCTAGCGCTCACCAGGTGGAAGTGTTCTTTCAATGGACCTCACACTCATTAAACGAGTCACACACGTTAAACGTTCTGCTAGATTCTGACAGTAAAACATAGTTACTGAAGATCTGCTGTGGCTTCTCACTTGCAAATGTGGTATGACATGCACCAGCTTCCTCACACGCAACCAAATACACACCCAGTTTATAAGTCACGGATGAAAACATCATTCTATTTGCTTTACTTCAATTTGATTACCCAGCCTCATGACTATATATATATATTTATATTTATAATATATATTATAATTATATATATGTTACATATATATATTTATAATATATATATTTTTTTAATTAAAAGGCCCAAGACAAAAAATTCAGACATATTACATCTTTAAGTTTCTTAGGATTTGATTGTTAAAGAATGATAAGCATTTCTGTGTATACTTTTTAAACCCTTGGAGTCAGATGAGGTTAAATATTTTTTTATCTCTTCTTCTATTAAAAAAAAAATCTAACAGATAATAAATTCCAGTTTATGTTCACCTGGGGATAGTCAGATCCATTTAAGTACACCTTCTTCATGTCTTTTCCATGAAGATGGCACGCCAGACTCTCAACTACATTGACACGAGGAGAGGCACCAGTAGAGACCAAAAAAATAAATAAATAAAATAAAGAAGAGGTCCTGTCTCTCCACAAAGCACACTCCAGAGTAATAGAAGCATCTGATTTATGATAATAGGGAAGGACTTGATCACACCTCTCTCAGTACTCGACAGGTCATCTAGACAACAAACCAACCAACCAAGGAACAGTTAATCTATCAGATGGAGGGAACAAATCTATGGTTATTACAGTGGGGAGGGGAAGGGGACATGTGGAAAGGGGATAGGGAATTGGATAAGGGGTAAAAAGAATAAGTATGACTTGTAGCAATGAATATGTTAATAAAAAATAAATTAAAAATAAATAAATGTTTGATAAAATTCAGTGGTGAAGCCAAAAAAAAAAAAAAAAAAAAAAAAAGTACACCTTCTTAGTGTCTTTTAAATATGGCCTTTTCTTTCCATCTCACTGCTGTCATCGTCTCTGACCTGGATCACTTAAACTGGTTTCCACACACTGTTGCCATAGTGATTATCTTTGCTGTTACATAAATAGTTTAATTGCATAAAAATACACGATCACTTTACCCAAAAAGTCAGTAAATACAAAGAAGCAAACTTATTAAATTAAATTTAAATACACTCAAAAAAATTCCTCCCCCAAACATAACTGAATACATTGGTATATATACACCCAGACCTTTCTCCATTTTAATGTAACCTCACCACCCTCTAAAATACACAATCCAATTTTCTATTCTGGTTAGTCACTTGCTTTTCACTAAGAAATATATCATAAAAACCTTTATCACTAAATACAAATTTTAATGATCACTTTAAAGGATATACCATAAGTTACTAAAACAATGTACAAGCATACTTCAAAAGTTTATGGGAAAGTAGAATTAAAGATAATACGAATCATCCCATGAAATTTTTGAACTACACTCCTACTACTGAAGAAAATTTTGGTTTCTATCAAATTGCTATGATTATAAAGAATATGGGGAAAAACCTCCTGTACTTACATTTCAATGTTTCTTTCCAATTTTTTTTTATGTTAAATTCCTAAAAATTGGGTTAAGAAACAAGAACTGTTCAGAGGTTTTTAATATATATTACAAGACTCTTTCCATGGAAGTCATAGCATGTTACATCCTGACCTGGGCCTATGCCAGTGGTTTCCAACCTGGTAGCACATTAGTGTCATCAGGGGACTGTAAAAAACACTGACAGTCCAACCCAGGACCAGATAATCTAAGGTAATGGGATTAAGGAGAGGCCCAAAGTAATGCTGGCCCCATAAAATTAATTGGGGAATGTTCCATCTCTTCTGTTTTCTGGAAGAGTTTGTGTAGAATTGGTGTTGTTTCTTCCTCCAATGCTTGGTAGAATTCCCTAGCAAAGCAATCTGGCCCTGGAATTTTCTTTATTGGAAGGTTTTAACTGAAGTTGTTAATTTCCTTAATAAATATGGATCTAATCAGGTTTGTATTTGTTCTTGCTTGAGCTTTGACAGTTTGTGACTTTCAGGAAATTCGTCCATTTCATTGAGGTGGTTGAGTATATGGCATCGAGTTATTTATAATATTTTTACATAAACTTTTTAATGCGTATGGGTCTATAATAAAATTTTCTCAATTTCTTTCTTTTTAAAATTTTTATTGTTGTTTATGACTATTCTTCTTAATTAGGTTTGATACCAAGAGATACTTAACTGTCTCTAAGATTCAAATTCATTTTGGTGAATTCTGGCCATCACACACATTCTGAAGGTAATTCCCGAAGAGGTTGCAGGAAAGCTGTGACCACGCCAGCAGCCCTGGTGTGAGTTCTGGGCCCCTCAGAGAACCACGGGAAGGAAGGGCATTGACTGGCACGTGTGGACTTTTGAGTGCTTATTAATAATGTGTACAGGGCTGGCCATATAAGCCATACATCCCCAAACGCCACCTCTCCTAAACTAACATAATAATGGAAAAAGCAAATTTGAAAAATGACTTAAATTTTATGTTTTATGTATTTATCTTTTTATTCACCTTTTCCTCCAGAATTGTTACACTTCTCTTTGTGTAACGGAAATGCAAAAAAGGATTACTCGAAGCACCATGAATGCGACGAGAAGCCTGAACGGACCGCACCTCAGCAACTCCTCTGTAAGGAGAAAACTGGGTACAGCCCTGATTCAAAGTTAGCTTCTGCTTTTTATTGTAAAGACAAGGAAGTTTCACAAGAAAAATCAGTTGATTCAATCATTTCAAAAGGACACAAAGACATGGGCAGTGTGACATAAGTTATCTATGGCTAAGTATAGCTTAAACAATGGAAAGTAGTAACATCAGTAAAATTCACGTGACCTTCCAAAGTACAATTTGTGAAAAGCTAAGTGGGTCAGACTGTGATCGTTATCTAAAATATAACCTCTCCTCAAATGATTTAAGCAAAGTTACATTGTCATGATTAAATCTAAGTATAATTGTCTCTAAAGTTTCCACCAACAGACAGCTTGCCCCTAGCAAATATTTTTTCACATCTTTTCCTTCAGCAATTCTTAAAACCTCTTAACAGGATTGGCATGACAATCACCTGTTAGCTCTAAAATCATTAATGTATACAGTCCCACACTTGAACAGTGATTAGAGTTGATTAGACGGGCTGTTGCCACGCTATCCGTAGACTGCCGTCTCTTAACAGAGGACTTTTGCCCCATATGTGCATTAACCTAAAAACCCTACTCTAAAAATCAAATGAGAATTAACATATATTTAATTAGAATTGATTAAACGGGCTGTTGCCACACTAACTGTGGGCTTTGGCCCCCTGACCGGAGACTGTTGCCTCATACATGCATTTACCTAAAATCCCTATTCTAAAAATCAAATGACAATTTCTAACCCTTTACACAGAATTGATAAGCCAAATGAAACTGATACCTTAATCTGGAATAAAAGATTGAATTATTAAAGTACCTGGGAAAGATTTACCTCCTGTGTTTCATAACCCACGTGGGAGGTTTCTTTTTCAGTACCCCAACTGACCTGTCCCTAACTGGTTAGCCCGTCCCATCAGGTGTTGGTTCCTGACAGCAGGAGGGTTTTATGTAAAAGGGCATTGAACGACTCCAGACTCATCCATTTCCCCTGCTCACAGACAGAGGTTAACTCTCCGGGTTAGAATGCTGTCCTCCCCTTTGCTTTCACTGCAGCTACTACGGGCACTTCAAGAAGTTCATGGAAGACTCATGTTATCTTTCAATTGTATTTTACCACGTACTTTTCGAAGTGCCTTCCTTCCTATTTTACTGCTTTGAATCTCCTTGTGTGGTTGATGTCCTGCCATATGCACCACATGGAACCAAGAGGACATAAACTCTTGACAAGCAATCCTCCTATTCGATGGTATGACATTGGGAGCTGGCCAGAAATGATTCTTTAATTGTATGCTCCATTTTGCCATTGAAAACTCAGGTTTGGGGCAATAACTAGGTCCCCAGAGCACATGATAAAATAGTTCAGTAACTCCAGGCCCAGTAAGTGTCTCCAAGATCACTAAAGAGCACATGCCCATCACTGAAAAAATGGTAAACATTTGGAAGTGTCACCCTGTTCCTCATGTGTGGGTGAACACAGCAGCCTGCCTGTTTTCTCATTAATTTGAAGGGCCCTTTAAAGAGGAAGAGACCACAAGGGACAATTGCTTCATACAGGATGTTTCCTGACTAGCTTATCTGTAACCTAATCAATTCTCTTGGCTCTGGAAGCCAGCAGGCCCTGGTGATATCAATAGGCCAGCAGCTTCAGTGTGACAAAAGACATGACTCTCCTGGGTGGTGCCTCTCGAGTGGCCAGGGGCACAGAGGCTGAAGAACTTCCTGAAACATTTGACTCCGAGCTTCAGGACTCACTGTGCACAAACAGTCCTTACGGGCCCCAAGTTCCTGTTAATTTCCTAATCGGAATCTCACTCAATCTGATCAGTATTAACTTAAATGCTTAAAGAATGGTGTATGGGGAGCAATAAATTTTCTGTAAAACTGCAAAGGAATAGAAGCACTTTTCTTGAGAGAAGCAAATTGATTTCTCAGAAAGCTTTCTCATTTTTATTAGCTGCTATTAGTTGGGCTGTGTGTGCGTGTGTGTGCATGCACACACTTTGGCCTGATATTGACCACTTGGTACTTCAGGTCACCACGAGTGACAGTGGTCAATGGAGGGAACCAGGTCTGTACAAGGTGTCAGAGCATTGGCTTATCTGGGTGTTTGTACTGGTTTCTGCATTGTTAATTCACAGGCCCACCTCAGAATTAACTTGAGAAGGGGAACAGTGCAGGCATCGTGCAGTGCCCAGCACCTAGTAAGTATCCATGTATGGTGGATGGTATTATTCACATTTGCAGTATTTTCAAGGTTAATTGTCTCTTTTTGTCATCTCTATAGACCAGCTGAACTGAAAAGATAAGCTGAACTCATACTGAAGTATTCATATAAAAATTACTTCTCACATCTGTTATTTCACCTTGCTTTTACTGATGAATGCCAGTTGTTAAAAACCTAATGCTACAATTGTTTCCTTTGGTTTATTGAAACTACATGCTCATTGGTTTGTAAATATCCATGGATATATCTGGAGAACAAATAGCAGGAAAGAAGCAAGGAGCTTTTGGTAGAGACTTTTCTAAAAGTGCGGGTGTTGTGCTAGGGCCCCTATACATAGCCTTTTATCTAATCCTCGCTGCAATTCTATGAGGAAATTAGTAGCCACAGCAATGAAGGCATTTTCCTCATAGGCCCTATTTGATGTCATCACTATGTCACTGTGGAAAGGAAATTTAAACATATTTCAGGTGCACACTCTACAGAGAGCAGTGAGTCATCATGTGCCTGGTGCAATGTGTGTTTTTAAAAGGTGGAGTTCTAAATCCATTCTTCTTGCATTTTATTCAATCCTGCATTTCATTTTAGGAAACTATGAACTCCTCAAGGGAAATAAGTGTTTTGTGACATTGTAACACTACAAAAAAATCAACCACAGCAGTGATAAAAGAAATGCGAATGACAATGAAACCTTATTTTCCACTCACTGGACTGGGAATATGTCAAAGTCTGAGCACACGCCCTCAGCACTGATGAGGGTCTTGGAGGTGACCCTCGCTGCTGCCTGCGACTGTTCTCCACACAGCAGTGGGGGACAGCAGTCTGAATTTGGTGGCAACAATTGAACAGGTGCTGATTTTGGTCCAGAGGGTCACTTCTACAGTTAAAAAAAAAAAAAAAAAAAAGAGCAGACATCTAAAAAATAAAGTGATTTTTATTGCAACATTGTTTTATAATAATCTTCACAGTGGGGAAGAGCTACATCTCAAAGCTATCAACTCTCCTCTAAATCCAGTTCTAGCTCGCTGGTCTAAGCCACTGTCACCCCCCACCTGATGCTCACAGGGTTCTCTCATGCTTTTGCCTCCAGAAACCCCCATCCCCTTCCTCACCAACAGCCGGGTGCAAAATCCTTGAAAGACGACAAGGCCAAACCCAGCCTGACCCCTCCTGTGTCTGCAGAGCTGGGCTTTGGCCACGCTGGCCTTTTGTCTGTTCCAAGAAACAGACGGTCTCTCTCCACCACAGGGCTCTTTCTGTAGCCCTCTTCAGGGGTTCTGTGATCACAACTCCCCCAGACCACGTTAGCTGTTCCTGCGTCGTGGCCGCAGACCACCTCGTGCTGTTCCTACAGAGCATTTATACATTTCATGAAGCCAGGGACCACGTCTCCCTGTTTTATATCCATACCTTCAGCAGAGCAAACCAGACGCTCAAGAAATACTTGTTGAAATAAAGCAAAATTGTAGACACGAGGCTCCTTCTTCTGCCTCTCGAAGCTGCCACTTTCGGTGACAGCTGCATTCCAGGCAGGAAGCAGGAGGTGTCAGAAGAGGCTCCGCCAAAGACCACGTCCCCTCCTTAAACTGAGCCCATGCCCCTTCTCAGCTGTGAGGGCTCCGTGAGTATGTTTTTACCTTTCCAGCCTCACAGCACGTAAAGGTGAGTGAAGAGGTGTTTAAACCAAGACTAAAACTTTGACTTCTACCTTCACCTACCCCATCAAAATGAAAACACGAGGACAGGAGCATTTATTGCAGCATTGTTCCCAGTAGCAAAAAGCTGGAACTCAAATAAATGCCTACTGATGGAGGAATGGCTGAATAAATTCTGTTTCGTCCATACCACAGCCTGTTACACAGCCATCAAAAAGAATAATTAGAGCCACATTGATGACTTTGGGAGAGTTCCATGAGCACTTGTGGAGTAAGTAAAACCACATGCAGAAAAGCATCTATTTTATTATCCCATTTTTAAAACAATGAAGAAAATCCTCTACATCTGTGCACATATGTGCAGGTAAGCCTGTGTACAGTGAAAAGTACAGGCCACATGAGGGCTCCTCAAAAAGTTCATGGAAAGATTTGTACTACCTTTTAATTTCATTTTCCCGTGAACCTTATGAAGTACCATACTGTTACCATGAGCTACTTGTGCTGGAGGCAGAGAGGGAGTTTGGGAAGGGATAGGGGAAAAGACAAGCAAAAACCAAAAAGAAAGTTTTTAAAAAGCAACATTATGATATAATCCACTAATGTATCAATTTTAAAATATATGTGTTTATATGTACAAAGGAAAAATTTCATATGTTGTCTCTTCTCTCGTCTCTTACATCAGGCTTACAACACAACAGTAAATTCCCACTTGGTTTGGTTCCTTGGATAATAGCCTCTCTCCAAAAAGGAAACAGAAATTCACCAGATATCTTTTCATAAATGGACTTTCAGTGACTGTTCCGGATAAGAAAACAGCATTTCTGCATTCATACCCCTGATTGGCATATGAATCTCATCAAACGTAATTTTCTCTCTAGCTTCTGTTTTCCCTGGAGAAACAAGTCTATAAGAGTTTAAACTCAGCATTACTTCTCATGGTGAATAAAATACTGCTGCATAGAAAATTGGCTCCAGGAAATTAAAAATCAATACACTTTGAAAACTAAGATAGGAAGGAAAAAGTTGCTTTGACCACATTGCAATGGCTGGGAAATGCAAGAAAGAAAAAAAAAAAAACACTATGATAAGGAGAAAATTACATGAGAGCATTTGTCAGCCTTGTATGAGAAGCAGAACTGAGTGAACGAGAACAATTAACCTTTCCTGTGTCATACTCAAGTGGCCACCTACGCAAGTCATTGTTCATTTGTGTCCTGTGGATTTACCGCTCCTAGTGGCAAAATCATTTGGTCCTGATTGCCCCAGCCTCGCCCTCTCCTACTTTCCTAATTAAGATCCGTCACCAAATGTTCCGACTTGGACCTTATTTCAAAGTTTCTTTAGTTTTAAAGCTTGATTCAAGATCTTCAATCATATATTAAAGAGTTTAAATATGTTTTACGTTTCTGTTATGAATTATCCCAACTTAGAGATACTTTATATAACAGCTGATAATATGGTTTTAAAAAAAATGTAGGAAAGACTGCTAATCTCTGGCTCTCACTTTCCAAAGAGGACATGGGAAAATGGTTTGCCTGTCTAACACGGGACCCACCCTCAGGACCAGATCTGAGGGCTGGGCAGGCTGACTGATGGGTGGTTTCATTTTCTCTCCCTCCCTGCCCAGTCCCTTGGGTTACTCTGGAAAACTATGTGATTCCCATACACAGGTCCCAGTTAAAGAGCATTTGTATATCCATGGAAATTTCAGAAATGGAAGCTGTAGATGAGCCATGCATTGCTACTGCTAAGGAGTCTGGGGAAATCTAAAACTTGGAAGATGGGGTATTCTATGGACATTTTCTTTCCATGCCTCCTCTTGCCACAGCAACTGTCTCAAGGTGGGCCAGCAGCCAGCACAGGCAGTCTTGCTGTTTCAGAAACCCTGTGGCTCGTGCCACTTGGCAAAGCTTGCCCACAGCACACCATGTGAGTGAGTCAGCTCTCTGCCTCCTGATCAACTGCTTCTCTCTAGGTGTGACTCCCTGGGTAGGGGCAGGCAAGGTCATGGGAATCCAGGCAGTATGGGAGAGGCAGTGTCCCCTCACCTAATGCTCAGTCCTACTGGGAAATTACCCAAACTGAGGAGATGGAGATGGAGCAGAGCTTGGGTCCTCTCCGAGGCTGTTGGTTGGAGATTTCCATCATGATATCACATTGAATTTTGACTAGTTTTCTCCAAGAATGAATTGAAAGCATTGTCAGTCCCTCTGTACACTGAGAATTGTAGCATATTCTAGGCACATAAAACTTATTTTCCTATTCTTAAAAGCTTTTATACCCTCATTCTGCATCTGTCCTAAAGCTTTACCAACATTGCTCATTCACAGGGAGCTGAGCAACTTGCCTAATTCACATCTCTACAAAGGGGCAGAGTCTTGTGTCAAGTCCAGAAAGTTCACCTCCTGGCTATGCTGCCTCAAATTAACTAGTGGTTCTCACACTGTGGTCCCTGGGCCAGCAACATCAGCATCACCTGCCACCTTCATAGAGGTTGGAATCTCAGGCTCCACTCCAGACTTAGTGATCAGAAACTCTGGGGACTGGGACCAGATATCTGTGTTTGAACAAGCTCATAAAGTGATTCTATGCACACTCAAGTTCAAGAAATATTAAACTAGGCCTTTGAAATGAGGTTTTTCATTACTGAAGGTTTTAGGGGAATTCTTGGGCAAACATCAGAAGAGACTAACTGGAGTCCTTCCTGGGTACAAGTTAATAAATAGGTTCCCTTTCAGAGGTTCTATATGCAGTGTTCGAAATTCTAAGAAAAAATGATACTTATGAACATACCAGTAAGAAATATATTTCTCTGCGAAACTAATATTCCCCGTAGGAAGGGGTTTACCTGAACTTGGTGACTGATGTGACAGGGTGCACACAGGAAGGGCAAGAACCACCCTCCATCTTGTGCCCTAGGTCAGCCCACCTCTCTCCATCTGCTCCCATTCTGGTCCAAACCATGTCTGTCCCTCTTTCAGAAATCTACAGTAGCTTCCTAACTTGTCTACCCCTCCTGTCCTGAAACCCCAGCCAAGCTACTTTCCACATTGAAGCCAGAGTGATTTTTCTGAAAATCTGAGCTTGCTTGAAACCCTTAAAGGATTACTACTGCCCCCAGATAAGGACCGAAACCTAATCCTCTGTAGAAGGTAGGGCATGGCATGCCCACACTTTCAGCCCCAGAAATATATATGATTCTCCATTTCATTATTACCTCCAGCAAGGAAAAAAGCTCCAAAATGAAGAGGAAAGGTCAACCAGTTGGCACCCAGAACTGACACAGGTGCTAGAATTAGCAGATAAAGATATTTAAACAATTGCTTTCACAATATCCTGGAAGTTCAAAAACTTAACTAAACACATGAAAGATTTTAAAAGAACAGATTGAACTTCAAAATATGAAAACTAGGTGTCTGTGATAAAAAAATACACCAGAGTAGACTGATGCCAATTATGTATTGCAGAAGAAAAGGTTAGTAAACTGCAAGACACAGCAATAGGAGCTACTCAAAATGAATGAGAGAGAAAGAATTAGAAAGAAAAACACAAAAAGAGCATCAGTGGATGGTAGGACAATGTTAAGTGATCTTAATGTTCCTTGTGCTAGGGGCTCATAAAGGTTCTTTGATCTGTGGGTTTACAGTCTTATCAAATTTGGAAAATGTTTAGAAATCATTTCTTTAAATACTATTTCTGCTCTTTCCCCCAATTTCTTTCCTTCAGGGACTCCACTTACATATATACTATAAGAAATGTTAAACATAGTCTTCCAGGCAGAACGAAAACGGCACCAGACAGAAAGATATAACCTGCACCAGAAATGGTAAATACATTGGTAAATGTATAAGATAATACTCTTACTATTTAAATTTCTTAAAAATAGAATTGTTCAAGCATGGCTAATACCAATGTAGTACAGGTTTCATAACACATATAAAAGTGAATGTATGGCAACAAAACCATAAAGGCTAGGCAGGTGGAAAGGGGCAGACAGAAGTGTACTATTTAAGCTTCTTATACTGTCAGTGAACTTACATAACATCATCTGAAGGTGGACTATGATAAATTAAAGATGTATATTATAAACCCTATAACAACTAGTAAAATAACAAAACAAGGATTTATAGCTAAAATCCAAAAAGATGATAAACTAGAATCATAAAAAACATGAAATTAATCCCCAAAAAAGGCAAGAAAAGAAAAAAGGGTAACACTGAATATACAAATAGAAAGCAAATAGCAAGATGACAGACTTAAACACAACCATATTGATAATCACATTAAATATAAATTGTTGCTTTGCCCCCCAAGGATTTGTCACCCCTCTTCCCCTGGGTGATGGAGCCAAAAAGGATTACTCAAAGCCCATCTCTTCTGAGCAGTGAGAAGCCCCAAAGTGGTTAATCTCCCCTGGAACCCTCCAGCAAGAGGCATTCCTTCCTCAGGAAATTAACCACGAATTGGGGTTCTCTTCCTGCATTTATTCTCCAGCCCAGGAAGTTACAGGAAGAGACACAGGTGGGGTTACAGTTTAACAACAGAAGCTGGTAACATTCAGTAAAAACAAGTCAGATGACATTCCCTAGACAATTCAGTGATCCACCAACGAAAGCTTGAGCTTAGCAAACATTCCTTCTCCCTCCAGCAGCTTCCCAGTAACTTTACATATCAATCAATAACTAGTCTGTCCTTGAGCCAGAAACCTTGCTGTGTTACAAATCTTTATCTTGCACCAGAGACTCTATAGCCTGAGGAAAATTTCTTGTCCTTTGCAAGGTCAATATTTGAAACTGCAAAGCTTTGGAAAACCAGGCCCTGTGAAGTATATTTGCTTTATGAATCCTCTAAAATAAATGGTTTAAACACTCCAATGAAAAGTCAGAGATTGTCAGATTGGGAAAAAAAAACCAAAACAAAACAAAGCAAGACCTAAGAAACACATGAATTATCTTTAAATATAAAGAGACAAATTGGTTAAAAGTAAAAGGACCAAAAAAGATATACCATGCTAACATTAGTCAAAAGATGACTGGAGAGTTTTGGTCAAGATGGCGGAATAGACGGTCCCCAGCGTCACTCTCTCCCACAAATCAACCAATTTACAACTACAAAAATGTAACAGCCAAGCTGGGGCTGCTGGAGCTCAGGGGAAGAGGAGGAGAGAACTACGGAGTTCATGAAGGGGGAGAAGCCACAATGAGAATAAGAAAAAACTGCTTGAAGTGTTTTCGGCTGTGGCTGCTTTAAGGCTGGAGTTGCTGAGTGCATGGAGCAGGAGCTGGCAGAAGCTGCAGCTGTGCACTTCGGATGGAGTTGCTTGGAGGCGACAGGGGATAAGAGGGCCTTGGTGGCCCCTAGGACAGCAAGACCACTAATAGGGTTCCCATGGACCCACGCAAGAGGAGTGATGAGTCAGAACAGCTGAAAAAGGGGAGCCATTCAGAGGCCGGTGAGTCATCGAAAGGGATCGGTGTATGGCCTGCCGCATGGGAAGTGTTTGGAGCATGGGTGGTGGGGGAGATGGGCCCACCAGGAGGACACTGGGACACAGCAAGGATAGCCAATCCGCCCCCCCAATCAGCACAGGACCCCTCAGAAGAGACTGGTCGGGAATGCAGAATTGCATGGGGTGCAGTTTGATGAAAAACCTCAGGCCAAGATCAGAGTTTCTACACAACCCAGGTGCACCAAGTCTCTGGAGAGCTGGAAGTACCTATAAGGTCAAACATTAAACTCTGAGCTATACAAAAAGCCTCCCCTAGGGAAACAGCAGCAGAGCAGCAATTTAGCTCGACAACACAGCTCAAGTACTGGTTCCCACAGGAAGTTCCCCTGTGTTAGAAGTAAGCAAAGGACAGAAAATTAGTTTTGGCCCAGGCACACCACCAGCACTTTGGGACCTGCCCGGAGACATGAGACATGGAGAAGAGGACCTAACCCCCCACTCACAACCAGGCACACCACGCCAGTGCCTCGGGGGCTTGCCTGAGGACCCAAGGGATGGAGCCAGGGACTGGACCTCGCTCCCACAACCAGGCACACCGTGCCAGCACCTCGGGGCCCTGCCCAGGAGCACAGGGCATGAATCCAGGGACTGGACCCCCTCTCCCACAATCAGGCACACTGCGCCAGCACTTCAGGGCCCACCTGGGTACCCGAGGCACAGAGAAGAGGACTGGACCCCCATCCCACAACCATGCACAGTATGCCAGTGCCTCAGGGCCTGCCCGGGGACCCAAGGTACGGATCCAGGGACCGGACTCACCTCCCACAATGAGGCACTGTGCCAGTGCCTCGAGGCCTGCCTAGGGACCCAAGGCATGGAGAAGAGGACTGGACCCCCCCCCCCCACAACCAGGCACAACGGGCCAGCTCCTCAGGGCCTGCCTGGGGATCTGAGGCATGGACAAGGGGACCGGACCCCCCTCCTATAACCAGGCACACTGTGCCAGTGCTTACGGGCCTGCCCAGGGACCCAGGGTATGGAGCTGGGGACCAGACCCCCCTCCTACTACCAGGCACACTGTGCCAGTGCCTTGGGGTCCACCCAGGGACCTGGGGTATGGAGAAGGGGACTGGACCCCATCCCACAACCAGGCACACCATGCCCGTGCCTCGGGGCCCACCTGGGGACCCGGAAGTATGGCGCTGGGGACCAGGCACTCCCGACAATCACGCACACCGCCAGCACCAAGGAGCATGCCAAAAACATCACCTCCACGTGGGTGGCCCACCACAGCCACTACAATAACCATGGCTGCTGTGAAAGCGGCTAGATGCTACAACCATCATGCAGATGGTCTACCAGCCACCGGAATGCATTGACACAAGGAGAGTCACCAGCAGAGATAAAGAAAAGAAGAGGATGTCTCTCTCCACAAAGCCCATTTCAGAATGACAGAAGCATCTGCTGTATGATAATATTGGGGGACCTGATCACACCTCTCAGCATTGGACAGATCATCTAGGCAACAAATCAACAGAGTAACCATTATTCTTTCAGAAGGAGAGAAGAAATCTGGGGTAATTAGAGGGGGTAGGGGGGAGGGAGAGGGGGATGGGAAGAGATTGGACAAGGGGCTGCTGGAGTCCAGCTCCGCAGGATTCTTTGGACCTGAATAGGTGGCGTGGAGTCA
Source organism: Cynocephalus volans (assembly GCF_027409185.1). Taxonomy (NCBI): domain Eukaryota; kingdom Metazoa; phylum Chordata; class Mammalia; order Dermoptera; family Cynocephalidae; genus Cynocephalus; species Cynocephalus volans. The sequence goes on along the minus strand of NC_084465.1, from coordinate 161,178,505 downwards.
GTGAGGAAAAAAGAGAAAGGCGGACTACAAGTGTCTAGTGCAAGTGTGGACAACGACCACATGAATCTTGTTTTATTTATATGTTTTTACTTAATCTTTTACATAATGATTTATCTTTTAATCAAAACATTTTTATTTTGTTTCTATTGAAAAGGAAAGGTCAAAATGTTCTAAAGCACTCACTCTGTGACAAAAACACCTACTCATGCATCAATAGTTCACTCCAAAGCCTGTGGCTTGTGGCCAAGAAACCATATAATAGCAGCATGCTTGGCTTAAAGACGTCAGACTTTTGGTTTGAATCATAAATCCTAACCTTTTTGATTTATATGTAAATTTACATTCTATTAATCTTACTTATGTTTAACAATTTAATAATGTTTATGTTTATATCAACTATGCTAGTTCTTAACCAACTAAAACCATATTACTTATATCATGATTCTATATAATAAAATATAACAATAAATCTCTATTACTGTTAAATGATTCTAAATTATAAACTAATCTAAAACAAACCTGTTATTATCAAAACTTGTTTATATTTTTGTACTATTTTACTTATTTATCTCTATAACAAAACCTTTTATTTCCCTGCCAATAGACTCCGGGAACAGCACAGAAGACAAAGTGAAAAGTTAAATTACTCTTCTTATGTTTGTTGAAATACACTGTGTCATTTCACTCCTGGAATGATATGTACTTGGTGAGTCAAGTGAAGCAGTGGGAACAAAGAAATCAGTAACTGGTTGTGATCAGTTAGTTGTAAACGCTACTGCACTCAGACCCACCGCCTCCCCAGGGGACGTGGATAGAATTTTTAACACAAACTTGGTTCCACACATACAAGAGCATGATCACAGCTATAATGGATCAATGCACACATCACTAACGGGAAAGATCAACAACAAAATTAAATCAAGCCAACCCATACCGGGAACATGCATCAAAAACACCTTTAGTACTGACAATGCCTTTTAAATAAACCAATTAATTTTGATGTGTTATTAACATGTTCTTTGAGAAACTCCAGGGCCCTTGGAATTTCCCAAAGCCATAGTAAGCCAAAAGGTGAGGCCTTCTAATTCTGGGAAGCCTTGTCAAGTAACCAAAGGTGAACAAACAGGAAATTCCACGGAGCCATGCCACACATATGGGATCCCTCTGTGGCCTAGCTGAACAAGGGGAGTCACTCCTAAGGCTCTCAAGCCGTTCCCTATAGGAGGATTGCTCTCAACAAGGGGCATAAAGAATAATGACGATTTGTAACAATATATATGCTAGCAATATTGATTTGATCAACATATCTCAATGTTGAACCCCCAAAATATGTATAATCAATTTTGATTCAATAAAAATTTTAAAAAAAAGAAAAAGAAATAGAAACTCTGAATACATGCAAAAAATAAAAATGATAAATAAATAAATAAATAAGAGAAGACTGTAGTGGCCATCTTAATATCACAAAAAGTCTATCTCAAAGTATGGAACATTGCCAGGGATAAAGAAGAAAGGATTGGTGACTAATTTATACACATTTATATTGTCTGAATTATTTCAAAGAACATACACTTGCCTAGTAGTTTAAACATTCAATAAAACAGACCATTTGATAAACTTTTTATTAAGCTACTTTCTATGCCCAGCATTATTTAGGTTTAGAGAAGGAATAAAAAAAGTTGGACACGGCTCTAGACTTAAGGGACACACAATTTGTTAGGAAGACAAGACACCAACTTTTTTTTTTAAGTTAATAAAAAATGTGACAAATGTTAACCGCAAAATGAAAATTCAGATAATCAACTATTTCCAGCAACGCAGCAGTTAGGGAAGATTTCTAGAGGAGATCTAGGCCCAAGCGTGTGCATAGGTACGGAAAAAGAGGAAGGAAGTCATTTAAAATGATTTGATTGGAAAAGTGTTATTTTAACTACGTGGCAGGATGGTTTTTTACTTTTCTTTTTGCTTCCTGTATTCTCCCTTTCTACTCCCCCTACTCAAGTACAGAGAGCATTTTGCACTCACTGCTGCCAGGCTTCGTGGCCTTGTGGGGAGAGCACTGGGCCAGATGCAGGGCAGCTACCTGGGGTGAGGGGCCATGGCTGTGGGGTGTTCCAGCAACCTACAGAGAAGGAGGCTGAGGTGACGCGGCAGCCTTGCAAAGACAGGTATGCCCATGTGGGACGCGGCAGCCTTGCAAACACTGGTGTGCACCATGTGGGACGCGGCAGCCCTGCAAACACTGGTGTGCACCACGTGGGACGCGGCAGCCCTGCGAACACTGGTATGCCCATGTGGGACGCGGCAGCCTTGCAAAGACTGGTGTGCACCATGTGGGACGCGGCAGCCCTGCAAAACACTGGTGTGCACCACGTGGGACGCGGCAGCCCTGCGAACACTGGTGTGCACCACGTGGGACGCGGCAGCCTTGCAAAGACTGGTGTGCACCATGTGGGACGCGGCAGCCCTGCAAAACACTGGTGTGCACCACGTGGGGAAAGGAAGGGGGGAGAAAGGGGGAAGGGATAAGACCGCTGGATTCAGACCGAGATTCAGTCTCTAAGGCTCGCACACGACTCTGCAGGACTAAAAACTGTAGTTGACGCTCCCTTTCCCTCTCATCTTGCAAACGACCGACAAAAACTCAAAAGGCATCTTAACTGAAGCTAAAATCAAATCAAATCTCCTGCGATTGCGGTAATTTCTAGCTCCTAACCCTGGAGGAGACCTCAGCGAGTTCTTCTATTTGCAGTGGGGGCTGGAAAAGGAGGTTTCTGGCCTTGCAGAAGCCACATCGCGTCCCCACACAACCTGTGTAATGGCAGATGTTTGTAGCTGAGGCTCTGCGGTTTCGGCTAACCTGAGCAAGGCTTCCTGGAGGAGGCGCAGGTGGGGTGGGGGTGGCGGCGCCCACCTCTCTGCAGTGCAGCGGTGGAGGAAGGCGTCTCTTCAAGGGCGTCACGAGAAGCAAATCCGTTTCGTTAAAGGACTCGCATCCTGTAGCCCTGAACCGGAGCACTGGGGCTGAGCCGAGCCGCGGTGTTCTGGGTGGCTCAGAACTCACCTGTCCCGCGCACGGCGGAGACAGGTGATGCAGCTGCATCAATCCTCGCTGCGTGCACGAGTCAGGTCGCCTCGCTGCTTACGTCCCAGGACAAAAGGGGCCGGTCTTCTCTAGAAAGTACTCTTATTGCGCGGAAACGAATCCCTTCCCAGACCGCCTGCCTTCCGGGACAAGCTGCGCTTCCACAGGCTCCTGGGCTCCGCGCACGGACTCCGCCACTTCCCCGCGCGCGCGTGAGACCAGCGAACAGCCTTCGCCCGGCTGGTGAGCGGCGCCGCGCCGCGCCCCGCCCCGCCGCGCCGCGCCCCGCCCCGCCGCGCCGCGCCCCGCCCCGCCGCGCCGCGCCCCGCCCCGCCGCGCCGCGCCCCGCCCCGCCGCGCCGCGCCCCGCCCCGCCGCGCCGCGCCCCGCCCCGCCGCGCCGCGCCCCGCCCCGCCGCGCCGCGCCCCGCCCCGCCGCGCCGCGCCCCGCCCCGCCGCGCCGCGCCCCGCCCCGCCGCGCCTGCGCGGTGCGAGCGTCGGCGCCGGGCGCCCGGCTGTGCGGCAGTTGGAGTTCGTTGAACGGTGCGAGTGCAGAGTGGCTTCGGAGAGCAGCGGGCGGCGGCGGCGGCGCGGGAGCGGACGCGGGGAGGCGAGGGAGCGACGGCGGAGCCCTCGCGGTTTCGCGGACGGCGGCCTCGGTGGCCGGCAGGTGAGCCCGTAAGGGGCGGACGTGGGCTGTGAGGGGCACGGGCGGCCGGGGGCTGAGGTGAGCGCGGCGGCGCGGACCCGGCGGCGCATTGTCCGGCGGGCGGCGCTCGCTTATCGCCCCCTGCGGGCCGGGCTGCGGTTGTCCGGGGCGGGCACGGGCTCCTGTGTCCGCCGGCCCCACACGTGCCTGCCCCGCCGCCCCCGGTCCTAGCTCACCCGCCCTCCGCGCGCGTTTTGTTCCGAGGCGGGCGGGCACGGGGGCGGGGGACGGCGCAGCCGGGCTCGGGGAGGGGGTGCTGCGCCCCGGGAGGGCGGGGAGAGCGAGGCTAATCCTGGGTCGGCGGCGGGACTGAGGGCGGGACCCCACGGGCCGGGTCATCCCCAGGGACGTCTAAGTGTTTCAGAGGATTTCAGTACCATGCGACGGGTGTCAGAGGACACACGTGCCAAAGTGAGAATAGCTGTATAGCTTTATTCTGTTGGAATTTTGTGGAAGGAATTCTGTGCAGTCTGAAAGGATTGATGGAGAGGACAGTCATTGCTTCCTGCACAGGTTTTGTTAGACAGTGAAAATCAAATCTAAATTAAGGAGTTTGTACCTGGACGTACTGAGTTTGTGAACACTTGTAGAAGTTGTGAAAATTTGCAAAGGTCACCCGAAATGAAGAGTCTTCTTCCAACCTCCGCCTCCCTCCCCTCAGCTTTAGTTAAGGGGCAAAGACCAAAAAATTGTACTAGTTGGTAATTTACAGACCACTGTCAGGTTCGATATAATAATATATGTGATTATATATAATATATAAGTATAATATAGTACTTTAAGGTTGTGCAATGTGTCAAAATTATGGGTAGTAAGTAGTTTAAGAGAAAGAAAAGAATTCTTTTTATTTTTAATCTTTTTGAATAGTGAAATGGTATACGTTAAAATGGCCATGAAATGGGTCAGGCCAAAGGGCCAGTTCATTCAGGGGCTGGCCGGTTAGCTCAATGGTTGAGTCAGGCTTTGTAAGTACAGTTGTCCTTCCATACCTGTGGGTCCTGTATCCACAGTACAGATACAGCCAACCGCAGACTGAAAATACGTAAAAAGTAATACAAATAGAACAGCTAGTATAGATAGTGTAAGAACTATTTGCATAACATTTACATGGTATTAGGTATAATAAGTAATGTAGAAATGATTCATCCAGAAGTGATTTAAAGTATGTAAATGCCATTTGATATAAGGAATTTGAACATCCATGGATTTTGGAGGTGGGAAGGTGGCCTGGAACCAAGCGCCTGCGAATACCGCGGAAGAAATGTATATGCCTCTGTCATCTCTATATGGTTAATTTAACATTTCTTTAAAAAGATTTTTGTTAACACTAGAATTTCACTGGTACTATTTTTGATAGTACCTGTAATGACGAATTCAGAACAAAATAACAGTATAAGATATCAGTAACTTAATTTCGGAAGATCTGAAGCAATGTTGCTTAAGGTGGCATTCTTTGTGATACTAGTTCTAAGAGATGCTACAGGGAAAAAAATGGTTCCTTGGTTACATAAGTTTGGGGAACAATGCTTTGTCCTTTCCTTCTCCTCTTAGGGTCACAATTCACATTACCATATTGGAGGATATAGCCACAGAAGCCTTTTTGTTTTGTTTTTGGTTTGATCTCTATGAACACCCATGAAACCCAGGAAACAGTGGCTGTTCCCTGGAGTAGCCATTGTGAACTGCTGGTCCTTGGTGTCCTTATAGGGTGCCTCACCTTAGATAATGGTGCCTCTCCCTTGTGAACTGAGAGGTCAGAATATTGATGTGGTTTGCATGTGCCTTTGCATTTTGTGTCAGTTCTCAAATTTGGCTATACCGTACTGATAAGATATGAGAGTTATTAAGTTGAAGTCAGATAGAAGAAATTTAATTCCAGTGTTTTTACTTCCCAGTGAAATACCCGATTGCACACACAGTTACAACTCTGCTGGCTGCACTCCTTAATTGTTAGCATTTTTTCCCCCAGTATGTTAGAAATATGTGGGAAAAAAGGTTACTGCTGTTTCTGAAGAGTTAATCCTGTGGGTTATTTAGAAGTTGAAAATAATACCTTTGAGCACTTCTTTTGGGTTAGCTATTAGCAGAATCTTAATTTGCTTAGAGCATTTAAATGTAAATGCTTCTTTATATTTGTTAGGTGCTTAATTAAATGTTTTCTTTTCCTTTTCCTCGGATGAAAAGAAGTTAGAAGAAGAGAATCAACTGTTTTGCCCAAGCATTTTGTTCAATTTGGAAGACATGGTATTGAGAAAAGAATGGGGACTGTGGCGTTAGACGTGGATCCAGCATGGCCTTTCAGGTAGGGACAATCTGGGTGGAAATGGGCCTCCACTCCTTCCTGGTCCAAAGCCACATTGCTGATTCATAGCCTCATGGCCTTTCGAAAACCTTCAGTTCCTTAGTTGTAAATTGGGGTTAAACCTATTGTATAAGGCTATTTTAAGGATTAGATGAAATTCTGATTGTTGCAGAGAACCCTGAACATTTTCTAATTGTTAAAACTTTCCCTTTTTTTTTTCCACTCGAGAAACCATTTTAGAAATTTTATGCTTGACTGTCTTAATAGCAGACTCTGGCTCCTGCAACTTAGCTTGCCTGCTTTCTGTATCCACCTGTATCCATGTGCTAATAGGAGATAAAAGTCTCACACCACCCTAAGGTCTAGATGCAAATTAGGCTCCAGAGCTGACCAATGGACTGTGTCCCATAACCAGCCAATACAAATTAGCAGGATTGCATCCCACATTTACCTAAGAGGACCTAAATGGTAACTTGGGTGGGATGTTAGGGTGCGAATTTTGGCTGTATAAGACTGCCTCTTCCCTTTGTTTGGGGAGACACTGGTCTAGGAGTCTTCACTCCCCAGTGCTCTCCTTGCTTGCAAGCAAAAAGGCACCGTAACACCGAACAAAGAGCTGTAACACAAAATAAAGGGCTGTAAAACTGCAACACTGATGTGGGTCTTGGATTGCTCTGTGCGATCTCCCCCACAATACTGATCTGTAGATTTCCCAGTACAGTTCCTGAAATATAGCAGCTGGTGCCAGTAAATGTTGATTTCCTTTCCCTCTAAGTGTTTGCATAAAAATATGTTACTAGATTCATAGCAATCTTTTAACCTTGATGACTTCTTGGGGGTGGGACTGATGGAGCACGTGGGGAGGAGAGCATTGTGGAAAATGGTAACAGTGCATTGTTTGCTTTGCTCCAATATCTTCTTAAACTTTGAGTGAATAGTAGCAAATTCCCCTTTGGTTTGAGCACTGTTGACTTCTCAGTTTTGCCTTTCCTTTAAAAATATTTTTTCTTACTGTGAAATATACTGTAAATACAGAGTAGTTACAGATTCATGGTTTTTGGCAGACCCTAACTGTGTAACTACCACTCATTTCATCATGAATTTTATCCAAAGGATTATTTGTAGTGGTAGTTTGTTACTCATTTCTTATGACATGCTGTTCACTTTCCTGTTGATCAATATTGAGTTGTTCGCAGTTCGAGACTGTGTTAGTTCAAGTCCACTAAGAACAGGAAGACTGCAAGTTCAAGATTAGATTTAGATTTATTGGGGGAAGGACTTGTGAGGGAGCCATCAGACCCATGCAAGTGTGATGCTTGTGGAGAAGAAAGGGAAGGAGGGAAAACAGGTAGGAAAAGTCTTAGAAGTTCAGTGAGGTTGTGTGAAAGTTTAGGCAAGACCGATAAAGAGTCCTTCAGCTGGTTGCCCTTTAGAGGAGTCCCCTGTCCTGCGTGTATGGGCCTGCTTTTTTTTTAGTACCCCACCTGTGGTCAGGCACTGGCTAGAAACAGCCTGTGGGAAGTGTGGGGCCAGAGGTACAGCAGCAGTGGATTCAGCAGAGCCACAGTCACTGAGTCTTACTCCCCATGGTAGGTCGTCTGGAGGCTCATTTTCATGACCTTCACAGGGCTAATGTGAGTGACATTCCTGTAAACATTCATGTGCATATTTCTTGTGTGATTTTCTGTTGGGTAGACTTAGGAGTGGAATTGCAGGGTCATCATTATATTGTGCCTGTGACCAGTGTTAGTAGATAATGCAAACCCTTTTCTAAAATGGATATACAAATTTTCATTCATACTGCAGTGAATGCATTCTGTGGCTCCACATCTCACCAATATTCGGTGTTAGTTTTTCTAATTTTAGTCATTCCAGAGAGTGTGTGGTATTGTGGTTCCTGACTTCTAAGTTAGGTGTGGCCATGTGATTTGCCTTGGGGGGTGGGGTGGGGGTAGGGGTAGGGGTAGGGCAAGGATAGGGAGGTGGGGGGAAGAGAGAATTTTTTTTTGTCTTAAGCAGCAGAGATTTTGGGGGTTGTCTGTAGCCATAGCATACTTATTAACCTATCCTGACAAACTGTTTTTGAAAAATAGACTATTTTTTAAGAGCAACTGTAGGTTCAGAGCAAAATTGAGCAGAAAAGACAGAATGCCCATATGTCCCTTGCCCCCACATATGCACAGCCTCCCTGTGAGCATCCAGCACCTAAGTGCAGTACTTGTTACAAATGATGAACCCACATTGACATGTCACTTTCATCCAAAGTCCATAATTTGCACTACGGTTCTCTCTTGTTGTTTGTGGGTTTTGACAAACCCGTAATGGCATGTGTCCACTATTACAGTATCATATAGAATACTTTGACTGCCCTAAGAATCGTCTATGTTCTGCCTTTGAGGGTACTTCAAAAAGTTCGTGGAAACATTCGTATTATCTTTTAATGCTGTTTTCCCACAGACGTTTTGAAGTACCTGCATGTCTGTCTGCTTGCCTTCCTCCCTTCCTCTGTTCCTCTCTTTCCTCCAGCTCCCTCTCTTTCCTTCCTTTCCTTCCTTTCCTTCTTCCTTTCCTTCCTTCCCTCCCTTCCCTCCCTTCCTTCCTTTCCTTCCTTTCCTTCCATTGTGGTCAGAAAACATAGCACTACTTCAAAGCTTATGAAGTTTTTTGAAGCTTGCTTTATGGCCCATCATATGGACACTTTTTATAAATATTCTGTGTGTGCTTGGACAGAATGTTGTTTCTGGATTTGTTGTATGCAGTGTTCTATGTTTGTCAGTTAGGTCAAGTTGGTTAATCATGTTGCGTTCTTCTGTATCCTTCCCCCCCCCCCCTTTGGTCTGTTGGTTCTATTGAGAGAGATGTTAATACTTTGATTTTGCCTTTGTCTGTTTTTTTTCTAGTTCTGATACTTTTTGTTTTATATATTTTGAGGATATGGGGTATGTTATTAGGCGCAGACATATTTAGAATTGTAAATCGTCATCAATTTGAGTCCTTTAAAATCACTGTTAAGTGTCCTTTTGGGCAAAAGTATTATTAGAGGTAAAGTTTACTTAGCTTTATATTAATGTTGCTGCAGTATCTTTCTTTTGGTTAGTATGTGCAGAGTCTCCAGCCCGACCCTTTATTTTCAATCTTTCCATATACTTATATTTCGGTTGATTCTCTTGTCAATAATACATAGTAGAATTTTAAAAATCTTGACTGTGACAGTGTTTCTTATGATTGGAGCATTTGACCTATCGGCATTTAACAAAAATAATTGACATGCAGTAGTTGGGTTTAAACCTGTTAGTAAGTGCTTTCTGCTAATTGTACCTGTTTTATGTGCCTTTTCCCATTCTTTCTTGCCTTCTCTTGGATGCTTATTTATTTGTCTATTTTTCTCTGTTAATTTGGAAGTTACTCAAAACATGTGACTTGGACTTGTTAAAATCTGTAATATTTGGTCCTTTCCCCCTTTTCCTGGATATTCAAAGTCCATTTAGCTCATTTTTACTTATATGCCATTACTGTGCTGTTTTAATTCTGTACATGTTTTTATCTTAAGGCATTATTAATTTGAACAGTCGGTAACCATTCAGATTTACTCACAAAATTTAGTCTTTTTGTTGGTCTTTATTCCTTGTTGTAACGTGGTCCTCCACCTTGGAGCATTTTCCTTCCGCCTGAAGAACACCCTTTCTGTTTTCTACCTGTTGTGTGACTTCTAATAGTGAATTCTCTGAGTATGTGTTAGTCTAGAAATGTCTGAAGTTGATTTTCCTTTTTGAAGGATATTTTTGATGTATATAGAAGTCAAAGTTGTCAGTTTTCTTCTAATGTGTTAAAAGAAATTATTAAATGGTATCCTTAGGTTCTATTTGTTCTGTAAGAAGTAACCTGTCATTTTAATATTTGTTTCTATGAATGGAATCTCTTTTCTACTACTGGTTTTTTATGTTTTCTTTCTGTCTTTGGTTTTCAGCAGTTTTATTATGATGTGTCTAGGTACATATTTCTTTTCATTTATCCAGCTTGGAATTCTTAGGTCTCATTGAATTTGTAGGGGAATATCTTTCATTAGTTGTGAAGAGTTTGCAGGCATTATCTTTTCAAGTTGTCCGCTACCCCCTTTCACCCTCCCCCTTCTCCTTCTGAGAAGCCATTTAAATGCATGTTAGGTCTTTTCAGTCTCTTACTCTCTCCATGCTTGATTCTGGATGTTTTCATCTGATATTCTTTGTTCACTAAATTTTTTAACAAGGTAAACCTGCTGTTAATCCCATTCATTAAGTTTGTTGTATATTTTCACTTATGGAATATCTGGTTCTTTGATAGTTTTCTAGCAGAATATTCAATATTATGTTTTAATTTTTTGAACATAGTAATTATAGCTATTTAATTTATTTATTTATTTTTTCCAGTGGCTGACTGGTACAGGGATCCAAATCCTTGACCTTGGTGTTCTATTTTTCATTTGATAATTTTATTTATTCATGTACCATTCTTCTCCCAGGTTACTTGAAATTGTGATTTTGCAACCCCAGTACCTGGCAGCCCAATGGATCTATTTTTCTCTAGTCCTATTTGTTGTTTCTGCTGATTTTTATTCATTCTGTCTCCTTGTGTGCCTAGTTTCCGTGTGTGTACATGCACACACACACATCTAGTAGATTACATTTTAAGTATTGGTTGAATAATTTGGGATCTAGGGTGATATTCTCAGAAAGGACTTGTGCTTGTTTCTGCCAGGCATGTGAGGGAGTGTGCAGTCTGGGATCACCTTGGTTCAGTTTTAAGGATAAAGATGAATTTAAGTTTAGCTACGCTACACTTCTTAGAAACTGGCAGTTTCCCCTTTCTCCAATTTCTCCAATGTGGAGACCCACCTGGGAATAGGAAGGGCGGCAGCCAGGTGACCCGCCACCAAGAGTTAACTTCCTTCCCACTTCACAAAGGCACAGGGGCGGGTGGGACATGGATGCTGCTGACGTGGGACAGGGGAGGAAAGGTGCAGAGGAGCATCTGGGGGCTAAGCAGCAAACTGTCAACTGCAGATGCTCAGGGTCCAATTTTAAATGTCAACAGGCTTAGAATGTAGCTCTCCAGAATTCTGCAGTGGGGGAGGGGTGGGGGCAGTTGGGCTGGTGGGGGTGGGGAGACATACCGTGCAGGGTTCTGGCAGGTAGGCAGGATTCTGAAGGTCCCTCAGATTATACAGGGGCAGCACAGTGGTGTGTGCCTCTGAGGCAAGTTTCAAGTTGTTTCTCAGATTCACAGCACAAGGCTTCTGCCTGGTGTTCTACTCACTTCATTTCTTTCTCAACAAACCAGTTTTTGTGCCCCTCAGCCAACCCTGCTGTAGAGTGGCTGCACTTTCTGAAGGTAGCTCAGAACAAGGAATCTGATAAATACAGGGATTGTAAGGGAGGTAGGGGGAATGAGTGTCTGGAAATAGGTCTGGATTGTCTCAGCACGTCCAGCGGGCTGGGTTGCTGTATGCACATCATTCCGTAGGAAGCAGTCCTTGTACGCTCAGCTACTGTCCATTGCTGCGACCTCTGCAGACTCCCGTGGACTGGCCTTACGTACGTACGATCCCCTTTGCTGGAAAGCCATGAAAATTCATGACAGACAGCTGTGTCGCCTACATGTCCAAGACCAGAAATTCCATCATTTAGTGTCTGGGTATTATGTTGTTGTTAAGTGTTTTAATTTTTGTGTATTCAGGGTATGCTGCATGGTCCTGTGTGTTTGTTTTTTGTGATCTTCAGGAAATGTGTATGAGCATTTCAGTGGGTGAGGGCAGATCTATAATTATTTGTGGGGAGTAGTAGGATGAATAGGTGCAGGTGCAGGGTGGGATTTGTCTGGTTGTGTATTCCGGAAGATGGAGGAGTTATACTACAAATACTGTGAGTATTTGGTACCCGCGATTTTGTATTTGCAGGTAGTGTGTGGATGTATGTGCATTTGAGGGCATAAGGTGGCATGTTTGCATATTTGTCGTGTGCTAGGTAATTGTGGGTATACTGGAGGGTATGGCGGGTGGAGAGCCACATGTGTGTCGATTTTGTGTGTGTATTCAAGGGGCATGGTGGTTTGGATGAGTGTTTTTGGGCAGTGTGTGTTTCTGGTTTCAGTAGGGTTATATATTCTGGGAGTTGAGCGTACGTGTATCTGTTAGAGAGTTGGGGTTCTCTGTTTATATGGAGGGGAGTGGGGGAAGTGTATTTATCTGTATTAGAGCTGTGTGATATGGTTCTTTGTTAGTATCTGGGGATGTGGAAGCCGGTTCCTACTGGACTGAGATAGGTTGGGATTTGGGCATGGTTTTATGTGTATTTGTAAATGGTATGCCGTAGCCATCTCTGTATGTCTTGGGCGTGGATGCTGGTTTGTGTGTATATCCATGAGCAGGTGGATGGATTATATGTTTATTCGTAGTGTATGGGATGGCTGGCCAGTTATCTCAGTTGATTAGAGTGCAGCTTGTAATGCAAAGGTTAAGTGTTCGGATCCCTGTACCTGGTCAGCCGCCAAAAAAAAAAGAAAAAAGAAAAAAGTATATATATACATTTATATATATATATGTATATATATATATATATATATATATATATATGTGCATGGGATAGCGAGTTTAATCGAGACCTAGTGAGGTCCGTTTTTCTGATGTGCCGTGGGTAAATAATGGAAGTTTTAATTATTAGGCCAAGTAATGGAGAACAGGTGGCTAAAGCTCAGAAAAACCCTGTACTTGTTTTTAGTTGTTTTACAAATCCCTTTTTCCTATCTTATTGTCTTCGTGATGAAGTGATTTCTGTCTAGTAGTACATTTTTATGTTATGCTATTTATTTTTAGCGTATCTATTCCATGTTTTTGCTTTATGGTTACCGTGAGGCTTACCACGAACGTCTTAGGGTTATAACGGGTAGTTTGAAACTTTAAAAACTGATAATAACTTAACTTTGATTGCAAAGAGAAAAAGAATTAAAAAAGCGAGAAACAAACTCTACACGTTGACATCGTTTCTCACCACATTTTGACTTTTTTAATGTTTGTATTTACATCTTTTTGTATTTCCTGGCTTTTATACCATTTTTGCAGTTGTTATCTTTAAGAGGTTCGTCTTTTCGTCTTCATACTAAAGGCATGACCGGTTTTCTGGAACTCGATCACTGCTTTGGAACTAAATTGCTGCTCTGCTGTTTTTCCCTGTCTGGGTAAGACCTATGGCAAGCAGCGGAATTAATTTCTGACCTTTTAGTCACTTTTAGGTCAAGAAATGACTCCACGGGAGCACATAATCTGTGTGAGAACTTTGGTGAGGAATTGGGTCTTTCCCACAGATCGTGCCCCTCGCAGCACTGTGTGGAAGCTCTGCCGATGAGAACACAGCACACCTGCTGAGGTTCCACAACAGTACACCTTTGGATGTTCAGCCCTCAGGGCACTCCAGATGTTCCTGTGGAAGTGTCTGGAGACGGGCTTCCCATGGGGATTCCCAGACCGGTGGGAAAGTTGAGTGCCAACCTCCATTTCTCTGCTCTCATCTTGGATACTGTGGATGTGCTGCTGTGAACATGGGTGTGAAAATATCTCCATGAGACCCTGCTTTCAGTTCTTTTGAGTATATACCCAGAGGTTGAGTTGCCAGAACATATGGTAATTCTGAGTTTAATTTTTGAGGGATAGTAATAGTGTTTTCTACAGCAGCAATGCCATTTTCCATTTAAACCAGCAGTACAGAGGATTTCCAGTTTCTCCACATGTTCACCAACAGTTTTTTTTTTTGTTGTTGTTGTTAATGGTAGCCAGTTTAATGACCATGAGTTGGTTTCTCATTATGCTTTTGATTTGCATTTCCCTAATGATTACTGATACTGAGCATTTTTTCATGGTCTTTTGGTCATTTGTATATCTTCTATGGGGAAATGTCTATTCAAGTCCTTTGTCCATTTTGGAATTTTTTTTTCTTTGTTGCTGTTTTCAGGAGTTCCCTATATTTTTGGAACCTCATTTCTTTCCCTTATTTAATTAATTAATTAATTAATTTATTTATTTGAACCTTATTTTTTTCCCTTATTTACTGATTTGCATATGTTGAACCATCCTTGCATCCCTGGGATGAATCCCACCCACTTGATCATGATGTGTCATCTTTTTGATGTGTTGTTGCATTCTGTTTGCTAATATGTTATTGAAGATTTGTACATCTGTGTTTGTCAAGGATAGGGGCCTGTAGTTTTCTTTTTTTGTTCCATCTTTGGTTTTAGGATCAGGGTGATGTTGGCCTCATAGGATGATTTTTGGGAGAATGGCCTCTCTTTCCCTTTTTTGGAAATGTGTGCTCTCCTCCAGCTGCAAAGACAATGTTGGCTCCACTAGTGAATTTATTTGAAAGGCACTGTGCTCAGTGGCATGGCTTGTATGCTTGTCCCGTGGTGGCAGTTAGTGACATTACGTCTTCACGAGATCTCACCGTCGATACTTCCATAATCCTCCTTTTGATGCACTTTCCATTGTTATGTCTGTCTACATTTGTTTCAGAACATTTCATTTGTTGGACAGATGGGGCGATACATTTGCAATTTCTTTCTGATTTCTTTATGGAACGTGTGCAGTCGTAAGTGAGCATCGTTCATCTTTCTAACCTGAATATAGTTGCATATTCAGAGGTGAAGTTGTATGCTATCTTGGCAGCATTGTGGAGATTGAGACAGTAACAAGCTAATGGTAAGTAGAGTCATTTGAACTTTTGGTGTGTGAAACACAGATTTCAAGTGTTTATCTTTTTTTAAAGTTTCAGTTGGGAAAATCATGCTGTTACTCTTTCATATTCCTCTTTTGGATTTATGCACATCTGTACGAATCATTAGTTTCCTATTTCATTACATAATATTCTTTAAGAAGATGCATAATGATGGCCTTTGCGAATGGGTTTTTCTCCATTTCTTTCTTATTTCTCCCTTTGAAATGACTACTGTTTTTTTAATTTAAAAAGTCTGCTCCAGTATCTTGAGTAGGTCTAACGTAAGTGATGGGTTCTTTTTTGTAGTGAGATGTACAAATCCGATGAATCTCTCTAAGTGTTTGTTCTTAGACATCATACTTCGTCGTCTCCAAAGACCAAGCAAATGAGGTCTCTCTTTTGTAGTCAGAAAAAAAATTAAAAGCTGATGAACGTAATTTTCTTTTCTTTCTTTCTTTTTTTTTTTTTTTTTTTTACAGTGGATGTGTCATGCCCCTTGTCATTCCTTAGAGTCACTTCATGACCTTTTAGAATGTGGTGGGGTGGGTAGAAATAGCATATCTTTAATTTTAAGAGTGTCGGATTTGTGGGAAAGGAGGTGTGCAAGGAATCAGCTTTCTGAAGCCACCAGTGCCCTGAAGGCACCGGGATGAAGCGCGTTCTCAAGCCTCACAGGGAAATCTAACATTGTGTTCAGATACCACTGGCTCCTTTATGATGTTCTCAGTAACTGAGTGTGAAGGTACCAAGTCTTCCTCTTTATTTGTGTTTGTTTGTTTGTTTAATTTTTAATTTTGATTATAGATATTTATGGTGCACAGAGTTGACTGTTGGTATTTGTGTGCAGTATGTGACGATGAAATCAATATTATTAGTGTGTTCGTCATTAGAAATTGTAATTATTCTTTGTGTCCTTTGCCCAACCAATCCCTAAGCACCCTGCCCCTCCTCCTTTCTGACCTGTAGTAACTATAGGTCTGTTCTCTTTTCAACACTTTACTGTGGTCTCCCTTCCTCTCTCCCACCCTCCCTCCCACTTATAAGTGAGGGCATACAGTATTTCTCTTTCTGTGCCTGGCTTATTTCGCTTAGCATAATTTTCTCCAAGCTCATCCGTGTTGCTGCGAATGGAAGAATTTCATTCTTTTGTATGGCTGAGTAGTATTCCATTGTGTGTATAGCACATTTTCCTTGTCCAGTTGTCTGTAGATGACATTTCGGTTGGTTCCATGTCCTGGCTATGGTAAACAGAGCTGCAACAAACATGCATCCCTTCGACATGATGATTTCCATCACTTGGAGTATGTACCCAGAAGTGGGATTGCTGGATTGTGTGGTAGTCCTGTGTGTTGTTTGAGAAGCCTCCATAGTGTTTTCCATAATGGTTGTATTAATTGACAGTCCCAGCAACAGTGTGGAAGGGTTCCCCTTTCTCCGCATCCTCCCTGGTATTTGTTATTCTCTGTCCTTTTGAAAATAGCCAGTCTAACCGGGGTGCGAGGATGTCTCAGGGTGGTTTTGATTTGCCTTTCCCTAATGATTAGTGATATTGAACATTTTTCGTGTACCGGTTGGCCATTTGTTTGTCTTTCTCTGAAAAATGTCTCTGCCCATTTTAGTACAGAATGGTTTGCTTATGTGCTGTGGGGTTGTTTGAGTTGCTTATGTTTCTGGATATTAGCCCCTTGTCTGTGTGCTTCCTTTGCTGTGCAGAGGCTTTATGGTTCGATATAATGCAATTTGTTTACTTTTATTGCTTGTGCTTTTGGGGTTTTATTCATAAAGTCTTGGCCCAGTCCTACATCCTGAAGTATGTCCCCTGTGTTTTCGTCTAGGAGTTTTCTAGTTTCAGTTGTTATAGTTGAGTCTTTAATCCCTTTTGAGTTGATTTTGTGTACGGTGAAAGGTATGGGCCTAGTTTGATTTTTCTACACACGGATATCCAGTTTCCCCAGCACTGTTTATTGAAGATGTCCTTTCCACAGTGTATATTCTCGGTGGCTTTGTCAAAGATAAGTGGCCAGTAATAAGTGCTTATTTTACGTCAAAAGAATGGAAACACTTCAAATAACCTAACATTCAATCTCAAATAAGTAGAAAAACAAAAACACTCTTATCCCAGAACTAGTAGATGGAAAGCAGTAATTAAGGTCAGAGTCGAACTAAATGAAGTAGAGACCAAAAGAATGATGCAAAAAATCAATGAAGCAAAAAGTTGGTCTTTTTAGGGGAAAAACAAACTACACAAGCTGTTGGCCAGCCTACTTAAAAAAGAAGAGAGAAGGCCCACATAACAAAAATCAGAAATGGAAAAGGAGACATTGCAACCGATTCCACAGAAATACAAAGAATCATTAGAGGTTGTTAGGAGCAACTATACTCCAACAAATTTGAAAACCTGGAGGGGATGGATAGCTTTCTGAACACACGCAAACTACTGAGACTGAACCAAGGAGAAATGCAAAACCTGGAGAGACCAATAAGAAGCAATGAGACTGATGCAGTCATCAACAGTAGCCCAACACAGAAAAGCCCAGGACCAGATGGCTTCACTGCTGCATTCTACCAAAGCTTTAAAGAAGAATTAACAGCACTCCTTTTCAAACTATTCCAAGAAATTGAAACAGAGGCCATCCTCCTAAATTAATTCTATGAAGCCAGCATCATCCTGATCCCCAAATCAGACAAAGACACAACGACAACAAAAAATTACACGTCAGTAACCTTGATGAACATAGACACAAAAATCTCCAACAAGATATTAGCAAACAGAGTACAACAGCACATCACAAAGATTATACACTGTGATCATGTGGGTTTCATCCCAGGGATGCAAGGATGGTTCAACAGACATATATCAATAAATGTGATACACCACGTCAACAAAAGCAAGGATAAAAACTATATGATTATCTCAAGAGATGCAGAAAAAGCATTTGAGAAAATTCAGCATCATCCCTTCTCGATAAAGACCCTTAACTAAGTAGCTATCGAAGGAAAATATCTCAATCCAACAAAAGCCATATATGACGATCACACTGCCAACATCGTCCTGAATGGGGAAAGATTGAAAGCTTTTCCTTCAAGAGCAGGAGTAAGAGAAGGATGCTCACTCTCACCACTCCCATTTAACATAGTATTGGAAGTACTAGCCAGAGCAATCAGGCAAGAGAAAGAAGTAAAGGGCATCCTCATTGGAAAAGACAAAATCAAACCGTCACTTGTCACGGGATTGGACGTGATCCTATATATAGAAAAATCCATAACCTCTACCAAAAAACTCCTAGAGCTCCTGAGCAAACTCAGTACCGTGCGGGATACGAAATCAGTGCCCCAAAATTGGTAACATTCTCATACAGCAACAACAAATAAGCAGGAAAAAAAAAAAAAATCAAGAAAGCCAGCCCCTTTACGATAACTATGAAAAGAATAAAATACCTAGGAATAAATTTAGCCAAAGAGGTGAAAGATCTCTACAATGAGAACTACAAAACTCTGCCGAAAGAAAGAGGACACCAAGAGGTGGAAAGACATTCCTTGTTCATGGATTGGAAGGATTAATGTTGTGAAAATGTCCGTAATACCAAAAGTGATCTACAGATTCGGCGCAATCCCCATCAAAATACCAATGACATTCGTCACAGAAATAGAAAAAGCAATCCTAAATTCATATGGAAGAGCAAAAGACCCCAATAGCCAAAGCAGTCCTGAGCAGAAAAATAAATAAATAAATAAATGAATAAATAAACAAATAAAAAAATAAAATAAAATAAAATAAAATAAAACAAAACAAAACCAGAGGCATTATACTACCTGACTTCAAACTATACTACAAATCTGTAGAAGGTACCAAGTCTTTACGGAGCTTTGGAACTCCCACCACTCTCAAACTGCCAGTTCACTGGTGAGCTAATCTTGTAGCTTCTGGATGTAGGACCTAGTTACTTTGCTGTCTCCATTTAAAATAATGCAGTTGCCATAGTGAATGAGGTTTCAGAGGGCTGTGGTCCAGACAGCCTCGATTTCTCACTGTCATTTGCATGCAGTATTCTCACACCAAGTTGGGTGACTACTTCTCATTTACCTTTATGAACCCCCGGAGTCACTCGAGACGGCTTCATAGTAAGTAAAGGCTATCAAGCAGTTACTGGAGAGAGATGGAGATTTGGCCAACTGGCTCCTTGCAGCATGCATTAGCTATTGTCTGGTGTCTGTCCATGTTCCTCCTCAGTCCAATCCAAAGTCAGGAGAACTTGAACTTGCATTTGAAAACATGACCGCTCACAACACCTAGCCGGCCTCAAGTTCGGGGAATTTTACACTTCTCTAAAGTATAGGTGAAAGTTAGATACTATGGAATTAATATCGAGACTCATTACTGAGAATCTGTGGACCATGGTGAGAGTTATAACTGTTGGTTTTCCGGTTTGATTTCCCTTTCCTGCTGTGTCATCACAGGGGGAAGAGAGAGTTCTGGTGTCTCCCCCTCTTCTTATAAGGGTGCTAATCTCCATCATTAGGGCTCCACCCTATGATCTCCTCTTACCCAAACAACCTCCCAAAGGCACCACCCCCAGATACCATCACGATGGGGCTTAGGGCTTCAACATACGGATTTGGCGGACACAACATTGAGACTGTAACAGCCCTCCAGCCGGCCCCAGTGTGCAGGGTCAGGGGCAGATTGTAAGGTTGAGGCAGGGCACGGTGCTGGGGAAGCAGAGGTTCTGCCTCCTCCTGGGAACTGTTCAACCACAAAAGGGTCAGGTGGTGAGGACAGGAGTAGCAGCAGAAGCCCCGAGGTGTGACCGAGATGATGCCCGTGCCCGACTGAGTGCCCTCACGTACTAGGGCATGGGCCAAGTCCCCTCCAAACATGACTTGCTCCACATTCCTGAAACCTAAGAGGGGCTCCTGAGGACAGCTCTGAATGTGGAAGAGTCAGGGAACTAGTGAGGAGTGGGTCCAGGGCTCCAGCCTTCGATCCCCACGTTTTCCCTCAGCGCCTGATGTGCGTGCTGAGCTGGACAGCAGGGACAATAGTGGCTTCCCGTGAGGATGCCACCAACGAGGACCTTCATGGCATGATGTTCTGGAAGTTTCTGGGCTTGAGGGCCGTGGTGTGCAGCTTCACACCACACCGCCTTAATCTAGCCAAGCTCTGAGGCCTTCTCCAATGTGGAGACCCACCTGGGAATAGGAGGGGCAGCAGCCAGGTGACCCGCCACCAAGAGTTAACTTCCTTCCCACTTCACAAAGGCACAGGGGCGGGTGGGACATGGATGCTGCTGACGTGGGACAGGGGAGGAAAGGTGCAGAGGAGCATCTGGGGGCTAAGCAGCGAGCTCCGTGGGTGGATGGGCGGGAGACGCCCAGACACGGCCCCTTCCTCCCCCAGCAGACAGCCAGGCCACCGTGGTGCTGGACGGCTTTGCCCACCTGCCACTGTTGCTGGGACACCCCCACCCCATGACCACAGCTCTGCATGTGGGGGCCGACACCCTTTTAGTCAAGGATCCCACATGGGCCCTGGGGGAGGAATCAGGTCTCAGAATCTAGAGAAGAAGGTGATGGTCGGGCACCGGTGGGTCCTTGGAGCCTGGCATCTCCCAGATCCTTCCTTGCCCACAGGCCTGTCTCCACTTAGTGGCACAGACGTGAGAACAGAGGCAGTAGTCCCAGGGCATTTCCCAACAATACCACATTTATTCACAATTATCTACAAACCCCTATTACATACAACGCCCCCAACGTGCTGCCTCCCCTCTCCCCCACCCTGATCCCCCATCCAGACCCCCCCCCACCCTCTCTCCCCTGTCTTGCCTCCCCGACCCTGCCCATAGCTGAGGAGCAGCTGGGTCAGCACTGGGTGATGGGAGCTTGGGATCCCTCGGGCTGCAGGATGCAGTGAGGGTCAAATCCAGTCCAGAGGGGCTGGCACCAGTGCTGCTGCTTCCTCCTCCCAGAGACCAGTGGGTCGCCCCTCCTCTTTTGAGGACGTGAGGGGCGAGCCGGACGCAGAGCAGGGACGGGGCTCAGGGACAGCCCCCAGGGCTGCAGGTTGCACTGCAAGGTCAGGAAGAAGTCCAGGCTGGGGAGGTCCTCCTCGACCTCACTGGACCTGGCTGCCGGGCCCTGCGCGGGCATAACAGGACAGGCTCCCCTGAGACCAGGCGAGGAGGGTCTGTGGCCCTGGGGAGGGGAGCTGAGATGGGCAGCCCTCAGCTTGCGTGACTCCTGATGACCTGGCCAGAGGGCAGGCTCCTTGGGCCTGGGCAGGTCGGTGTTGTCTCGGCTGCGCTGTCGAGGGTCATGGGAAGCCGCCTCTGCTGGGCAGGTTTCTGTGACGACCCCTCCTTGGGGGCCATGGTCATCTCTCTCTCCTCCTTGGCCAGCTGCAGTCTTAGGATGTGACTCCAACTGGGGTGTGCCATGACCTGGGGTGGCCCCCACACCTTCTGCCTCATTTGGGGCCACGAGGCGCTTTTCCACCAGCTGGGGGGAGCAAAGTGGCACTCACTGGCTCTGCCCCAGGTGTGGGGAGGGGCTGGCAGGATGGTGGAGACCCTGCATTTGGGCGGGAGGTGGCGAAGGTGAGAGGACGCTTGGCTTGGTGTCAGAGGCAGGGACTGTGACTGTGCTGTGCCCTGCTGGGCCTCCTTCCAGCTTCGCCCCCTGCCCTCCCTCCCTGGCTCTGTCCTCTCCTTCCTGCTCTTTTGCACCTACTCCTCTCTGACCCAGGCAGTTCCCCTCAGGAGGCCATGCACCTCCAGCAGGGTAAGACTAGACAAAATGACGTGGGCTTCAGGGGCACAGGGGCACGTCTTCCCCCTGGTCTGCCTGGTGCCCTTCCCTCCCCTGGGTGATCTGGTGGCCCTCTCTCCCCTGGGTGCCCTGGTGTCCCTCCCTCGCCTGGGTGACCTGGTGTCCCTGCCTCCCCTGTGTTACCTGTGCTAGGGTGAGTCCTTCTTCCTGCTCCAGCACCTCAGTCAGAGCCAAGGGATCCAAGTTTGGGTCTGGGGAAAGCAAAGCTGCCAGGAATCGGGGGTGGACGATGGCCTCCACCTGGAGCAGGGGGAAAGGGGCGTGAGTGTCTTTGGCAGGGATTGAACTGCAGCCAGGGGGACCTCGAGGAGAAGCAGAAAGTAATGCCTGTCTCTCCTGTCCACACAGCAGGGTCGTTCTAACTCATGGCCACTAGCAGCTATACACAGACTTTCTCTGTCTCTCACACACACACTGCTCCGTAGCTGAGGGATGAGTAGAACTGAAATCCGTGGGGCTGGGACTGCCGTTCCCCAGAAAACCTCCCCACACGAGGGCTCCAGGCCAGCCCACCTTGGTGATGAAGTCTTCCTGGGAGCACAGCTTGTTAATGTAGCTCAGGAGATCTGGGTCAGGGTCAGTCCCGTCCTGCTCCTGCTGCTCCTCGATATCTCCACCCTCCCAATTTGCATGAGGCCCCAGCAGTGCCTCCGTGATATCCACATACTCCTGGACAGCTTCTGGTGGGATCTCCTTGGGTGCCTTGGCCTGGGGCAGCTGCTGGGGTCTGCGTGACAGCGGGCGAGTGGATGGTGCCCTGCGGCCAGCCTTCCTGGGAGCGCACCCTAGGACAGGAGGGAGGACAGGTGCGTGGCTGGGCTGCCGCGGCCACCTCCAGCCACACTGGGGGAGGTTGGAACTGAGGGCCATGAAATGGGTCCAGGCTGGACGTCAGGCCCCGTGGGAGGATACACTACCCGAGGTGGGTCATGTGAGACTGAGTTACCTGGAAAGACTTTGGGGCCACCAAGATTCTGGGACTCCTCCGCACCCAGCACCGCTTCCCGGGAAGAGTGTACACTGGGTCCTGGACAGCCAAGGCCGATAGCGGCTATGAAACTACTGGATCAGGCCAATACCTAGTTCTTGATCCAGGGCAGTGGAGCCCCAGGTTCTCACTGGCTGCTCTCACTGAAAGAGCAGGTGCTCCCTCCCCTTGCAGGAAAGGGACAAGATGAGGGCACAAGGCCTCCGCAGGCCCCCTTCGGCCTTTGCGTTGGCTCCTGTGGGAATATGCTTGCCGTACCTGACCGTGGCACAGCGTTGGGGACTGGTGGCCCTGGAGGAGCAAGCTTTGGCGGGGCTGGAGGAGGTAGGCCCTGGGGCCCCTTCACACACTGCCGCATCCGGAGCTGCATCTCCTCCTCAGCTTCAAGTTCCATGAACCTGGCGGGTAGAGGGGAGAGCCATAGCCATGCTGAGAGGGAGGCCTGGCCAGGGATGGGGGAGGAAGGGCTTTGGGTGGGCCGGGCTGCTCCCCCACCTGCAGAGCAGTTGCAGGGGTACGCTGGCTCACCTACACCTGCAGGGCAGAAAACATCCAGGGGGGCTTCCTGAATCAAGGCCTGTGTGACCCAGGCCCGGCCCTCAGGGGACCCTGCTCCTCCTATCCCTGCCCAGGGCCACTCAGGAGAGCTGACAGCCAGAAGCTCGGTCAGGGATGTGACTGACTGCAAATGACATGAGGAATCCTTGCCCGGATCCAGGAATCCTGGGCTGGTACTGTGAGCCCCTGACAATAGCCTGGGAGACAAGGGCCCCGGAGATGTTGCAGGAAGTGGGAGCTAAGCTGAGAGGAGAGGGTGCATTTTCTGTGAGGGTGATTGGTGTTCACGGAGTGGATTGCCGTGCAGCAAAGGCAGGGAGGCCAGAGACGTGTCTGGGGGTGTGTGAGGTGCTGGCTTCCCCTGCCCAAGCTCTTCTACCCCAGCCCATTCTGGGATGGCAGGTGACCCATTTCTGGCCACTTTTCATGAGGAGACGTGGTCCCAACTTGGCCAGTAGTCACTAGCTTCCCTTCTGCAGGGTCCCCACAGCTGGAGCCGACCCCTACTGGGCTGTGCTGGTTACTCTTCCCCGTCCTCATTTCAGCATCAGGGCAGGGGTAGACCCGAGGCCAGGGGAGGGTGGAGATTCCGGGGTGGGACCCAGGTGGGTGGAGAGCTTCCCCGGGGGAGGCAGGTCCCCAGGGAGGGGCCGGACCTAGCGGATCCCCCTCCTCATGGCATCCCTGCCGATGAGCCCACCGCACCAGCCCCCCTCCCCCTTTTCACCCACCCTCAGCCCGCCCCACAGCCCCTCAGGCCCTGCCTCCCTGACTCACTTTGCTGCCATGTCGTAATAGTTCCTGCGGTCGTAACTGCTCGTGCCCTGCCATTCCTGCATGGCCCGCCGCACTCCGTCCTCTAGGCTCATGGTGGGCTTCAGCCGGGCCAGGGATCGAAGCACTGGGCTGTAAGTCCTCAGGGTCAGTCACAGTGCACGTGCCCTCCTTCCATCCCAGCTGACCGGCCCACACCCGTGTCTCTCCACATCACACCTGTCCTGTCACCTGTCCCTGTCCTCCCAGTGTGGGCTCTTCAGCCTCCAGGAGAGCCAACATGTGTCAACCTCAGCACCAAGGGACTGCTTGGCCTCTCTGACTTCCCTTTGAGGCCTCACTATTATTGTGTGTTATGGACTGAATGTGTGTGTCCCCCAAATTCACAGGTTGTAGCCCTAACTTGCAATGTGATGGTATTTGGAGGTGGAGCCTTTGGGGATCATCAGGTTTAGATTAGATAACTAGGAGGCCCCGTGATGGGATTTGTGTCCCTGTGAGTGTGAGAAGAGGAAAAGACAGCAGAACTCCCTGTGATGTGAGGACACAGCCATCGAAAGCCAGGCGGAAAGTCCTTGCCCGGAACTGAATCTGCCGGGACCTCATCTGGGACTTCCGCTTCCTGAGCTGGGAGACATGAAAGTCTGTTGTCTAAAGCACCTGGCCTGTGGCGTTTTGTTATGGCAGCCTGAGCTGACCGAGAAGTGCCTAGAATGACCGGGAAGGGAAGGTTAAAATGCACGTTCCAAGGCCCCAGGACTGAGCATTTAATCAGCTCCTGGTGACTCTCTAGAGAGGCAGCCCTTGGGGACACAGCCTCAGAGTCCCTCAGCGTGAAGAGCAGGAGCGCGGATCCAGAGCCAAAGGAGACCGGTGCCTGAGCTGACCGGGCAAGGCCTGGGGGGCTCCATTTAGGGACTCAGGACAGCCTAGGGCACCTGGGACTTTGGTCGAAGGGGAACTCCGACTGCTCAGGATGTGGGGGACATTGAAATCATTGGGGACAAGGATTTGGGGGCCCCTTTAATTTATACACTGTGTGCAGCTTTCCGTGGAGAGCAGCCAGTGTGGGAGCGGGGCAGGTATGCAGCCATGTCCCGTGTCCCGTGGACTAGGATACGTGCTCCATGTGATGGCCCCAGAACCACGAGGGCCTGCAGGTGGAAGGAGGCAGGTGTTGGGGAGGGAAAGACGAACGCTCCTGGCTACGGACGTCGCTGCCTCCCATCACCTCAGCCCCCGGTCCTGGGCTCCTGGGCTCACAGTCCCCTCACTCCCTGTGGTGGGACATGTGACTTTGGGAGCAGTTTCCTATTCTAGGTTGCCTGTTCTTAGTGATGACATTAATCATCATCATCATCATCATAATAACGGCAACAACAGTAACGAGGGACAGCACATGCCAGAGACTCTGCTGAGTGCATCAGACATGAGTCAGACAATCTTCCCATCCTCCGAATGAAGTGGAATCGTCTGTCTGTCTAGGAGGCATTCAGGGATAAAGAAGGCGACTCTGCGCAGCATCCAAACCCAGTGGTGGGGACCCAGCCAGGTCCCAATGTGTGGCTTGACTACCTCAGTCTCCTTGCTAGAGTTCTCCAGAAGAGTGAGGGGCTACATGTGTAAGGTTCCTCCTGTGGCCTGTGCCTTCTCCCCCCCTGCCCCGGGTCCCTCCATGTGACGTCCCGAAGCCATCCGCACTCAGGTCCTGTGCTGGGCATGAGAGGACACGGGGAGGAATCACGGGTGAAGGCAGAGGCCTAAATCCAAGTTGTGGCTCATGTCACACCAGGAACTCACTGTGGCCTTTGTCTTCTGTGCAGATGATGGTGATTGTTAAAAACCAAGTTTGGTGGACTCACAGGGTGTTGAGGGTCAGTTGACCTAAGACTGGTGAATGTACGTCGTGAACCGGAGTGGGACATTAATTAAATTGCTGAGAATGCCTGGGCCGTCGCCCACGTGACCTCCATCCAAGTTCCCCTAAATAGGCTGCCCTCCTCGTCCGTCCTTCGTTCCCCTTCGTGTGGGAGCGGTGGGATTAGCTCCATCCCCCAAGGAGGGCACTCACATGAGGAAGCAGGACAGAGCTTCAGCATCAGGACTCTGGGGCAGGTGCCCGCGGGCCAGGGACTTGAAGCGCTGCCAGCGTCGGAAGTTGTCGTAAACACTCCTGGGGTTACAGGAGTCCTCTGGCGCGGCCTTGGCCTGGGAGGGGGCCTTGCCGCCCTCCCCACCAGCCCCATGTGGATGTGTCCCGTCGTTCCCTGGGCCCACGGTCTGAGCCGGCTGGGCTGCTGGAATGGGGGCTGGGAGGGTGTGGCCTGGGAACCAGTACCCCTCGCCAGCCCGCGTGCCCCCGATGGATGCAGCAGGCATCACGGTCCCTACAGCAGGAGCTGCCAACAGCAGGGGAGCAGGACACTGAGCACCCCCGCAGAGGGCCCCTGGAGCACTCCAGTTGAGGGGGGCCTGAGCCAGGACAGTGGTCTGAGTGTGAGAGGGCTCTGCTGGAGCCCCTTGTGTCCTGACTGGGACAGTGATGTTGAAAGTCCCGGCCCCACTCGGGCCATGGCCAGCGGCTCCCACCCCCTGAGGCGTCCTGGGGAAAGCAGACCGCACCAGGGGGCCACCAGGAGGGAACGCTGACATCACGAGGGCAGGTGGGGGCTGCTCGCAGGGCGGCCCGGGGCCTGGGTCGGAAGCAGGCGTGGGAAACAGCGGACCGAAGGAAGTGAACGGAGGGTTCAGGGTCACGTTGGGCCCCAGCACTGCAGATGCTGTGGAGACAGAGGAGAGGGGCGGATGAGCAGGAGACGCGGCCACCAGGGCGGAGGCTCTCCCTTCCCTTAGAGTCAGCGTGAACCAGAGCGAGGCATCCCAGCAGGTGAGGGCCATAGGACGGGGAATTGTGCAGTTTGTCCCCAAGTGAATTTCATGCTCCCCCTCAGGTGGAGGATCATTCTACTAGAGAACTTGCTTCTCGTTCACTGAGACCCTCTGAGCCCTGTCAGTCAAGAAGTAACACCTAAGCTTCCCCTGCCTCTGAGAAGCTCCCCAGGGTGTCCCCGGCACGTGGACCCGCCAGCCTCGTGGGGTTGCCCCTCGATGTGAGTTGGGGTGGACTGTGCTTGGCGGCACAACGCCCCTCAGTGTGCGCACCCCCACGAAGGGCACCTTCTCCAGTGCCAGTTGCAGGCGCCCACATGGCCTATGTGAAGCCAGCAGATTCACAAGGTTATGAGCCCTTCTCTTTCTCAGTGCTCCTTTCCCTGATGCTCCTCATCAACCCGTCGTAACCCAAACAAATGAACTTGAACAAAACGTGTCCCCAAACGAGCGCCCAGGAGCCCTGATGGTACCCCAGAATGCAGTAGCCCAGTGAGGACATGCTTCTCCTGGTACCACCCACAGCAAACATCGAACAGGGGCCAGGTTCGGGGCACACTTGTCCCCATGCACAGTGGTTCGTGCTGTCACTGAGGCAGCTCTGTTGTCAGGAGGCGGTCTGTGAGTTAGATGATGAATTCCCTGAGACCCTGTCACTGCACAGCCAGAGAGGGCTGCAGAGGACTAGAAAGGCCAGGAAATGCGGAGCCCTGTGGCTCCCAGTGGAGGTTCATAGAGACTGGAACAGCTGCTGGTGGTTAGAGTTGGCCGTGGGTAATGGAGACCTTCTGTGATCCTTCTCCTTTGAGCTCTCAGTCATGGCCCACAAAGAACCAGGCATGAGCCAGTGTGACAAAGTTGTCTGGATACATCCCTGTTCACTAGGATTTCAGGTCAACCCTAGTCAAGGAGAGCAAGGTCCATAGGACATGGTCCTAATTAACCAGGACGTATGTCCTAACTTTGAATAATAACAGTGATAATAACAGTAGATCTCCCTAATGGTGTGCTGCTCTGCTTCCTCTCTCGAAAAGGAAACCAGCCTTTCAGAACCTTCCACTGTAAACCCAGCAGCACGCCTCATCCGTCCCCTGTTCATGATGGGCTAGACATGGAGTATGAGCAAAGTCTTCATCTCCACATGAAATGTAGGGCAGAGGACAGGCCATGAGACAGGGTGGAAGATGAATGGGTCTGAAGACCCGAGTGTCCCCCAAAGGGACAGCAATTCAGAACAGCTCAGGGAAGAGCAAGCCCCATCTTGTTTGCAGTTTCTGGCTGCCCTGTCCCTGGTGAAGAAAGACAACAGCGATCTGGACCGAATGAGAAGCCATCTCTGGGCAGAAGTGAGCCGAGACTGGACTGCTGCACTTAGAGCGACGTCCAGCCTCACTGACGGAGGGGATATTTCACGGTAATCTTGGTCAGAGAGAACTGTTCCACTGAACGGTTTTCTGGCTGAGACCGTTTCTCCCCGCTACTCCTGTAAGATCTAGAATACTCCACTTGGTGTCCCTCAGGACAGTACCATAGCACAAGCTCCAGGTGTCTGAAGAAAGGACGCAGGACTCAGGCTTTGTTCTTGAGCCCCCCGGTGGCACAAGCACGACACAATCCACCACTGCCTACAAACACACGTTGACCTGTGTTGACTTAGAAACATAAGTCACCCGTTTCCCTTCTGGAAAGAGTCAGTACAACTGCTGTGTCCTTTCTCATCACCCGGTAGGTTTCTCCGGAGGCATCTGGATCCACCTGTGAGAAGCCCCCTTCCCCCTGCAGCCTCAGGATGCCAGTGGCTTCCCCCGTCTCCCGGGTGAGATGTCCTTGGGTAAGTCCAGTGCTCTCTCTTCCTCTACTTCCACCCAACCAGCTGTCCCAGGGCAAGTGTCACATTTGAACTCCCATGGATTTGAGGGGTGACAGGGGTGTGATAACACACCCCAGACCCTGCAGACTTACCTCCCTTTGAAGCCATCCCCGTAGGCTTGGGGACTGACCACGGTGGCACGGCAGTCTCCACGGTGAGAAAAGTCAAGCGCAGGACCCGGACAGCAAACTGTCAACTGCAGATGCTCAGGGTCCAATTTTAAATGTCAACAGGCTTAGAATGTAGCTCTCCAGAATTCTGCAGTGGGGGAGGGGTGGGGGCAGTTGGGCTGGTGGGGGTGGGGAGACATACCGTGCAGGGTTCTGGCAGGTAGGCAGGATTCTGAAGGTCCCTCAGATTATACAGGGGCAGCACAGTGGGTGTGTGCCTCTGAGGCAAGTTTCAAGTTGTTTCTCAGATTCACAGCACAAGGCTTCTGCCTGGTGTTCTACTCACTTCATTTCTTTCTCAACAAACCAGTT
Organism: Cynocephalus volans; assembly: GCF_027409185.1. Taxonomy (NCBI): domain Eukaryota; kingdom Metazoa; phylum Chordata; class Mammalia; order Dermoptera; family Cynocephalidae; genus Cynocephalus; species Cynocephalus volans. The sequence continues at coordinate 161,149,287 of NC_084465.1, read as the reverse complement.
TTTGTGCCCCTCAGCCAACCCTGCTGTAGAGTGGCTGCACTTTCTGAAGGTAGCTCAGAACAAGGAATCTGATAAATACAGGGATTGTAAGGGAGGTAGGGGGAATGAGTGTCTGGAAATAGGTCTGGATTGTCTCAGCACGTCCAGCGGGCTGGGTTGCTGTATGCACATCATTCCGTAGGAAGCAGTCCTTGTACGCTCAGCTACTGTCCATTGCTGCGACCTCTGCAGACTCCCGTGGACTGGCCTTACGTACGTACGATCCCCTTTGCTGGAAAGCCATGAAAATTCATGACAGACAGCTGTGTCGCCTACATGTCCAAGACCAGAAATTCCATCATTTAGTGTCTGGGTATTATGTTGTTGTTAAGTGTTTTAATTTTTGTGTATTCAGGGTATGCTGCATGGTCCTGTGTGTTTGTTTTTTGTGATCTTCAGGAAATGTGTATGAGCATTTCAGTGGGTGAGGGCAGATCTATAATTATTTGTGGGGAGTAGTAGGATGAATAGGTGCAGGTGCAGGGTGGGATTTGTCTGGTTGTGTATTCCGGAAGATGGAGGAGTTATACTACAAATACTGTGAGTATTTGGTACCCGCGATTTTGTATTTGCAGGTAGTGTGTGGATGTATGTGCATTTGAGGGCATAAGGTGGCATGTTCGCATATTTGTCGTGTGCTAGGTAATTGTGGGTATACTGGAGGGTATGGCGGGTGGAGAGCCACATGTGTGTCGATTTTGTGTGTGTATTCAAGGGGCATGGTGGTTTGGATGAGTGTTTTTGGGCAGTGTGTGTTTCTGGTTTCAGTAGGGTTATATATTCTGGGAGTTGAGCGTACGTGTATCTGTTAGAGAGTTGGGGTTCTCTGTTTATATGGAGGGGAGTGGGGGAAGTGTATTTATCTGTATTAGAGCTGTGTGATATGGTTCTTTGTTAGTATCTGGGGATGTGGAAGCCGGTTCCTACTGGACTGAGATAGGTTGGGATTTGGGCATGGTTTTATGTGTATTTGTAAATGGTATGCCGTAGCCATCTCTGTATGTCTTGGGCGTGGATGCTGGTTTGTGTGTATATCCATGAGCAGGTGGATGGATTATATGTTTATTCGTAGTGTATGGGATGGCTGGCCAGTTATCTCAGTTGATTAGAGTGCAGCTTGTAATGCAAAGGTTAAGTGTTCGGATCCCTGTACCTGGTCAGCCGCCAAAAAAAAAAGAAAAAAGAAAAAAGTATATATATACATTTATATATATATATGTATATATATATATATACATATATATATGTGCATGGGATTGCGAGTTTAATCGAGACCTAGTGAGGTCCGTTTGTCCGATGTGCCGTGGGTAAATAATGGAAGTTTTAATTATTAGGCCAAGTAATGGAGAACAGGTGGCTAAAGCTCAGAAAAACCCTGTACTTGTTTTTAGTTGTTTTACAAATCCCTTTTTCCTATCTTATTGTCTTCGTGATGAAGTGATTTCTGTCTAGTAGTACATTTTTATGTTATGCTATTTATTTTTAGCGTATCTATTCCATGTTTTTGCTTTATGGTTACCGTGAGGCTTACCACGAACGTCTTAGGGTTATAACGGGTAGTTTGAAACTTTAAAAACTGATAATAACTTAACTTTGATTGCAAAGAGAAAAAGAATTAAAAAAGCGAGACACAAACTCTACACGTTGACATCGTTTCTCACCACATTTTGACTTTTTTAATGTTTGTATTTACATCTTTTTGTATTTCCTGGCTTTTATACCATTTTTGCAGTTGTTATCTTTAAGAGGTTCGTCTTTTTGTCTTCATACTAAAGGCATGACCGGTTTTCTGGAACTCGATCACTGCTTTGGAACTAAATTGCTGCTCTGCTGTTTTTCCCTGTCTGGGTAAGACCTATGGCAAGCAGCGGAATTAATTTCTGACCTTTTAGTCACTTTTAGGTCAAGAAATGACTCCACGGGAGCACATAATCTGTGTGAGAACTTTGGTGAGGAATTGGGTCTTTCCCACAGATCGTGCCCCTCGCAGCACTGTGTGGAAGCTCTGCCGATGAGAACACAGCACACCTGCTGAGGTTCCACAACAGTACACCTTTGGATGTTCAGCCCTCAGGGCACTCCAGATGTTCCTGTGGAAGTGTCTGGAGACCGGCTTCCCGTGGGGATTCCCAGACCGGTGGGAAAGTTGAGTGCCAACCTCCATTTCTCTGCTCTCATCTTGGATACTGTGGATGTGCTGCTGTGAACATGGGTGTGAAAATATCTCCATGAGACCCTGCTTTCAGTTCTTTTGAGTATATACCCAGAGGTTGAGTTGCCAGAACATATGGTAATTCTGAGTTTAATTTTTGAGGGATAGTAATAGTGTTTTCTACAGCAGCAATGCCATTTTCCATTTAAACCAGCAGTACAGAGGATTTCCAGTTTCTCCACATGTTCACCAACAGTTTTTTTTTTTGTTGTTGTTGTTAATGGTAGCCAGTTTAATGACCATGAGTTGGTTTCTCATTATGCTTTTGATTTGCATTTCCCTAATGATTACTGATACTGAGCATTTTTTCATGGTCTTTTGGTCATTTGTATGTCTTCTATGGGGAAATGTCTATTCAAGTCCTTTGTCCATTTTGGAATTTTTTTTTCTTTGTTGCTGTTTTCAGGAGTTCCCTATATTTTTGGAACCTCATTTCTTTCCCTTATTTAATTAATTAATTAATTAATTAATTTATTTATTTGAACCTTATTTTTTTCCCTTATTTACTGATTTGCATATGTTGAACCATCCTTGCATCCCTGGGATGAATCCCACCCACTTGATCATGATGTGTCATCTTTTTGATGTGTTGTTGCATTCTGTTTGCTAATATGTTATTGAAGATTTGTACATCTGTGTTTGTCAAGGATAGGGGCCTGTAGTTTTCTTTTTTTGTTCCATCTTTGGTTTTAGGATCAGGGTGATGTTGGCCTCATAGGATGATTTTTGGGAGAATGGCCTCTCTTTCCCTTTTTTGGAAATGTGTGCTCTCCTCCAGCTGCAAAGACAATGTTGGCTCCACTAGTGAATTTATTTGAAAGGCACTGTGCTCAGTGGCATGGCTTGTATGCTTGTCCCGTGGTGGCAGTTAGTGACATTACGTCTTCACGAGATCTCACCGTCGATACTTCCATAATCCTCCTTTTGATGCACTTTCCATTGTTATGTCTGTCTACATTTGTTTCAGAACATTTCATTTGTTGGACAGATGGGGCGATACATTTGCAATTTCTTTCTGATTTCTTTATGGAACGTGTGCAGTCGTAAGTGAGCATCGTTCATCTTTCTAACCTGAATATAGTTGCATATTCAGAGGTGAAGTTGTATGCTATCTTGGCAGCATTGTGGAGATTGAGACAGTAACAAGCTAATGGTAAGTAGAGTCATTTGAACTTTTGGTGTGTGAAACACAGATTTCAAGTGTTTATCTTTTTTTAAAGTTTCAGTTGGGAAAATCATGCTGTTACTCTTTCATATTCCTCTTTTGGATTTATGCACATCTGTACGAATCATTAGTTTCCTATTTCATTACATAATATTCTTTAAGAAGATGCATAATGATGGCCTTTGCGAATGGGTTTTTCTCCATTTCTTTCTTATTTCTCCCTTTGAAATGACTACTGTTTTTTTAATTTAAAAAGTCTGCTCCAGTATCTTGAGTAGGTCTAACGTAAGTGATGGGTTCTTTTTTGTAGTGAGATGTACAAATCCGATGAATCTCTCTAAGTGTTTGTTCTTAGACATCATACTTCGTCGTCTCCAAAGACCAAGCAAATGAGGTCTCTCTTTTGTAGTCAGAAAAAAATTAAAAGCTGATGAACGTAATTTTCTTTTCTTTCTTTCTTTCTTTTTTTTTTTTTTTTTACAGTGGATGTGTCATGCCCCTTGTCATTCCTTAGAGTCACTTCATGACCTTTTAGAATGTGGTGGGGTGGGTAGAAATAGCATATCTTTAATTTTAAGAGTGTCGGATTTGTGGGAAAGGAGGTGTGCAAGGAATCAGCTTTCTGAAGCCACCAGTGCCCTGAAGGCACCGGGATGAAGCGCGTTCTCAAGCCTCACAGGGAAATCTAACATTGTGTTCAGATACCACTGGCTCCTTTATGATGTTCTCAGTAACTGAGTGTGAAGGTACCAAGTCTTCCTCTTTATTTGTGTTTGTTTGTTTGTTTAATTTTTAATTTTGATTATAGATATTTATGGTGCACAGAGTTGACTGTTGGTATTTGTGTGCAGTATGTGACGATGAAATCAATATTATTAGTGTGTTCGTCATTAGAAATTGTAATTATTCTTTGTGTCCTTTGCCCAACCAATCCCTAAGCACCCTGCCCCTCCTCCTTTCTGACCTGTAGTAACTATAGGTCTGTTCTCTTTTCAACACTTTACTGTGGTCTCCCTTCCTCTCTCCCACCCTCCCTCCCACTTATAAGTGAGGGCATACAGTATTTCTCTTTCTGTGCCTGGCTTATTTCGCTTAGCATAATTTTCTCCAAGCTCATCCGTGTTGCTGCGAATGGAAGAATTTCATTCTTTTGTATGGCTGAGTAGTATTCCATTGTGTGTATAGCACATTTTCCTTGTCCAGTTGTCTGTAGATGACATTTCGGTTGGTTCCATGTCCTGGCTATGGTAAACAGAGCTGCAACAAACATGCATCCCTTCGACATGATGATTTCCATCACTTGGAGTATGTACCCAGAAGTGGGATTGCTGGATTGTGTGGTAGTCCTGTGTGTTGTTTGAGAAGCCTCCATAGTGTTTTCCATAATGGTTGTATTAATTGACAGTCCCAGCAACAGTGTGGAAGGGTTCCCCTTTCTCCGCATCCTCCCTGGTATTTGTTATTCTCTGTCCTTTTGAAAATAGCCAGTCTAACCGGGGTGCGAGGATGTCTCAGGGTGGTTTTGATTTGCCTTTCCCTAATGATTAGTGATATTGAACATTTTTCGTGTACCTGTTGGCCATTTGTTTGTCTTTCTCTGAAAAATGTCTCTGCCCATTTTAGTACAGAATGGTTTGCTTATGTGCTATGGGGTTGTTTGAGTTGCTTATGTTTCTGGATATTAGCCCCTTGTCTGTGTGCTTCCTTTGCTGTGCAGAGGCTTTATGGTTCGATATAATGCAATTTGTTTACTTTTATTGCTTGTGCTTTTGGGGTTTTATTCATAAAGTCTTGGCCCAGTCCTACATCCTGAAGTATGTCCCCTGTGTTTTCGTCTAGGAGTTTTCTAGTTTCAGTTGTTATAGTTGAGTCTTTAATCCCTTTTGAGTTGATTTTGTGTACGGTGAAAGGTATGGGCCTAGTTTGATTTTTCTACACACGGATATCCAGTTTCCCCAGCACTGTTTATTGAAGATGTCCTTTCCACAGTGTATATTCTCAGTGGCTTTGTCAAAGATAAGTGGCCAGTAATAAGTGCTTATTTTACGTCGAAAGAATGGAAACACCCTAACATTCAATCTCAAATAAGTAGAAAAACAAAAACACTCTTATCCCAGAACTAGTAGATGGAAAGCAGTAATTAAGGTCAGAGTCGAACTAAATGAAGTAGAGACCAAAAGAATGATGCAAAAAATCAATGAAGCAAAAAGTTGGTCTTTTTAGGGGAAAAACAAACTACACAAGCTGTTGGCCAGCCTACTTAAAAAAGAAGAGAGAAGGCCCACATAACAAAAATCAGAAATGGAAAAGGAGACATTGCAACCGATTCCACAGAAATACAAAGAATCATTAGAGGTTGTTAGGAGCAACTATACTCCAACAAATTTGAAAACCTGGAGGGGATGGATAGCTTTCTGAACACACGCAAACTACTGAGACTGAACCAAGGAGAAATGCAAAACCTGGAGAGACCAATAAGAAGCAATGAGACTGATGCAGTCATCAACAGTAGCCCAACACAGAAAAGCCCAGGACCAGATGGCTTCACTGCTGCATTCTACCAAAGCTTTAAAGAAGAATTAACAGCACTCCTTTTCAAACTATTCCAAGAAATTGAAACAGAGGCCATCCTCCTAAATTAATTCTATGAAGCCAGCATCATCCTGATCCCCAAATCAGACAAAGACACAACGACAACAAAAAATTACACGTCAGTAACCTTGATGAACATAGACACAAAAATCTCCAACAAGATATTAGCAAACAGAGTACAACAGCACATCACAAAGATTATACACTGTGATCATGTGGGTTTCATCCCAGGGATGCAAGGATGGTTCAACAGACATATATCAATAAATGTGATACACCACGTCAACAAAAGCAAGGATAAAAACTATATGATTATCTCAAGAGATGCAGAAAAAGCATTTGAGAAAATTCAGCATCATCCCTTCTCGATAAAGACCCTTAACTAAGTAGCTATCGAAGGAAAATATCTCAATCCAACAAAAGCCATATATGACGATCACACTGCCAACATCGTCCTGAATGGGGAAAGATTGAAAGCTTTTCCTTCAAGAGCAGGAGTAAGAGAAGGATGCTCACTCTCACCACTCCCATTTAACATAGTATTGGAAGTACTAGCCAGAGCAATCAGGCAAGAGAAAGAAGTAAAGGGCATCCTCATTGGAAAAGACAAAATCAAACCGTCACTTGTCACGGGATTGGACGTGATCCTATATATAGAAAAATCCATAACCTCTACCAAAAAACTCCTAGAGCTCCTGAGCAAATTCAGTACCGTGCGGGATACGAAATCAGTGCCCCAAAATTGGTAACATTCTCATACAGCAACAACAAATAAGCAGGAAAAAAAAAAAAAATCAAGAAAGCCAGCCCCTTTACGATAACTATGAAAAGAATAAAATACCTAGGAATAAATTTAGCCAAAGAGGTGAAAGATCTCTACAATGAGAACTACAAAACTCTGCCGAAAGAAAGAGGACACCAAGAGGTGGAAAGACATTCCTTGTTCATGGATTGGAAGAATTAATGTTGTGAAAATGTCCGTAATACCAAAAGTGATCTACAGATTCGGCGCAATCCCCATCAAAATACCAATGACATTCGTCACAGAAATAGAAAAAGCAATCCTAAATTCATATGGAAGAGCAAAAGACCCCAATAGCCAAAGCAGTCCTGAGCAGAAAAATAAATAAATAAATAAATGAATAAATAAACAAATAAAAAAATAAAATAAAATAAAACAAAACAAAACCAGAGGCATTATACTACCTGACTTCAAACTATACTACAAATCTGTAGAAGGTACCAAGTCTTTACGGAGCTTTGGAACTCCCACCACTCTCAAACTGCCAGTTCACTGGTGAGCTAATCTTGTAGCTTCTGGATGTAGGACCTAGTTACTTTGCTGTCTCCATTTAAAATAATGCAGTTGCCATAGTGAATGAGGTTTCAGAGGGCTGTGGTCCAGACAGCCTCGATTTCTCACTGTCATTTGCATGCAGTATTCTCACACCAAGTTGGGTGACTACTTCTCATTTACCTTTATGAACCCCCGGAGTCACTCGAGACGGCTTTATAGTAAGTAAAGGCTATCAAGCAGTTACTGGAGAGAGATGGAGATTTGGCCAACTGGCTCCTTGCAGCATGCATTAGCTATTGTCTGGTGTCTGTCCATGTTCCTCCTCAGTCCAATCCAAAGTCAGGAGAACTTGAACTTGCATTTGAAAACATGACCGCTCACAACACCTAGCCGGCCTCAAGTTCGGGGAATTTTACACTTCTCTAAAGTATAGGTGAAAGTTAGATACTATGGAATTAATATCGAGACTCATTACTGAGAATCTGTGGACCATGGTGAGAGTTATAACTGTTGGTTTTCCGGTTTGATTTCCCTTTCCTGCTGTGTCATCACAGGGGGAAGAGAGAGTTCTGGTGTCTCCCCCTCTTCTTATAAGGGTGCTAATCTCCATCATTAGGGCTCCACCCTATGATCTCCTCTTACCCAAACAACCTCCCAAAGGCACCACCCCCAGATACCATCACGATGGGGCTTAGGGCTTCAACATACGGATTTGGCGGACACAACATTGAGACTGTAACAGCCCTCCAGCCGGCCCCAGTGTGCAGGGTCAGGGGCAGATTGTAAGGTTGAGGCAGGGCACGGTGCTGGGGAAGCAGAGGTTCTGCCTCCTCCTGGGAACTGTTCAACCACAAAAGGGTCAGGTGGTGAGGACAGGAGTAGCAGCAGAAGCCCCGAGGTGTGACCGAGATGATGCCCGTGCCCGACTGAGTGCCCTCACGTACTAGGGCATGGGCCAAGTCCCCTCCAAACATGACTTGCTCCACATTCCTGAAACCTAAGAGGGGCTCCTGAGGACAGCTCTGAATGTGGAAGAGTCAGGGAACTAGTGAGGAGTGGGTCCAGGGCTCCAGCCTTCGATCCCCACGTTTTCCCTCAGCGCCTGATGTGCGTGCTGAGCTGGACAGCAGGGACAATAGTGGCTTCCCGTGAGGATGCCACCAACGAGGACCTTCATGGCATGATGTTCTGGAAGTTTCTGGGCTTGAGGGCCGTGGTGTGCAGCTTCACACCACACCGCCTTAATCTAGCCAAGCTCTGAGGCCTTCTCCAATGTGGAGACCCACCTGGGAATAGGAGGGGCAGCAGCCAGGTGACCCGCCACCAAGAGTTAACTTCCTTCCCACTTCACAAAGGCACAGGGGCGGGTGGGACATGGATGCTGCTGACGTGGGACAGGGGAGGAAAGGTGCAGAGGAGCATCTGGGGGCTAAGCAGCGAGCTCCGTGGGTGGATGGGCGGGAGACGCCCAGACACGGCCCCTTCCTCCCCCAGCAGACAGCCAGGCCACCGTGGTGCTGGACGGCTTTGCCCACCTGCCACTGTTGCTGGGACACCCCCACCCCATGACCACAGCTCTGCATGTGGGGGCCGACACCCTTTTAGTCAAGGATCCCACATGGGCCCTGGGGGAGGAATCAGGTCTCAGAATCTAGAGAAGAAGGTGATGGTCGGGCACCGGTGGGTCCTTGGAGCCTGGCATCTCCCAGATCCTTCCTTGCCCACAGGCCTGTCTCCACTTAGTGGCACAGACGTGAGAACAGAGGCAGGAGTCCCAGGGCATTTCCCAACAATACCACATTTATTCACAATTATCTACAAACCCCTATTACATACAACGCCCCCAACGTGCTGCCTCCCCTCTCCCCCACCCTGATCCCCCATCCAGACCCCCCCCCACCCTCTCTCCCCTGTCTTGCCTCCCCGACCCTGCCCATAGCTGAGGAGCAGCTGGGTCAGCACTGGGTGATGGGAGCTTGGGATCCCTCGGGCTGCAGGATGCAGTGAGGGTCAAATCCAGTCCAGAGGGGCTGGCACCAGTGCTGCTGCTTCCTCCTCCCAGAGACCAGTGGGTCGCCCCTCCTCTTTTGAGGACGTGAGGGGCGAGCCGGACGCAGAGCAGGGACGGGGCTCAGGGACAGCCCCCAGGGCTGCAGGTTGCACTGCAAGGTCAGGAAGAAGTCCAGGCTGGGGAGGTCCTCCTCGACCTCACTGGACCTGGCTGCTGGGCCCTGCGCGGGCATAACAGGACAGGCTCCCCTGAGACCAGGCGAGGAGGGTCTGTGGCCCTGGGGAGGGGAGCTGAGATGGGCAGCCCTCAGCTTGCGTGACTCCTGATGACCTGGCCAGAGGGCAGGCTCCTTGGGCCTGGGCAGGTCGGTGTTGTCTCGGCTGCGCTGTCGAGGGTCATGGGAAGCCGCCTCTGCTGGGCAGGTTTCTGTGACGACCCCTCCTTGGGGGCCATGGTCATCTCTCTCTCCTCCTTGGCCAGCTGCAGTCTTAGGATGTGACTCCAACTGGGGTGTGCCATGACCTGGGGTGGCCCCCACACCTTCTGCCTCATTTGGGGCCACGAGGCGCTTTTCCACCAGCTGGGGGGAGCAAAGTGGCACTCACTGGCTCTGCCCCAGGTGTGGGGAGGGGCTGGCAGGATGGTGGAGACCCTGCATTTGGGCGGGAGGTGGCGAAGGTGAGAGGACGCTTGGCTTGGTGTCAGAGGCAGGGACTGTGACTGTGCTGTGCCCTGCTGGGCCTCCTTCCAGCTTCGCCCCCTGCCCTCCCTCCCTGGCTCTGTCCTCTCCTTCCTGCTCTTTTGCACCTACTCCTCTCTGACCCAGGCAGTTCCCCTCAGGAGACCATGCACCTCCAGCAGGGTAAGACTAGACAAAATGACGGCTTCAGGGGCACAGGGGCACGTCTTCCCCCTGGTCTGCCTGGTGCCCTTCCCTCCCCTGGGTGATCTGGTGGCCCTCTCTCCCCTGGGTGCCCTGGTGTCCCTCCCTCGCCTGGGTGACCTGGTGTCCCTGCCTCCCCTGTGTTACCTGTGCTAGGGTGAGTCCTTCTTCCTGCTCCAGCACCTCAGTCAGAGCCAAGGGATCCAAGTTTGGGTCTGGGGAAAGCAAAGCTGCCAGGAATCGGGGGTGGACGATGGCCTCCACCTGGAGCAGGGGGAAAGGGGCGTGAGTGTCTTTGGCAGGGATTGAACTGCAGCCAGGGGGACCTCGAGGAGAAGCAGAAAGTAATGCCTGTCTCTCCTGTCCACACAGCAGGGTCGTTCTAACTCATGGCCACTAGCAGCTATACACAGACTTTCTCTGTCTCTCACACACACACTGCTCCGTAGCTGAGGGATGAGTAGAACTGAAATCCGTGGGGCTGGGACTGCCGTTCCCCAGAAAACCTCCCCACACGAGGGCTCCAGGCCAGCCCACCTTGGTGATGAAGTCTTCCTGGGAGCACAGCTTGTTAATGTAGCTCAGGAGATCTGGGTCAGGGTCAGTCCCGTCCTGCTCCTGCTGCTCCTCGATATCTCCACCCTCCCAATTTGCATGAGGCCCCAGCAGTGCCTCCGTGATATCCACATACTCCTGGACAGCTTCTGGTGGGATCTCCTTGGGTGCCTTGGCCTGGGGCAGCTGCTGGGGTCTGCGTGACAGCGGGCGAGTGGATGGTGCCCTGCGGCCAGCCTTCCTGGGAGCGCACCCTAGGACAGGAGGGAGGACAGGTGCGTGGCTGGGCTGCCGCGGCCACCTCCAGCCACACTGGGGGAGGTTGGAACTGAGGGCCATGAAATGGGTCCAGGCTGGACGTCAGGCCCCGTGGGAGGATACACTACCCGAGGTGGGTCATGTGAGACTGAGTTACCTGGAAAGACTTTGGGGCCACCAAGATTCTGGGACTCCTCCGCACCCAGCACCGCTTCCCGGGAAGAGTGTACACTGGGTCCTGGACAGCCAAGGCCGATAGCGGCTATGAAACTACTGGATCAGGCCAATACCTAGTTCTTGATCCAGGGCAGTGGAGCCCCAGGTTCTCACTGGCTGCTCTCACTGAAAGAGCAGGTGCTCCCTCCCCTTGCAGGAAAGGGACAAGATGAGGGCACAAGGCCTCCGCAGGCCCCCTTCGGCCTTTGCGTTGGCTCCTGTGGGAATATGCTTGCCGTACCTGACCGTGGCACAGCGTTGGGGACTGGTGGCCCTGGAGGAGCAAGCTTTGGCGGGGCTGGAGGAGGTAGGCCCTGGGGCCCCTTCACACACTGCCGCATCCGGAGCTGCATCTCCTCCTCAGCTTCAAGTTCCATGAACCTGGCGGGTAGAGGGGAGAGCCATAGCCATGCTGAGAGGGAGGCCTGGCCAGGGATGGGGGAGGAAGGGCTTTGGGTGGGCCGGGCTGCTCCCCCACCTGCAGAGCAGTTGCAGGGGTACGCTGGCTCACCTACACCTGCAGGGCAGAAAACATCCAGGGGGGCTTCCTGAATCAAGGCCTGTGTGACCCAGGCCCGGCCCTCAGGGGACCCTGCTCCTCCTATCCCTGCCCAGGGCCACTCAGGAGAGCTGACAGCCAGAAGCTCGGTCAGGGATGTGACTGACTGCAAATGACATGAGGAATCCTTGCCCGGATCCAGGAATCCTGGGCTGGTACTGTGAGCCCCTGACAATAGCCTGGGAGACAAGGGCCCCGGAGATGTTGCAGGAAGTGGGAGCTAAGCTGAGAGGAGAGGGTGCATTTTCTGTGAGGGTGATTGGTGTTCACGGAGTGGATTGCCGTGCAGCAAAGGCAGGGAGGCCAGAGACGTGTCTGGGGGTGTGTGAGGTGCTGGCTTCCCCTGCCCAAGCTCTTCTACCCCAGCCCATTCTGGGATGGCAGGTGACCCATTTCTGGCCACTTTTCATGAGGAGACGTGGTCCCAACTTGGCCAGTAGTCACTAGCTTCCCTTCTGCAGGGTCCCCACAGCTGGAGCCGACCCCTACTGGGCTGTGCTGGTTACTCTTCCCCGTCCTCATTTCAGCATCAGGGCAGGGGTAGACCCGAGGCCAGGGGAGGGTGGAGATTCCGGGGTGGGACCCAGGTGGGTGGAGAGCTTCCCCGGGGGAGGCAGGTCCCCAGGGAGGGGCCGGACCTAGCGGATCCCCCTCCTCATGGCATCCCTGCCGATGAGCCCACCGCACCAGCCCCCCTCCCCCTTTTCACCCACCCTCAGCCCGCCCCACAGCCCCTCAGGCCCTGCCTCCCTGACTCACTTTGCTGCCATGTCGTAATAGTTCCTGCGGTCGTAACTGCTCGTGCCCTGCCATTCCTGCATGGCCCGCCGCACTCCGTCCTCTAGGCTCATGGTGGGCTTCAGCCGGGCCAGGGATCGAAGCACTGGGCTGTAAGTCCTCAGGGTCAGTCACAGTGCACGTGCCCTCCTTCCATCCCAGCTGACCGGCCCACACCCGTGTCTCTCCACATCACACCTGTCCTGTCACCTGTCCCTGTCCTCCCAGTGTGGGCTCTTCAGCCTCCAGGAGAGCCAACATGTGTCAACCTCAGCACCAAGGGACTGCTTGGCCTCTCTGACTTCCCTTTGAGGCCTCACTATTATTGTGTGTTATGGACTGAATGTGTGTGTCCCCCAAATTCACAGGTTGTAGCCCTAACTTGCAATGTGATGGTATTTGGAGGTGGAGCCTTTGGGGATCATCAGGTTTAGATTAGATAACTAGGAGGCCCCGTGATGGGATTTGTGTCCCTGTGAGTGTGAGAAGAGGAAAAGACAGCAGAACTCCCTGTGATGTGAGGACACAGCCATCGAAAGCCAGGCGGAAAGTCCTTGCCCGGAACTGAATCTGCCGGGACCTCATCTGGGACTTCCGCTTCCTGAGCTGGGAGACATGAAAGTCTGTTGTCTAAAGCACCTGGCCTGTGGCGTTTTGTTATGGCAGCCTGAGCTGACCGAGAAGTGCCTAGAATGACCGGGAAGGGAAGGTTAAAATGCACGTTCCAAGGCCCCAGGACTGAGCATTTAATCAGCTCCTGGTGACTCTCTAGAGAGGCAGCCCTTGGGGACACAGCCTCAGAGTCCCTCAGCGTGAAGAGCAGGAGCGCGGATCCAGAGCCAAAGGAGACCGGTGCCTGAGCTGACCGGGCAAGGCCTGGGGGGCTCCATTTAGGGACTCAGGACAGCCTAGGGCACCTGGGACTTTGGTCGAAGGGGAACTCCGACTGCTCAGGATGTGGGGGACATTGAAATCATTGGGGACAAGGATTTGGGGGCCCCTTTAATTTATACACTGTGTGCAGCTTTCCGTGGAGAGCAGCCAGTGTGGGAGCGGGGCAGGTATGCAGCCATGTCCCGTGTCCCGTGGACTAGGATACGTGCTCCATGTGATGGCCCCAGAACCACGAGGGCCTGCAGGTGGAAGGAGGCAGGTGTTGGGGAGGGAAAGACGAACGCTCCTGGCTACGGACGTCGCTGCCTCCCATCACCTCAGCCCCCGGTCCTGGGCTCCTGGGCTCACAGTCCCCTCACTCCCTGTGGTGGGACATGTGACTTTGGGAGCAGTTTCCTATTCTAGGTTGCCTGTTCTTAGTGATGACATTAATCATCATCATCATCATCATAATAACGGCAACAACAGTAACGAGGGACAGCACATGCCAGAGACTCTGCTGAGTGCATCAGACATGAGTCAGACAATCTTCCCATCCTCCGAATGAAGTGGAATCGTCTGTCTGTCTAGGAGGCATTCAGGGATAAAGAAGGCGACTCTGCGCAGCATCCAAACCCAGTGGTGGGGACCCAGCCAGGTCCCAATGTGTGGCTTGACTACCTCAGTCTCCTTGCTAGAGTTCTCCAGAAGAGTGAGGGGCTACATGTGTAAGGTTCCTCCTGTGGCCTGTGCCTTCTCCCCCCCTGCCCCGGGTCCCTCCATGTGACGTCCCGAAGCCATCCGCACTCAGGTCCTGTGCTGGGCATGAGAGGACACGGGGAGGAATCACGGGTGAAGGCAGAGGCCTAAATCCAAGTTGTGGCTCATGTCACACCAGGAACTCGCTGTGGCCTTTGTCTTCTGTGCAGATGATGGTGATTGTTAAAAACCAAGTTTGGTGGACTCACAGGGTGTTGAGGGTCAGTTGACCTAAGGCTGGTGAATGTACGTCGTGAACCGGAGTGGGACATTAATTAAATTGCTGAGAATGCCTGGGCCGTCGCCCACGTGACCTCCATCCAAGTTCCCCTAAATAGGCTGCCCTCCTCGTCCGTCCTTCGTTCCCCTTCGTGTGGGAGCGGTGGGATTAGCTCCATCCCCCAAGGAGGGCACTCACATGAGGAAGCAGGACAGAGCTTCAGCATCAGGACTCTGGGGCAGGTGCCCGCGGGCCAGGGACTTGAAGCGCTGCCAGCGTCGGAAGTTGTCGTAAACACTCCTGGGGTTACAGGAGTCCTCTGGCGCGGCCTTGGCCTGGGAGGGGGCCTTGCCGCCCTCCCCACCAGCCCCATGTGGATGTGTCCCGTCGTTCCCTGGGCCCACGGTCTGAGCCGGCTGGGCTGCTGGAATGGGGGCTGGGAGGGTGTGGCCTGGGAACCAGTACCCCTCGCCAGCCCGCGTGCCCCCGATGGATGCAGCAGGCATCACGGTCCCTACAGCAGGAGCTGCCAACAGCAGGGGAGCAGGACACTGAGCACCCCCGCAGAGGGCCCCTGGAGCACTCCAGTTGAGGGGGGCCTGAGCCAGGACAGTGGTCTGAGTGTGAGAGGGCTCTGCTGGAGCCCCTTGTGTCCTGACTGGGACAGTGATGTTGAAAGTCCCGGCCCCACTCGGGCCATGGCCAGCGGCTCCCACCCCCTGAGGCGTCCTGGGGAAAGCAGACCGCACCAGGGGGCCACCAGGAGGGAACGCTGACATCACGAGGGCAGGTGGGGGCTGCTCGCAGGGCGGCCCGGGGCCTGGGTCGGAAGCAGGCGTGGGAAACAGCGGACCGAAGGAAGTGAACGGAGGGTTCAGGGTCACGTTGGGCCCCAGCACTGCAGATGCTGTGGAGACAGAGGAGAGGGGCGGATGAGCAGGAGACGCGGCCACCAGGGCGGAGGCTCTCCCTTCCCTTAGAGTCAGCGTGAACCAGAGCGAGGCATCCCAGCAGGTGAGGGCCATAGGACGGGGAATTGTGCAGTTTGTCCCCAAGTGAATTTCATGCTCCCCCTCAGGTGGAGGATCATTCTACTAGAGAACTTGCTTCTCGTTCACTGAGACCCTCTGAGCCCTGTCAGTCAAGAAGTAACACCTAAGCTTCCCCTGCCTCTGAGAAGCTCCCCAGGGTGTCCCCGGCACGTGGACCCGCCAGCCTCGTGGGGTTGCCCCTCGATGTGAGTTGGGGTGGACTGTGCTTGGCGGCACAACGCCCCTCAGTGTGCGCACCCCCACGAAGGGCACCTTCTCCAGTGCCAGTTGCAGGCGCCCACATGGCCTATGTGAAGCCAGCAGATTCACAAGGTTATGAGCCCTTCTCTTTCTCAGTGCTCCTTTCCCTGATGCTCCTCATCAACCCGTCGTAACCCAAACAAATGAACTTGAACAAAACGTGTCCCCAAACGAGCGCCCAGGAGCCCTGATGGTACCCCAGAATGCAGTAGCCCAGTGAGGACATGCTTCTCCTGGTACCACCCACAGCAAACATCGAACAGGGGCCAGGTTCGGGGCACACTTGTCCCCATGCACAGTGGTTCGTGCTGTCACTGAGGCAGCTCTGTTGTCAGGAGGCGGTCTGTGAGTTAGATGATGAATTCCCTGAGACCCTGTCACTGCACAGCCAGAGAGGGCTGCAGAGGACTAGAAAGGCCAGGAAATGCGGAGCCCTGTGGCTCCCAGTGGAGGTTCATAGAGACTGGAACAGCTGCTGGTGGTTAGAGTTGGCCGTGGGTAATGGAGACCTTCTGTGATCCTTCTCCTTTGAGCTCTCAGTCATGGCCCACAAAGAACCAGGCATGAGCCAGTGTGACAAAGTTGTCTGGATACATCCCTGTTCACTAGGATTTCAGGTCAACCCTAGTCAAGGAGAGCAAGGTCCATAGGACATGGTCCTAATTAACCAGGACGTATGTCCTAACTTTGAATAATAACAGTGATAATAACAGTAGATCTCCCTAATGGTGTGCTGCTCTGCTTCCTCTCTCGAAAAGGAAACCAGCCTTTCAGAACCTTCCACTGTAAACCCAGCAGCACGCCTCATCCGTCCCCTGTTCATGATGGGCTAGACATGGAGTATGAGCAAAGTCTTCATCTCCACATGAAATGTAGGGCAGAGGACAGGCCATGAGACAGGGTGGAAGATGAATGGGTCTGAAGACCCGAGTGTCCCCCAAAGGGACAGCAATTCAGAACAGCTCAGGGAAGAGCAAGCCCCATCTTGTTTGCAGTTTCTGGCTGCCCTGTCCCTGGTGAAGAAAGACAACAGCGATCTGGACCGAATGAGAAGCCATCTCTGGGCAGAAGTGAGCCGAGACTGGACTGCTGCACTTAGAGCGACGTCCAGCCTCACTGACGGAGGGGATATTTCACGGTAATCTTGGTCAGAGAGAACTGTTCCACTGAACGGTTTTCTGGCTGAGACCGTTTCTCCCCGCTACTCCTGTAAGATCTAGAATACTCCACTTGGTGTCCCTCAGGACAGTACCATAGCACAAGCTCCAGGTGTCTGAAGAAAGGACGCAGGACTCAGGCTTTGTTCTTGAGCCCCCCGGTGGCACAAGCACGACACAATCCACCACTGCCTACAAACACACGTTGACCTGTGTTGACTTAGAAACATAAGTCACCCGTTTCCCTTCTGGAAAGAGTCAGTACAACTGCTGTGTCCTTTCTCATCACCCGGTAGGTTTCTCCGGAGGCATCTGGATCCACCTGTGAGAAGCCCCCTTCCCCCTGCAGCCTCAGGATGCCAGTGGCTTCCCCCGTCTCCCGGGTGAGATGTCCTTGGGTAAGTCCAGTGCTCTCTCTTCCTCTACTTCCACCCAACCAGCTGTCCCAGGGCAAGTGTCACATTTGAACTCCCATGGATTTGAGGGGTGACAGGGGTGTGATAACACACCCCAGACCCTGCAGACTTACCTCCCTTTGAAGCCATCCCCGTAGGCTTGGGGACTGACCACGGTGGCACGGCAGTCTCCACGGTGAGAAAAGTCAAGCGCAGGACCCGGACAGCAAACTGTCAACTGCAGATGCTCAGGGTCCAATTTTAAATGTCAACAGGCTTAGAATGTAGCTCTCCAGAATTCTGCAGTGGGGGAGGGGTGGGGGCAGTTGGGCTGGTGGGGGTGGGGAGACATACCGTGCAGGGTTCTGGCAGGTAGGCAGGATTCTGAAGGTCCCTCAGATTATACAGGGGCAGCACAGTGGGTGTGTGCCTCTGAGGCAAGTTTCAAGTTGTTTCTCAGATTCACAGCACAAGGCTTCTGCCTGGTGTTCTACTCACTTCATTTCTTTCTCAACAAACCAGTTTTTGTGCCCCTCAGCCAACCCTGCTGTAGAGTGGCTGCACTTTCTGAAGGTAGCTCAGAACAAGGAATCTGATAAATACAGGGATTGTAAGGGAGGTAGGGGGAATGAGTGTCTGGAAATAGGTCTGGATTGTCTCAGCACGTCCAGCGGGCTGGGTTGCTGTATGCACATCATTCCGTAGGAAGCAGTCCTTGTACGCTCAGCTACTGTCCATTGCTGCGACCTCTGCAGACTCCCGTGGACTGGCCTTACGTACGTACGATCCCCTTTGCTGGAAAGCCATGAAAATTCATGACAGACAGCTGTGTCGCCTACATGTCCAAGACCAGAAATTCCATCATTTAGTGTCTGGGTATTATGTTGTTGTTAAGTGTTTTAATTTTTGTGTATTCAGGGTATGCTGCATGGTCCTGTGTGTTTGTTTTTTGTGATCTTCAGGAAATGTGTATGAGCATTTCAGTGGGTGAGGGCAGATCTATAATTATTTGTGGGGAGTAGTAGGATGAATAGGTGCAGGTGCAGGGTGGGATTTGTCTGGTTGTGTATTCCGGAAGATGGAGGAGTTATACTACAAATACTGTGAGTATTTGGTACCCGCGATTTTGTATTTGCAGGTAGTGTGTGGATGTATGTGCATTTGAGGGCATAAGGTGGCATGTTTGCATATTTGTCGTGTGCTAGGTAATTGTGGGTATACTGGAGGGTATGGCGGGTGGAGAGCCACATGTGTGTCGATTTTGTGTGTGTATTCAAGGGGCATGGTGGTTTGGATGAGTGTTTTTGGGCAGTGTGTGTTTCTGGTTTCAGTAGGGTTATATATTCTGGGAGTTGAGCGTACGTGTATCTGTTAGAGAGTTGGGGTTCTCTGTTTATATGGAGGGGAGTGGGGGAAGTGTATTTATCTGTATTAGAGCTGTGTGATATGGTTCTTTGTTAGTATCTGGGGATGTGGAAGCCGGTTCCTACTGGACTGAGATAGGTTGGGATTTGGGCATGGTTTTATGTGTATTTGTAAATGGTATGCCGTAGCCATCTCTGTATGTCTTGGGCGTGGATGCTGGTTTGTGTGTATATCCATGAGCAGGTGGATGGATTATATGTTTATTCGTAGTGTATGGGATGGCTGGCCAGTTATCTCAGTTGATTAGAGTGCAGCTTGTAATGCAAAGGTTAAGTGTTCGGATCCCTGTACCTGGTCAGCCGCCAAAAAAAAAAGAAAAAAGAAAAAAGTATATATATACATTTATATATATATATGTATATATATATATATATATATATATATATGTGCATGGGATTGCGAGTTTAATCGAGACCTAGTGAGGTCCGTTTGTCCGATGTGCCGTGGGTAAATAATGGAAGTTTTAATTATTAGGCCAAGTAATGGAGAACAGGTGGCTAAAGCTCAGAAAAACCCTGTACTTGTTTTTAGTTGTTTTACAAATCCCTTTTTCCTATCTTATTGTCTTCGTGATGAAGTGATTTCTGTCTAGTAGTACATTTTTATGTTATGCTATTTATTTTTAGCGTATCTATTCCATGTTTTTGCTTTATGGTTACCGTGAGGCTTACCACGAACGTCTTAGGGTTATAACGGGTAGTTTGAAACTTTAAAAACTGATAATAACTTAACTTTGATTGCAAAGAGAAAAAGAATTAAAAAAGCGAGACACAAACTCTACACGTTGACATCGTTTCTCACCACATTTTGACTTTTTTAATGTTTGTATTTACATCTTTTTGTATTTCCTGGCTTTTATACCATTTTTGCAGTTGTTATCTTTAAGAGGTTCGTCTTTTCGTCTTCATACTAAAGGCATGACCGGTTTTCTGGAACTCGATCACTGCTTTGGAACTAAATTGCTGCTCTGCTGTTTTTCCCTGTCTGGGTAAGACCTATGGCAAGCAGCGGAATTAATTTCTGACCTTTTAGTCACTTTTAGGTCAAGAAATGACTCCACGGGAGCACATAATCTGTGTGAGAACTTTGGTGAGGAATTGGGTCTTTCCCACAGATCGTGCCCCTCGCAGCACTGTGTGGAAGCTCTGCCGATGAGAACACAGCACACCTGCTGAGGTTCCACAACAGTACACCTTTGGATGTTCAGCCCTCAGGGCACTCCAGATGTTCCTGTGGAAGTGTCTGGAGACCGGCTTCCCGTGGGGATTCCCAGACCGGTGGGAAAGTTGAGTGCCAACCTCCATTTCTCTGCTCTCATCTTGGATACTGTGGATGTGCTGCTGTGAACATGGGTGTGAAAATATCTCCATGAGACCCTGCTTTCAGTTCTTTTGAGTATATACCCAGAGGTTGAGTTGCCAGAACATATGGTAATTCTGAGTTTAATTTTTGAGGGATAGTAATAGTGTTTTCTACAGCAGCAATGCCATTTTCCATTTAAACCAGCAGTACAGAGGATTTCCAGTTTCTCCACATGTTCACCAACAGTTTTTTTTGTTGTTGTTGTTGTTGTTAATGGTAGCCAGTTTAATGACCATGAGTTGGTTTCTCATTATGCTTTTGATTTGCATTTCCCTAATGATTACTGATACTGAGCATTTTTTCATGGTCTTTTGGTCATTTGTATGTCTTCTATGGGGAAATGTCTATTCAAGTCCTTTGTCCATTTTGGAATTTTTTTTTCTTTGTTGCTGTTTTCAGGAGTTCCCTATATTTTTGGAACCTCATTTCTTTCCCTTATTTAATTAATTAATTAATTAATTAATTTATTTATTTGAACCTTATTTTTTTCCCTTATTTACTGATTTGCATATGTTGAACCATCCTTGCATCCCTGGGATGAATCCCACCCACTTGATCATGATGTGTCATCTTTTTGATGTGTTGTTGCATTCTGTTTGCTAATATGTTATTGAAGATTTGTACATCTGTGTTTGTCAAGGATAGGGGCCTGTAGTTTTCTTTTTCTGTTCCATCTTTGGTTTTAGGATCAGGGTGATGTTGGCCTCATAGGATGATTTTTGGGAGAATGGCCTCTCTTTCCCTTTTTTGGAAATGTGTGCTCTCCTCCAGCTGCAAAGACAATGTTGGCTCCACTAGTGAATTTATTTGAAAGGCACTGTGCTCAGTGGCATGGCTTGTATGCTTGTCCCGTGGTGGCAGTTAGTGACATTACGTCTTCACGAGATCTCACCGTCGATACTTCCATAATCCTCCTTTTGATGCACTTTCCATTGTTATGTCTGTCTACATTTGTTTCAGAACATTTCATTTGTTGGACAGATGGGGCGATACATTTGCAATTTCTTTCTGATTTCTTTATGGAACGTGTGCAGTCGTCAGTGAGCATCGTTCATCTTTCTAACCTGAATATAGTTGCATATTCAGAGGTGAAGTTGTATGCTATCTTGGCAGCATTGTGGAGATTGAGACAGTAACAAGCTAATGGTAAGTAGAGTCATTTGAACTTTTGGTGTGTGAAACACAGATTTCAAGTGTTTATCTTTTTTTAAAGTTTCAGTTGGGAAAATCATGCTGTTACTCTTTCATATTCCTCTTTTGGATTTATGCACATCTGTACGAATCATTAGTTTCCTATTTCATTACATAATATTCTTTAAGAAGATGCATAATGATGGCCTTTGCGAATGGGTTTTTCTCCATTTCTTTCTTATTTCTCCCTTTGAAATGACTACTGTTTTTTTAATTTAAAAAGTCTGCTCCAGTATCTTGAGTAGGTCTAACGTAAGTGATGGGTTCTTTTTTGTAGTGAGATGTACAAATCCGATGAATCTCTCTAAGTGTTTGTTCTTAGACATCATACTTCGTCGTCTCCAAAGACCAAGCAAATGAGGTCTCTCTTTTGTAGTCAGAAAAAAAATTAAAAGCTGATGAACGTAATTTTCTTTTCTTTCTTTCTTTTTTTTTTTTTTTTTTTTACAGTGGATGTGTCATGCCCCTTGTCATTCCTTAGAGTCACTTCATGACCTTTTAGAATGTGGTGGGGTGGGTAGAAATAGCATATCTTTAATTTTAAGAGTGTCGGATTTGTGGGAAAGGAGGTGTGCAAGGAATCAGCTTTCTGAAGCCACCAGTGCCCTGAAGGCACCGGGATGAAGCGCGTTCTCAAGCCTCACAGGGAAATCTAACATTGTGTTCAGATACCACTGGCTCCTTTATGATGTTCTCAGTAACTGAGTGTGAAGGTACCAAGTCTTCCTCTTTATTTGTGTTTGTTTGTTTGTTTAATTTTTAATTTTGATTATAGATATTTATGGTGCACAGAGTTGACTGTTGGTATTTGTGTGCAGTATGTGACGATGAAATCAATATTATTAGTGTGTTCGTCATTAGAAATTGTAATTATTCTTTGTGTCCTTTGCCCAACCAATCCCTAAGCACCCTGCCCCTCCTCCTTTCTGACCTGTAGTAACTATAGGTCTGTTCTCTTTTCAACACTTTACTGTGGTCTCCCTTCCTCTCTCCCACCCTCCCTCCCACTTATAAGTGAGGGCATACAGTATTTCTCTTTCTGTGCCTGGCTTATTTCGCTTAGCATAATTTTCTCCAAGCTCATCCGTGTTGCTGCGAATGGAAGAATTTCATTCTTTTGTATGGCTGAGTAGTATTCCATTGTGTGTATAGCACATTTTCCTTGTCCAGTTGTCTGTAGATGACATTTCGGTTGGTTCCATGTCCTGGCTATGGTAAACAGAGCTGCAACAAACATGCATCCCTTCGACATGATGATTTCCATCACTTGGAGTATGTACCCAGAAGTGGGATTGCTGGATTGTGTGGTAGTCCTGTGTGTTGTTTGAGAAGCCTCCATAGTGTTTTCCATAATGGTTGTATTAATTGACAGTCCCAGCAACAGTGTGGAAGGGTTCCCCTTTCTCCGCATCCTCCCTGGTATTTGTTATTCTCTGTCCTTTTGAAAATAGCCAGTCTAACCGGGGTGCGAGGATGTCTCAGGGTGGTTTTGATTTG
The DNA here is from genome assembly GCF_027409185.1 of Cynocephalus volans. Lineage (NCBI taxonomy): Eukaryota > Metazoa > Chordata > Mammalia > Dermoptera > Cynocephalidae > Cynocephalus > Cynocephalus volans. The sequence continues at coordinate 161,126,552 of NC_084465.1, read as the reverse complement.
CCTTTCCCTAATGATTAGTGATATTGAACATTTTTCGTGTACCGGTTGGCCATTTGTTTGTCTTTCTCTGAAAAATGTCTCTGCCCATTTTAGTACAGAATGGTTTGCTTATGTGCTGTGGGGTTGTTTGAGTTGCTTATGTTTCTGGATATTAGCCCCTTGTCTGTGTGCTTCCTTTGCTGTGCAGAGGCTTTATGGTTCGATATAATGCAATTTGTTTACTTTTATTGCTTGTGCTTTTGGGGTTTTATTCATAAAGTCTTGGCCCAGTCCTACATCCTGAAGTATGTCCCCTGTGTTTTCGTCTAGGAGTTTTCTAGTTTCAGTTGTTATAGTTGAGTCTTTAATCCCTTTTGAGTTGATTTTGTGTACGGTGAAAGGTATGGGCCTAGTTTGATTTTTCTACACACGGATATCCAGTTTCCCCAGCACTGTTTATTGAAGATGTCCTTTCCACAGTGTATATTCTCGGTGGCTTTGTCAAAGATAAGTGGCCAGTAATAAGTGCTTATTTTACGTCAAAAGAATGGAAACACTTCAAATAACCTAACATTCAATCTCAAATAAGTAGAAAAACAAAAACACTCTTATCCCAGAACTAGTAGATGGAAAGCAGTAATTAAGGTCAGAGTCGAACTAAATGAAGTAGAGACCAAAAGAATGATGCAAAAAATCAATGAAGCAAAAAGTTGGTCTTTTTAGGGGAAAAACAAACTACACAAGCTGTTGGCCAGCCTACTTAAAAAAGAAGAGAGAAGGCCCACATAACAAAAATCAGAAATGGAAAAGGAGACATTGCAACCGATTCCACAGAAATACAAAGAATCATTAGAGGTTGTTAGGAGCAACTATACTCCAACAAATTTGAAAACCTGGAGGGGATGGATAGCTTTCTGAACACACGCAAACTACTGAGACTGAACCAAGGAGAAATGCAAAACCTGGAGAGACCAATAAGAAGCAATGAGACTGATGCAGTCATCAACAGTAGCCCAACACAGAAAAGCCCAGGACCAGATGGCTTCACTGCTGCATTCTACCAAAGCTTTAAAGAAGAATTAACAGCACTCCTTTTCAAACTATTCCAAGAAATTGAAACAGAGGCCATCCTCCTAAATTAATTCTATGAAGCCAGCATCATCCTGATCCCCAAATCAGACAAAGACACAACGACAACAAAAAATTACACGTCAGTAACCTTGATGAACATAGACACAAAAATCTCCAACAAGATATTAGCAAACAGAGTACAACAGCACATCACAAAGATTATACACTGTGATCATGTGGGTTTCATCCCAGGGATGCAAGGATGGTTCAACAGACATATATCAATAAATGTGATACACCACGTCAACAAAAGCAAGGATAAAAACTATATGATTATCTCAAGAGATGCAGAAAAAGCATTTGAGAAAATTCAGCATCATCCCTTCTCGATAAAGACCCTTAACTAAGTAGCTATCGAAGGAAAATATCTCAATCCAACAAAAGCCATATATGACGATCACACTGCCAACATCGTCCTGAATGGGGAAAGATTGAAAGCTTTTCCTTCAAGAGCAGGAGTAAGAGAAGGATGCTCACTCTCACCACTCCCATTTAACATAGTATTGGAAGTACTAGCCAGAGCAATCAGGCAAGAGAAAGAAGTAAAGGGCATCCTCATTGGAAAAGACAAAATCAAACCGTCACTTGTCACGGGATTGGACGTGATCCTATATATAGAAAAATCCATAACCTCTACCAAAAAACTCCTAGAGCTCCTGAGAAAATTCAGTACCGTGCGGGATACGAAATCAGTGCCCCAAAATTGGTAACATTCTCATACAGCAACAACAAATAAGCAGGAAAAAAAAAAAAAATCAAGAAAGCCAGCCCCTTTACGATAACTATGAAAAGAATAAAATACCTAGGAATAAATTTAGCCAAAGAGGTGAAAGATCTCTACAATGAGAACTACAAAACTCTGCCGAAAGAAAGAGGACACCAAGAGGTGGAAAGACATTCCTTGTTCATGGATTGGAAGAATTAATGTTGTGAAAGTGTCCGTAATACCAAAAGTGATCTACAGATTCGGCGCAATCCCCATCAAAATACCAATGACATTCGTCACAGAAATAGAAAAAGCAATCCTAAATTCATATGGAAGAGCAAAAGACCCCAATAGCCAAAGCAGTCCTGAGCAGAAAAATAAATAAATAAATAAATGAATAAATAAACAAATAAAAAAATAAAATAAAATAAAATAAATTAAAATAAAACAAAACAAAACCAGAGGCATTATACTACCTGACTTCAAACTATACTACAAATCTGTAGAAGGTACCAAGTCTTTACGGAGCTTTGGAACTCCCACCACTCTCAAACTGCCAGTTCACTGGTGAGCTAATCTTGTAGCTTCTGGATGTAGGACCTAGTTACTTTGCTGTCTCCATTTAAAATAATGCAGTTGCCATAGTGAATGAGGTTTCAGAGGGCTGTGGTCCAGACAGCCTCGATTTCTCACTGTCATTTGCATGCAGTATTCTCACACCAAGTTGGGTGACTACTTCTCATTTACCTTTATGAACCCCCGGAGTCACTCGAGACGGCTTCATAGTAAGTAAAGGCTATCAAGCAGTTACTGGAGAGAGATGGAGATTTGGCCAACTGGCTCCTTGCAGCATGCATTAGCTATTGTCTGGTGTCTGTCCATGTTCCTCCTCAGTCCAATCCAAAGTCAGGAGAACTTGAACTTGCATTTGAAAACATGACCGCTCACAACACCTAGCCGGCCTCAAGTTCGGGGAATTTTACACTTCTCTAAAGTATAGGTGAAAGTTAGATACTATGGAATTAATATCGAGACTCATTACTGAGAATCTGTGGACCATGGTGAGAGTTATAACTGTTGGTTTTCCGGTTTGATTTCCCTTTCCTGCTGTGTCATCACAGGGGGAAGAGAGAGTTCTGGTGTCTCCCCCTCTTCTTATAAGGGTGCTAATCTCCATCATTAGGGCTCCACCCTATGATCTCCTCTTACCCAAACAACCTCCCAAAGGCACCACCCCCAGATACCATCACGATGGGGCTTAGGGCTTCAACATACGGATTTGGCGGACACAACATTGAGACTGTAACAGCCCTCCAGCCGGCCCCAGTGTGCAGGGTCAGGGGCAGATTGTAAGGTTGAGGCAGGGCACGGTGCTGGGGAAGCAGAGGTTCTGCCTCCTCCTGGGAACTGTTCAACCACAAAAGGGTCAGGTGGTGAGGACAGGAGTAGCAGCAGAAGCCCCGAGGTGTGACCGAGATGATGCCCGTGCCCGACTGAGTGCCCTCACGTACTAGGGCATGGGCCAAGTCCCCTCCAAACATGACTTGCTCCACATTCCTGAAACCTAAGAGGGGCTCCTGAGGACAGCTCTGAATGTGGAAGAGTCAGGGAACTAGTGAGGAGTGGGTCCAGGGCTCCAGCCTTCGATCCCCACGTTTTCCCTCAGCGCCTGATGTGCGTGCTGAGCTGGACAGCAGGGACAATAGTGGCTTCCCGTGAGGATGCCACCAACGAGGACCTTCATGGCATGATGTTCTGGAAGTTTCTGGGCTTGAGGGCCGTGGTGTGCAGCTTCACACCACACCGCCTTAATCTAGCCAAGCTCTGAGGCCTTCTCCAATGTGGAGACCCACCTGGGAATAGGAGGGGCAGCAGCCAGGTGACCCGCCACCAAGAGTTAACTTCCTTCCCACTTCACAAAGGCACAGGGGCGGGTGGGACATGGATGCTGCTGACGTGGGACAGGGGAGGAAAGGTGCAGAGGAGCATCTGGGGGCTAAGCAGCGAGCTCCGTGGGTGGATGGGCGGGAGACGCCCAGACACGGCCCCTTCCTCCCCCAGCAGACAGCCAGGCCACCGTGGTGCTGGACGGCTTTGCCCACCTGCCACTGTTGCTGGGACACCCCCACCCCATGACCACAGCTCTGCATGTGGGGGCCGACACCCTTTTAGTCAAGGATCCCACATGGGCCCTGGGGGAGGAATCAGGTCTCAGAATCTAGAGAAGAAGGTGATGGTCGGGCACCGGTGGGTCCTTGGAGCCTGGCATCTCCCAGATCCTTCCTTGCCCACAGGCCTGTCTCCACTTAGTGGCACAGACGTGAGAACAGAGGCAGTAGTCCCAGGGCATTTCCCAACAATACCACATTTATTCACAATTATCTACAAACCCCTATTACATACAACGCCCCCAACGTGCTGCCTCCCCTCTCCCCCACCCTGATCCCCCATCCAGACCCCCCCCCACCCTCTCTCCCCTGTCTTGCCTCCCCGACCCTGCCCATAGCTGAGGAGCAGCTGGGTCAGCACTGGGTGATGGGAGCTTGGGATCCCTCGGGCTGCAGGATGCAGTGAGGGTCAAATCCAGTCCAGAGGGGCTGGCACCAGTGCTGCTGCTTCCTCCTCCCAGAGACCAGTGGGTCGCCCCTCCTCTTTTGAGGACGTGAGGGGCGAGCCGGACGCAGAGCAGGGACGGGGCTCAGGGACAGCCCCCAGGGCTGCAGGTTGCACTGCAAGGTCAGGAAGAAGTCCAGGCTGGGGAGGTCCTCCTCGACCTCACTGGACCTGGCTGCCGGGCCCTGCGCGGGCATAACAGGACAGGCTCCCCTGAGACCAGGCGAGGAGGGTCTGTGGCCCTGGGGAGGGGAGCTGAGATGGGCAGCCCTCAGCTTGCGTGACTCCTGATGACCTGGCCAGAGGGCAGGCTCCTTGGGCCTGGGCAGGTCGGTGTTGTCTCGGCTGCGCTGTCGAGGGTCATGGGAAGCCGCCTCTGCTGGGCAGGTTTCTGTGACGACCCCTCCTTGGGGGCCATGGTCATCTCTCTCTCCTCCTTGGCCAGCTGCAGTCTTAGGATGTGACTCCAACTGGGGTGTGCCATGACCTGGGGTGGCCCCCACACCTTCTGCCTCATTTGGGGCCACGAGGCGCTTTTCCACCAGCTGGGGGGAGCAAAGTGGCACTCACTGGCTCTGCCCCAGGTGTGGGGAGGGGCTGGCAGGATGGTGGAGACCCTGCATTTGGGCGGGAGGTGGCGAAGGTGAGAGGACGCTTGGCTTGGTGTCAGAGGCAGGGACTGTGACTGTGCTGTGCCCTGCTGGGCCTCCTTCCAGCTTCGCCCCCTGCCCTCCCTCCCTGGCTCTGTCCTCTCCTTCCTGCTCTTTTGCACCTACTCCTCTCTGACCCAGGCAGTTCCCCTCAGGAGGCCATGCACCTCCAGCAGGGTAAGACTAGACAAAATGACGTGGGCTTCAGGGGCACAGGGGCACGTCTTCCCCCTGGTCTGCCTGGTGCCCTTCCCTCCCCTGGGTGATCTGGTGGCCCTCTCTCCCCTGGGTGCCCTGGTGTCCCTCCCTCGCCTGGGTGACCTGGTGTCCCTGCCTCCCCTGTGTTACCTGTGCTAGGGTGAGTCCTTCTTCCTGCTCCAGCACCTCAGTCAGAGCCAAGGGATCCAAGTTTGGGTCTGGGGAAAGCAAAGCTGCCAGGAATCGGGGGTGGACGATGGCCTCCACCTGGAGCAGGGGGAAAGGGGCGTGAGTGTCTTTGGCAGGGATTGAACTGCAGCCAGGGGGACCTCGAGGAGAAGCAGAAAGTAATGCCTGTCTCTCCTGTCCACACAGCAGGGTCGTTCTAACTCATGGCCACTAGCAGCTATACACAGACTTTCTCTGTCTCTCACACACACACTGCTCCGTAGCTGAGGGATGAGTAGAACTGAAATCCGTGGGGCTGGGACTGCCGTTCCCCAGAAAACCTCCCCACACGAGGGCTCCAGGCCAGCCCACCTTGGTGATGAAGTCTTCCTGGGAGCACAGCTTGTTAATGTAGCTCAGGAGATCTGGGTCAGGGTCAGTCCCGTCCTGCTCCTGCTGCTCCTCGATATCTCCACCCTCCCAATTTGCATGAGGCCCCAGCAGTGCCTCCGTGATATCCACATACTCCTGGACAGCTTCTGGTGGGATCTCCTTGGGTGCCTTGGCCTGGGGCAGCTGCTGGGGTCTGCGTGACAGCGGGCGAGTGGATGGTGCCCTGCGGCCAGCCTTCCTGGGAGCGCACCCTAGGACAGGAGGGAGGACAGGTGCGTGGCTGGGCTGCCGCGGCCACCTCCAGCCACACTGGGGGAGGTTGGAACTGAGGGCCATGAAATGGGTCCAGGCTGGACGTCAGGCCCCGTGGGAGGATACACTACCCGAGGTGGGTCATGTGAGACTGAGTTACCTGGAAAGACTTTGGGGCCACCAAGATTCTGGGACTCCTCCGCACCCAGCACCGCTTCCCGGGAAGAGTGTACACTGGGTCCTGGACAGCCAAGGCCGATAGCGGCTATGAAACTACTGGATCAGGCCAATACCTAGTTCTTGATCCAGGGCAGTGGAGCCCCAGGTTCTCACTGGCTGCTCTCACTGAAAGAGCAGGTGCTCCCTCCCCTTGCAGGAAAGGGACGAGATGAGGGCACAAGGCCTCCGCAGGCCCCCTTCGGCCTTTGCGTTGGCTCCTGTGGGAATATGCTTGCCGTACCTGACCGTGGCACAGCGTTGGGGACTGGTGGCCCTGGAGGAGCAAGCTTTGGCGGGGCTGGAGGAGGTAGGCCCTGGGGCCCCTTCACACACTGCCGCATCCGGAGCTGCATCTCCTCCTCAGCTTCAAGTTCCATGAACCTGGCGGGTAGAGGGGAGAGCCATAGCCATGCTGAGAGGGAGGCCTGGCCAGGGATGGGGGAGGAAGGGCTTTGGGTGGGCCGGGCTGCTCCCCCACCTGCAGAGCAGTTGCAGGGGTACGCTGGCTCACCTACACCTGCAGGGCAGAAAACATCCAGGGGGGCTTCCTGAATCAAGGCCTGTGTGACCCAGGCCCGGCCCTCAGGGGACCCTGCTCCTCCTATCCCTGCCCAGGGCCACTCAGGAGAGCTGACAGCCAGAAGCTCGGTCAGGGATGTGACTGACTGCAAATGACATGAGGAATCCTTGCCCGGATCCAGGAATCCTGGGCTGGTACTGTGAGCCCCTGACAATAGCCTGGGAGACAAGGGCCCCGGAGATGTTGCAGGAAGTGGGAGCTAAGCTGAGAGGAGAGGGTGCATTTTCTGTGAGGGTGATTGGTGTTCACGGAGTGGATTGCCGTGCAGCAAAGGCAGGGAGGCCAGAGACGTGTCTGGGGGTGTGTGAGGTGCTGGCTTCCCCTGCCCAAGCTCTTCTACCCCAGCCCATTCTGGGATGGCAGGTGACCCATTTCTGGCCACTTTTCATGAGGAGACGTGGTCCCAACTTGGCCAGTAGTCACTAGCTTCCCTTCTGCAGGGTCCCCACAGCTGGAGCCGACCCCTACTGGGCTGTGCTGGTTACTCTTCCCCGTCCTCATTTCAGCATCAGGGCAGGGGTAGACCCGAGGCCAGGGGAGGGTGGAGATTCCGGGGTGGGACCCAGGTGGGTGGAGAGCTTCCCCGGGGGAGGCAGGTCCCCAGGGAGGGGCCGGACCTAGCGGATCCCCCTCCTCATGGCATCCCTGCCGATGAGCCCACCGCACCAGCCCCCCTCCCCCTTTTCACCCACCCTCAGCCCGCCCCACAGCCCCTCAGGCCCTGCCTCCCTGACTCACTTTGCTGCCATGTCGTAATAGTTCCTGCGGTCGTAACTGCTCGTGCCCTGCCATTCCTGCATGGCCCGCCGCACTCCGTCCTCTAGGCTCATGGTGGGCTTCAGCCGGGCCAGGGATCGAAGCACTGGGCTGTAAGTCCTCAGGGTCAGTCACAGTGCACGTGCCCTCCTTCCATCCCAGCTGACCGGCCCACACCCGTGTCTCTCCACATCACACCTGTCCTGTCACCTGTCCCTGTCCTCCCAGTGTGGGCTCTTCAGCCTCCAGGAGAGCCAACATGTGTCAACCTCAGCACCAAGGGACTGCTTGGCCTCTCTGACTTCCCTTTGAGGCCTCACTATTATTGTGTGTTATGGACTGAATGTGTGTGTCCCCCAAATTCACAGGTTGTAGCCCTAACTTGCAATGTGATGGTATTTGGAGGTGGAGCCTTTGGGGATCATCAGGTTTAGATTAGATAACTAGGAGGCCCCGTGATGGGATTTGTGTCCCTGTGAGTGTGAGAAGAGGAAAAGACAGCAGAACTCCCTGTGATGTGAGGACACAGCCATCGAAAGCCAGGCGGAAAGTCCTTGCCCGGAACTGAATCTGCCGGGACCTCATCTGGGACTTCCGCTTCCTGAGCTGGGAGACATGAAAGTCTGTTGTCTAAAGCACCTGGCCTGTGGCGTTTTGTTATGGCAGCCTGAGCTGACCGAGAAGTGCCTAGAATGACCGGGAAGGGAAGGTTAAAATGCACGTTCCAAGGCCCCAGGACTGAGCATTTAATCAGCTCCTGGTGACTCTCTAGAGAGGCAGCCCTTGGGGACACAGCCTCAGAGTCCCTCAGCGTGAAGAGCAGGAGCGCGGATCCAGAGCCAAAGGAGACCGGTGCCTGAGCTGACCGGGCAAGGCCTGGGGGGCTCCATTTAGGGACTCAGGACAGCCTAGGGCACCTGGGACTTTGGTCGAAGGGGAACTCCGACTGCTCAGGATGTGGGGGACATTGAAATCATTGGGGACAAGGATTTGGGGGCCCCTTTAATTTATACACTGTGTGCAGCTTTCCGTGGAGAGCAGCCAGTGTGGGAGCGGGGCAGGTATGCAGCCATGTCCCGTGTCCCGTGGACTAGGATACGTGCTCCATGTGATGGCCCCAGAACCACGAGGGCCTGCAGGTGGAAGGAGGCAGGTGTTGGGGAGGGAAAGACGAACGCTCCTGGCTACGGACGTCGCTGCCTCCCATCACCTCAGCCCCCGGTCCTGGGCTCCTGGGCTCACAGTCCCCTCACTCCCTGTGGTGGGACATGTGACTTTGGGAGCAGTTTCCTATTCTAGGTTGCCTGTTCTTAGTGATGACATTAATCATCATCATCATCATCATAATAACGGCAACAACAGTAACGAGGGACAGCACATGCCAGAGACTCTGCTGAGTGCATCAGACATGAGTCAGACAATCTTCCCATCCTCCGAATGAAGTGGAATCGTCTGTCTGTCTAGGAGGCATTCAGGGATAAAGAAGGCGACTCTGCGCAGCATCCAAACCCAGTGGTGGGGACCCAGCCAGGTCCCAATGTGTGGCTTGACTACCTCAGTCTCCTTGCTAGAGTTCTCCAGAAGAGTGAGGGGCTACATGTGTAAGGTTCCTCCTGTGGCCTGTGCCTTCTCCCCCCCTGCCCCGGGTCCCTCCATGTGACGTCCCGAAGCCATCCGCACTCAGGTCCTGTGCTGGGCATGAGAGGACACGGGGAGGAATCACGGGTGAAGGCAGAGGCCTAAATCCAAGTTGTGGCTCATGTCACACCAGGAACTCGCTGTGGCCTTTGTCTTCTGTGCAGATGATGGTGATTGTTAAAAACCAAGTTTGGTGGACTCACAGGGTGTTGAGGGTCAGTTGACCTAAGGCTGGTGAATGTACGTCGTGAACCGGAGTGGGACATTAATTAAATTGCTGAGAATGCCTGGGCCGTCGCCCACGTGACCTCCATCCAAGTTCCCCTAAATAGGCTGCCCTCCTCGTCCGTCCTTCGTTCCCCTTCGTGTGGGAGCGGTGGGATTAGCTCCATCCCCCAAGGAGGGCACTCACATGAGGAAGCAGGACAGAGCTTCAGCATCAGGACTCTGGGGCAGGTGCCCGCGGGCCAGGGACTTGAAGCGCTGCCAGCGTCGGAAGTTGTCGTAAACACTCCTGGGGTTACAGGAGTCCTCTGGCGCGGCCTTGGCCTGGGAGGGGGCCTTGCCGCCCTCCCCACCAGCCCCATGTGGATGTGTCCCGTCGTTCCCTGGGCCCACGGTCTGAGCCGGCTGGGCTGCTGGAATGGGGGCTGGGAGGGTGTGGCCTGGGAACCAGTACCCCTCGCCAGCCCGCGTGCCCCCGATGGATGCAGCAGGCATCACGGTCCCTACAGCAGGAGCTGCCAACAGCAGGGGAGCAGGACACTGAGCACCCCCGCAGAGGGCCCCTGGAGCACTCCAGTTGAGGGGGGCCTGAGCCAGGACAGTGGTCTGAGTGTGAGAGGGCTCTGCTGGAGCCCCTTGTGTCCTGACTGGGACAGTGATGTTGAAAGTCCCGGCCCCACTCGGGCCATGGCCAGCGGCTCCCACCCCCTGAGGCGTCCTGGGGAAAGCAGACCGCACCAGGGGGCCACCAGGAGGGAACGCTGACATCACGAGGGCAGGTGGGGGCTGCTCGCAGGGCGGCCCGGGGCCTGGGTCGGAAGCAGGCGTGGGAAACAGCGGACCGAAGGAAGTGAACGGAGGGTTCAGGGTCACGTTGGGCCCCAGCACTGCAGATGCTGTGGAGACAGAGGAGAGGGGCGGATGAGCAGGAGACGCGGCCACCAGGGCGGAGGCTCTCCCTTCCCTTAGAGTCAGCGTGAACCAGAGCGAGGCATCCCAGCAGGTGAGGGCCATAGGACGGGGAATTGTGCAGTTTGTCCCCAAGTGAATTTCATGCTCCCCCTCAGGTGGAGGATCATTCTACTAGAGAACTTGCTTCTCGTTCACTGAGACCCTCTGAGCCCTGTCAGTCAAGAAGTAACACCTAAGCTTCCCCTGCCTCTGAGAAGCTCCCCAGGGTGTCCCCGGCACGTGGACCCGCCAGCCTCGTGGGGTTGCCCCTCGATGTGAGTTGGGGTGGACTGTGCTTGGCGGCACAACGCCCCTCAGTGTGCGCACCCCCACGAAGGGCACCTTCTCCAGTGCCAGTTGCAGGCGCCCACATGGCCTATGTGAAGCCAGCAGATTCACAAGGTTATGAGCCCTTCTCTTTCTCAGTGCTCCTTTCCCTGATGCTCCTCATCAACCCGTCGTAACCCAAACAAATGAACTTGAACAAAACGTGTCCCCAAACGAGCGCCCAGGAGCCCTGATGGTACCCCAGAATGCAGTAGCCCAGTGAGGACATGCTTCTCCTGGTACCACCCACAGCAAACATCGAACAGGGGCCAGGTTCGGGGCACACTTGTCCCCATGCACAGTGGTTCGTGCTGTCACTGAGGCAGCTCTGTTGTCAGGAGGCGGTCTGTGAGTTAGATGATGAATTCCCTGAGACCCTGTCACTGCACAGCCAGAGAGGGCTGCAGAGGACTAGAAAGGCCAGGAAATGCGGAGCCCTGTGGCTCCCAGTGGAGGTTCATAGAGACTGGAACAGCTGCTGGTGGTTAGAGTTGGCCGTGGGTAATGGAGACCTTCTGTGATCCTTCTCCTTTGAGCTCTCAGTCATGGCCCACAAAGAACCAGGCATGAGCCAGTGTGACAAAGTTGTCTGGATACATCCCTGTTCACTAGGATTTCAGGTCAACCCTAGTCAAGGAGAGCAAGGTCCATAGGACATGGTCCTAATTAACCAGGACGTATGTCCTAACTTTGAATAATAACAGTGATGATAACAGTAGATCTCCCTAATGGTGTGCTGCTCTGCTTCCTCTCTCGAAAAGGAAACCAGCCTTTCAGAACCTTCCACTGTAAACCCAGCAGCACGCCTCATCCGTCCCCTGTTCATGATGGGCTAGACATGGAGTATGAGCAAAGTCTTCATCTCCACATGAAATGTAGGGCAGAGGACAGGCCATGAGACAGGGTGGAAGATGAATGGGTCTGAAGACCCGAGTGTCCCCCAAAGGGACAGCAATTCAGAACAGCTCAGGGAAGAGCAAGCCCCATCTTGTTTGCAGTTTCTGGCTGCCCTGTCCCTGGTGAAGAAAGACAACAGCGATCTGGACCGAATGAGAAGCCATCTCTGGGCAGAAGTGAGCCGAGACTGGACTGCTGCACTTAGAGCGACGTCCAGCCTCACTGACGGAGGGGATATTTCACGGTAATCTTGGTCAGAGAGAACTGTTCCACTGAACGGTTTTCTGGCTGAGACCGTTTCTCCCCGCTACTCCTGTAAGATCTAGAATACTCCACTTGGTGTCCCTCAGGACAGTACCATAGCACAAGCTCCAGGTGTCTGAAGAAAGGACGCAGGACTCAGGCTTTGTTCTTGAGCCCCCCGGTGGCACAAGCACGACACAATCCACCACTGCCTACAAACACACGTTGACCTGTGTTGACTTAGAAACATAAGTCACCCGTTTCCCTTCTGGAAAGAGTCAGTACAACTGCTGTGTCCTTTCTCATCACCCGGTAGGTTTCTCCGGAGGCATCTGGATCCACCTGTGAGAAGCCCCCTTCCCCCTGCAGCCTCAGGATGCCAGTGGCTTCCCCCGTCTCCCGGGTGAGATGTCCTTGGGTAAGTCCAGTGCTCTCTCTTCCTCTACTTCCACCCAACCAGCTGTCCCAGGGCAAGTGTCACATTTGAACTCCCATGGATTTGAGGGGTGACAGGGGTGTGATAACACACCCCAGACCCTGCAGACTTACCTCCCTTTGAAGCCATCCCCGTAGGCTTGGGGACTGACCACGGTGGCACGGCAGTCTCCACGGTGAGAAAAGTCAAGCGCAGGACCCAGACAGCAAACTGTCAACTGCAGATGCTCAGGGTCCAATTTTAAATGTCAACAGGCTTAGAATGTAGCTCTCCAGAATTCTGCAGTGGGGGAGGGGTGGGGGCAGTTGGGCTGGTGGGGGTGGGGAGACATACCGTGCAGGGTTCTGGCAGGTAGGCAGGATTCTGAAGGTCCCTCAGATTATACAGGGGCAGCACAGTGGGTGTGTGCCTCTGAGGCAAGTTTCAAGTTGTTTCTCAGATTCACAGCACAAGGCTTCTGCCTGGTGTTCTACTCACTTCATTTCTTTCTCAACAAACCAGTTTTTGTGCCCCTCAGCCAACCCTGCTGTAGAGTGGCTGCACTTTCTGAAGGTAGCTCAGAACAAGGAATCTGATAAATACAGGGATTGTAAGGGAGGTAGGGGGAATGAGTGTCTGGAAATAGGTCTGGATTGTCTCAGCACGTCCAGCGGGCTGGGTTGCTGTATGCACATCATTCCGTAGGAAGCAGTCCTTGTACGCTCAGCTACTGTCCATTGCTGCGACCTCTGCAGACTCCCGTGGACTGGCCTTACGTACGTACGATCCCCTTTGCTGGAAAGCCATGAAAATTCATGACAGACAGCTGTGTCGCCTACATGTCCAAGACCAGAAATTCCATCATTTAGTGTCTGGGTATTATGTTGTTGTTAAGTGTTTTAATTTTTGTGTATTCAGGGTATGCTGCATGGTCCTGTGTGTTTGTTTTTTGTGATCTTCAGGAAATGTGTATGAGCATTTCAGTGGGTGAGGGCAGATCTATAATTATTTGTGGGGAGTAGTAGGATGAATAGGTGCAGGTGCAGGGTGGGATTTGTCTGGTTGTGTATTCCGGAAGATGGAGGAGTTATACTACAAATACTGTGAGTATTTGGTACCCGCGATTTTGTATTTGCAGGTAGTGTGTGGATGTATGTGCATTTGAGGGCATAAGGTGGCATGTTTGCATATTTGTCGTGTGCTAGGTAATTGTGGGTATACTGGAGGGTATGGCGGGTGGAGAGCCACATGTGTGTCGATTTTGTGTGTGTATTCAAGGGGCATGGTGGTTTGGATGAGTGTTTTTGGGCAGTGTGTGTTTCTGGTTTCAGTAGGGTTATATATTCTGGGAGTTGAGCGTACGTGTATCTGTTAGAGAGTTGGGGTTCTCTGTTTATATGGAGGGGAGTGGGGGAAGTGTATTTATCTGTATTAGAGCTGTGTGATATGGTTCTTTGTTAGTATCTGGGGATGTGGAAGCCGGTTCCTACTGGACTGAGATAGGTTGGGATTTGGGCATGGTTTTATGTGTATTTGTAAATGGTATGCCGTAGCCATCTCTGTATGTCTTGGGCGTGGATGCTGGTTTGTGTGTATATCCATGAGCAGGTGGATGGATTATATGTTTATTCGTAGTGTATGGGATGGCTGGCCAGTTATCTCAGTTGATTAGAGTGCAGCTTGTAATGCAAAGGTTAAGTGTTCGGATCCCTGTACCTGGTCAGCCGCCAAAAAAAAAAGAAAAAAGAAAAAAGTATATATATACATTTATATATATATATGTATATATATATATATATATATATGTGCATGGGATTGCGAGTTTAATCGAGACCTAGTGAGGTCCGTTTGTCCGATGTGCCGTGGGTAAATAATGGAAGTTTTAATTATTAGGCCAAGTAATGGAGAACAGGTGGCTAAAGCTCAGAAAAACCCTGTACTTGTTTTTAGTTGTTTTACAAATCCCTTTTTCCTATCTTATTGTCTTCGTGATGAAGTGATTTCTGTCTAGTAGTACATTTTTATGTTATGCTATTTATTTTTAGCGTATCTATTCCATGTTTTTGCTTTATGGTTACCGTGAGGCTTACCACGAACGTCTTAGGGTTATAACGGGTAGTTTGAAACTTTAAAAACTGATAATAACTTAACTTTGATTGCAAAGAGAAAAAGAATTAAAAAAGCGAGAAACAAACTCTACACGTTGACATCGTTTCTCACCACATTTTGACTTTTTTAATGTTTGTATTTACATCTTTTTGTATTTCCTGGCTTTTATACCATTTTTGCAGTTGTTATCTTTAAGAGGTTCGTCTTTTCGTCTTCATACTAAAGGCATGACCGGTTTTCTGGAACTCGATCACTGCTTTGGAACTAAATTGCTGCTCTGCTGTTTTTCCCTGTCTGGGTAAGACCTATGGCAAGCAGCGGAATTAATTTCTGACCTTTTAGTCACTTTTAGGTCAAGAAATGACTCCACGGGAGCACATAATCTGTGTGAGAACTTTGGTGAGGAATTGGGTCTTTCCCACAGATCGTGCCCCTCGCAGCACTGTGTGGAAGCTCTGCCGATGAGAACACAGCACACCTGCTGAGGTTCCACAACAGTACACCTTTGGATGTTCAGCCCTCAGGGCACTCCAGATGTTCCTGTGGAAGTGTCTGGAGACCGGCTTCCCGTGGGGATTCCCAGACCGGTGGGAAAGTTGAGTGCCAACCTCCATTTCTCTGCTCTCATCTTGGATACTGTGGATGTGCTGCTGTGAACATGGGTGTGAAAATATCTCCATGAGACCCTGCTTTCAGTTCTTTTGAGTATATACCCAGAGGTTGAGTTGCCAGAACATATGGTAATTCTGAGTTTAATTTTTGAGGGATAGTAATAGTGTTTTCTACAGCAGCAATGCCATTTTCCATTTAAACCAGCAGTACAGAGGATTTCCAGTTTCTCCACATGTTCACCAACAGTTTTTTTTGTTGTTGTTGTTGTTGTTAATGGTAGCCAGTTTAATGACCATGAGTTGGTTTCTCATTATGCTTTTGATTTGCATTTCCCTAATGATTACTGATACTGAGCATTTTTTCATGGTCTTTTGGTCATTTGTATGTCTTCTATGGGGAAATGTCTATTCAAGTCCTTTGTCCATTTTGGAATTTTTTTTTCTTTGTTGCTGTTTTCAGGAGTTCCCTATATTTTTGGAACCTCATTTCTTTCCCTTATTTAATTAATTAATTAATTAATTAATTTATTTATTTGAACCTTATTTTTTTCCCTTATTTACTGATTTGCATATGTTGAACCATCCTTGCATCCCTGGGATGAATCCCACCCACTTGATCATGATGTGTCATCTTTTTGATGTGTTGTTGCATTCTGTTTGCTAATATGTTATTGAAGATTTGTACATCTGTGTTTGTCAAGGATAGGGGCCTGTAGTTTTCTTTTTTTGTTCCATCTTTGGTTTTAGGATCAGGGTGATGTTGGCCTCATAGGATGATTTTTGGGAGAATGGCCTCTCTTTCCCTTTTTTGGAAATGTGTGCTCTCCTCCAGCTGCAAAGACAATGTTGGCTCCACTAGTGAATTTATTTGAAAGGCACTGTGCTCAGTGGCATGGCTTGTATGCTTGTCCCGTGGTGGCAGTTAGTGACATTACGTCTTCACGAGATCTCACCGTCGATACTTCCATAATCCTCCTTTTGATGCACTTTCCATTGTTATGTCTGTCTACATTTGTTTCAGAACATTTCATTTGTTGGACAGATGGGGCGATACATTTGCAATTTCTTTCTGATTTCTTTATGGAACGTGTGCAGTCGTAAGTGAGCATCGTTCATCTTTCTAACCTGAATATAGTTGCATATTCAGAGGTGAAGTTGTATGCTATCTTGGCAGCATTGTGGAGATTGAGACAGTAACAAGCTAATGGTAAGTAGAGTCATTTGAACTTTTGGTGTGTGAAACACAGATTTCAAGTGTTTATCTTTTTTTAAAGTTTCAGTTGGGAAAATCATGCTGTTACTCTTTCATATTCCTCTTTTGGATTTATGCACATCTGTACGAATCATTAGTTTCCTATTTCATTACATAATATTCTTTAAGAAGATGCATAATGATGGCCTTTGCGAATGGGTTTTTCTCCATTTCTTTCTTATTTCTCCCTTTGAAATGACTACTGTTTTTTTAATTTAAAAAGTCTGCTCCAGTATCTTGAGTAGGTCTAACGTAAGTGATGGGTTCTTTTTTGTAGTGAGATGTACAAATCCGATGAATCTCTCTAAGTGTTTGTTCTTAGACATCATACTTCGTCGTCTCCAAAGACCAAGCAAATGAGGTCTCTCTTTTGTAGTCAGAAAAAAAATTAAAAGCTGATGAACGTAATTTTCTTTTCTTTCTTTCTTTTTTTTTTTTTTTTTTTTACAGTGGATGTGTCATGCCCCTTGTCATTCCTTAGAGTCACTTCATGACCTTTTAGAATGTGGTGGGGTGGGTAGAAATAGCATATCTTTAATTTTAAGAGTGTCGGATTTGTGGGAAAGGAGGTGTGCAAGGAATCAGCTTTCTGAAGCCACCAGTGCCCTGAAGGCACCGGGATGAAGCGCGTTCTCAAGCCTCACAGGGAAATCTAACATTGTGTTCAGATACCACTGGCTCCTTTATGATGTTCTCAGTAACTGAGTGTGAAGGTACCAAGTCTTCCTCTTTATTTGTGTTTGTTTGTTTGTTTAATTTTTAATTTTGATTATAGATATTTATGGTGCACAGAGTTGACTGTTGGTATTTGTGTGCAGTATGTGACGATGAAATCAATATTATTAGTGTGTTCGTCATTAGAAATTGTAATTATTCTTTGTGTCCTTTGCCCAACCAATCCCTAAGCACCCTGCCCCTCCTCCTTTCTGACCTGTAGTAACTATAGGTCTGTTCTCTTTTCAACACTTTACTGTGGTCTCCCTTCCTCTCTCCCACCCTCCCTCCCACTTATAAGTGAGGGCATACAGTATTTCTCTTTCTGTGCCTGGCTTATTTCGCTTAGCATAATTTTCTCCAAGCTCATCCGTGTTGCTGCGAATGGAAGAATTTCATTCTTTTGTATGGCTGAGTAGTATTCCATTGTGTGTATAGCACATTTTCCTTGTCCAGTTGTCTGTAGATGACATTTCGGTTGGTTCCATGTCCTGGCTATGGTAAACAGAGCTGCAACAAACATGCATCCCTTCGACATGATGATTTCCATCACTTGGAGTATGTACCCAGAAGTGGGATTGCTGGATTGTGTGGTAGTCCTGTGTGTTGTTTGAGAAGCCTCCATAGTGTTTTCCATAATGGTTGTATTAATTGACAGTCCCAGCAACAGTGTGGAAGGGTTCCCCTTTCTCCGCATCCTCCCTGGTATTTGTTATTCTCTGTCCTTTTGAAAATAGCCAGTCTAACCGGGGTGCGAGGATGTCTCAGGGTGGTTTTGATTTGCCTTTCCCTAATGATTAGTGATATTGAACATTTTTCGTGTACCGGTTGGCCATTTGTTTGTCTTTCTCTGAAAAATGTCTCTGCCCATTTTAGTACAGAATGGTTTGCTTATGTGCTGTGGGGTTGTTTGAGTTGCTTATGTTTCTGGATATTAGCCCCTTGTCTGTGTGCTTCCTTTGCTGTGCAGAGGCTTTATGGTTCGATATAATGCAATTTGTTTACTTTTATTGCTTGTGCTTTTGGGGTTTTATTCATAAAGTCTTGGCCCAGTCCTACATCCTGAAGTATGTCCCCTGTGTTTTCGTCTAGGAGTTTTCTAGTTTCAGTTGTTATAGTTGAGTCTTTAATCCCTTTTGAGTTGATTTTGTGTACGGTGAAAGGTATGGGCCTAGTTTGATTTTTCTACACACGGATATCCAGTTTCCCCAGCACTGTTTATTGAAGATGTCCTTTCCACAGTGTATATTCTCGGTGGCTTTGTCAAAGATAAGTGGCCAGTAATAAGTGCTTATTTTACGTCGAAAGAATGGAAACACTTCAAATAACCTAACATTCAATCTCAAATAAGTAGAAAAACAAAAACACTCTTATCCCAGAACTAGTAGATGGAAAGCAGTAATTAAGGTCAGAGTCGAACTAAATGAAGTAGAGACCAAAAGAATGATGCAAAAAATCAATGAAGCAAAAAGTTGGTCTTTTTAGGGGAAAAACAAACTACACAAGCTGTTGGCCAGCCTACTTAAAAAAGAAGAGAGAAGGCCCACATAACAAAAATCAGAAATGGAAAAGGAGACATTGCAACCGATTCCACAGAAATACAAAGAATCATTAGAGGTTGTTAGGAGCAACTATACTCCAACAAATTTGAAAACCTGGAGGGGATGGATAGCTTTCTGAACACACGCAAACTACTGAGACTGAACCAAGGAGAAATGCAAAACCTGGAGAGACCAATAAGAAGCAATGAGACTGATGCAGTCATCAACAGTAGCCCAACACAGAAAAGCCCAGGACCAGATGGCTTCACTGCTGCATTCTACCAAAGCTTTAAAGAAGAATTAACAGCACTCCTTTTCAAACTATTCCAAGAAATTGAAACAGAGGCCATCCTCCTAAATTAATTCTATGAAGCCAGCATCATCCTGATCCCCAAATCAGACAAAGACACAACGACAACAAAAAATTACACGTCAGTAACCTTGATGAACATAGACACAAAAATCTCCAACAAGATATTAGCAAACAGAGTACAACAGCACATCACAAAGATTATACACTGTGATCATGTGGGTTTCATCCCAGGGATGCAAGGATGGTTCAACAGACATATATCAATAAATGTGATACACCACGTCAACAAAAGCAAGGATAAAAACTATATGATTATCTCAAGAGATGCAGAAAAAGCATTTGAGAAAATTCAGCATCATCCCTTCTCGATAAAGACCCTTAACTAAGTAGCTATCGAAGGAAAATATCTCAATCCAACAAAAGCCATATATGACGATCACACTGCCAACATCGTCCTGAATGGGGAAAGATTGAAAGCTTTTCCTTCAAGAGCAGGAGTAAGAGAAGGATGCTCACTCTCACCACTCCCATTTAACATAGTATTGGAAGTACTAGCCAGAGCAATCAGGCAAGAGAAAGAAGTAAAGGGCATCCTCATTGGAAAAGACAAAATCAAACCGTCACTTGTCACGGGATTGGACGTGATCCTATATATAGAAAAATCCATAACCTCTACCAAAAAACTCCTAGAGCTCCTGAGCAAATTCAGTACCGTGCGGGATACGAAATCAGTGCCCCAAAATTGGTAACATTCTCATACAGCAACAACAAATAAGCAGGAAAAAAAAAAAAAAAATCAAGAAAGCCAGCCCCTTTACGATAACTATGAAAAGAATAAAATACCTAGGAATAAATTTAGCCAAAGAGGTGAAAGATCTCTACAATGAGAACTACAAAACTCTGCCGAAAGAAAGAGGACACCAAGAGGTGGAAAGACATTCCTTGTTCATGGATTGGAAGAATTAATGTTGTGAAAATGTCCGTAATACCAAAAGTGATCTACAGATTCGGCGCAATCCCCATCAAAATACCAATGACATTCGTCACAGAAATAGAAAAAGCAATCCTAAATTCATATGGAAGAGCAAAAGACCCCAATAGCCAAAGCAGTCCTGAGCAGAAAAATAAATAAATAAATGAATGAATAAATAAACAAATAAAAAAATAAAATAAAATAAAATAAAACAAAACAAAACCAGAGGCATTATACTACCTGACTTCAAACTATACTACAAATCTGTAGAAGGTACCAAGTCTTTACGGAGCTTTGGAACTCCCACCACTCTCAAACTGCCAGTTCACTGGTGAGCTAATCTTGTAGCTTCTGGATGTAGGACCTAGTTACTTTGCTGTCTCCATTTAAAATAATGCAGTTGCCATAGTGAATGAGGTTTCAGAGGGCTGTGGTCCAGACAGCCTCGATTTCTCACTGTCATTTGCATGCAGTATTCTCACACCAAGTTGGGTGACTACTTCTCATTTACCTTTATGAACCCCCGGAGTCACTCGAGACGGCTTCATAGTAAGTAAAGGCTATCAAGCAGTTACTGGAGAGAGATGGAGATTTGGCCAACTGGCTCCTTGCAGCATGCATTAGCTATTGTCTGGTGTCTGTCCATGTTCCTCCTCAGTCCAATCCAAAGTCAGGAGAACTTGAACTTGCATTTGAAAACATGACCGCTCACAACACCTAGCCGGCCTCAAGTTCGGGGAATTTTACACTTCTCTAAAGTATAGGTGAAAGTTAGATACTATGGAATTAATATCGAGACTCATTACTGAGAATCTGTGGACCATGGTGAGAGTTATAACTGTTGGTTTTCCGGTTTGATTTCCCTTTCCTGCTGTGTCATCACAGGGGGAAGAGAGAGTTCTGGTGTCTCCCCCTCTTCTTATAAGGGTGCTAATCTCCATCATTAGGGCTCCACCCTATGATCTCCTCTTACCCAAACAACCTCCCAAAGGCACCACCCCCAGATACCATCACGATGGGGCTTAGGGCTTCAACATACGGATTTGGCGGACACAACATTGAGACTGTAACAGCCCTCCAGCCGGCCCCAGTGTGCAGGGTCAGGGGCAGATTGTAAGGTTGAGGCAGGGCACGGTGCTGGGGAAGCAGAGGTTCTGCCTCCTCCTGGGAACTGTTCAACCACAAAAGGGTCAGGTGGTGAGGACAGGAGTAGCAGCAGAAGCCCCGAGGTGTGACCGAGATGATGCCCGTGCCCGACTGAGTGCCCTCACGTACTAGGGCATGGGCCAAGTCCCCTCCAAACATGACTTGCTCCACATTCCTGAAACCTAAGAGGGGCTCCTGAGGACAGCTCTGAATGTGGAAGAGTCAGGGAACTAGTGAGGAGTGGGTCCAGGGCTCCAGCCTTCGATCCCCACGTTTTCCCTCAGCGCCTGATGTGCGTGCTGAGCTGGACAGCAGGGACAATAGTGGCTTCCCGTGAGGATGCCACCAACGAGGACCTTCATGGCATGATGTTCTGGAAGTTTCTGGGCTTGAGGGCCGTGGTGTGCAGCTTCACACCACACCGCCTTAATCTAGCCAAGCTCTGAGGCCTTCTCCAATGTGGAGACCCACCTGGGAATAGGAGGGGCAGCAGCCAGGTGACCCGCCACCAAGAGTTAACTTCCTTCCCACTTCACAAAGGCATAGGGGCGGGTGGGACATGGATGCTGCTGACGTGGGACAGGGGAGGAAAGGTGCAGAGGAGCATCTGGGGGCTAAGCAGCGAGCTCCGTGGGTGGATGGGCGGGAGACGCCCAGACACGGCCCCTTCCTCCCCCAGCAGACAGCCAGGCCACCGTGGTGCTGGACGGCTTTGCCCACCTGCCACTGTTGCTGGGACACCCCCACCCCATGACCACAGCTCTGCATGTGGGGGCCGACACCCTTTTAGTCAAGGATCCCACATGGGCCCTGGGGGAGGAATCAGGTCTCAGAATCTAGAGAAGAAGGTGATGGTCGGGCACCGGTGGGTCCTTGGAGCCTGGCATCTCCCAGATCCTTCCTTGCCCACAGGCCTGTCTCCACTTAGTGGCACAGACGTGAGAACAGAGGCAGTAGTCCCAGGGCATTTCCCAACAATACCACATTTATTCACAATTATCTACAAACCCCTATTACATACAACGCCCCCAACGTGCTGCCTCCCCTCTCCCCTACCCTGATCCCCCATCCAGACCCCCCCCCACCCTCTCTCCCCTGTCTTGCCTCCCCGACCCTGCCCATAGCTGAGGAGCAGCTGGGTCAGCACTGGGTGATGGGAGCTTGGGATCCCTCGGGCTGCAGGATGCAGTGAGGGTCAAATCCAGTCCAGAGGGGCTGGCACCAGTGCTGCTGCTTCCTCCTCCCAGAGACCAGTGGGTCGCCCCTCCTCTTTTGAGGACGTGAGGGGCGAGCCGGACGCAGAGCAGGGACGGGGCTCAGGGACAGCCCCCAGGGCTGCAGGTTGCACTGCAAGGTCAGGAAGAAGTCCAGGCTGGGGAGGTCCTCCTCGACCTCACTGGACCTGGCTGCCGGGCCCTGCGCGGGCATAACAGGACAGGCTCCCCTGAGACCAGGCGAGGAGGGTCTGTGGCCCTGGGGAGGGGAGCTGAGATGGGCAGCCCTCAGCTTGCGTGACTCCTGATGACCTGGCCAGAGGGCAGGCTCCTTGGGCCTGGGCAGGTCGGTGTTGTCTCGGCTGCGCTGTCGAGGGTCATGGGAAGCCGCCTCTGCTGGGCAGGTTTCTGTGACGACCCCTCCTTGGGGGCCATGGTCATCTCTCTCTCCTCCTTGGCCAGCTGCAGTCTTAGGATGTGACTCCAACTGGGGTGTGCCATGACCTGGGGTGGCCCCCACACCTTCTGCCTCATTTGGGGCCACGAGGCGCTTTTCCACCAGCTGGGGGGAGCAAAGTGGCACTCACTGGCTCTGCCCCAGGTGTGGGGAGGGGCTGGCAGGATGGTGGAGACCCTGCATTTGGGCGGGAGGTGGCGAAGGTGAGAGGACGCTTGGCTTGGTGTCAGAGGCAGGGACTGTGACTGTGCTGTGCCCTGCTGGGCCTCCTTCCAGCTTCGCCCCCTGCCCTCCCTCCCTGGCTCTGTCCTCTCCTTCCTGCTCTTTTGCACCTACTCCTCTCTGACCCAGGCAGTTCCCCTCAGGAGGCCATGCACCTCCAGCAGGGTAAGACTAGACAAAATGACGTGGGCTTCAGGGGCACAGGGGCACGTCTTCCCCCTGGTCTGCCTGGTGCCCTTCCCTCCCCTGGGTGATCTGGTGGCCCTCTCTCCCCTGGGTGCCCTGGTGTCCCTCCCTCGCCTGGGTGACCTGGTGTCCCTGCCTCCCCTGTGTTACCTGTGCTAGGGTGAGTCCTTCTTCCTGCTCCAGCACCTCAGTCAGAGCCAAGGGATCCAAGTTTGGGTCTGGGGAAAGCAAAGCTGCCAGGAATCGGGGGTGGACGATGGCCTCCACCTGGAGCAGGGGGAAAGGGGCGTGAGTGTCTTTGGCAGGGATTGAACTGCAGCCAGGGGGACCTCGAGGAGAAGCAGAAAGTAATGCCTGTCTCTCCTGTCCACACAGCAGGGTCGTTCTAACTCATGGCCACTAGCAGCTATACACAGACTTTCTCTGTCTCTCACACACACACTGCTCCGTAGCTGAGGGATGAGTAGAACTGAAATCCGTGGGGCTGGGACTGCCGTTCCCCAGAAAACCTCCCCACACGAGGGCTCCAGGCCAGCCCACCTTGGTGATGAAGTCTTCCTGGGAGCACAGCTTGTTAATGTAGCTCAGGAGATCTGGGTCAGGGTCAGTCCCGTCCTGCTCCTGCTGCTCCTCGATATCTCCACCCTCCCAATTTGCATGAGGCCCCAGCAGTGCCTCCGTGATATCCACATACTCCTGGACAGCTTCTGGTGGGATCTCCTTGGGTGCCTTGGCCTGGGGCAGCTGCTGGGGTCTGCGTGACAGCGGGCGAGTGGATGGTGCCCTGCGGCCAGCCTTCCTGGGAGCGCACCCTAGGACAGGAGGGAGGACAGGTGCGTGGCTGGGCTGCCGCGGCCACCTCCAGCCACACTGGGGGAGGTTGGAACTGAGGGCCATGAAATGGGTCCAGGCTGGACGTCAGGCCCCGTGGGAGGATACACTACCCGAGGTGGGTCATGTGAGACTGAGTTACCTGGAAAGACTTTGGGGCCACCAAGATTCTGGGACTCCTCCGCACCCAGCACCGCTTCCCGGGAAGAGTGTACACTGGGTCCTGGACAGCCAAGGCCGATAGCGGCTATGAAACTACTGGATCAGGCCAATACCTAGTTCTTGATCCAGGGCAGTGGAGCCCCAGGTTCTCACTGGCTGCTCTCACTGAAAGAGCAGGTGCTCCCTCCCCTTGCAGGAAAGGGACAAGATGAGGGCACAAGGCCTCCGCAGGCCCCCTTCGGCCTTTGCGTTGGCTCCTGTGGGAATATGCTTGCCGTACCTGACCGTGGCACAGCGTTGGGGACTGGTGGCCCTGGAGGAGCAAGCTTTGGCGGGGCTGGAGGAGGTAGGCCCTGGGGCCCCTTCACACACTGCCGCATCCGGAGCTGCATCTCCTCCTCAGCTTCAAGTTCCATGAACCTGGCGGGTAGAGGGGAGAGCCATAGCCATGCTGAGAGGGAGGCCTGGCCAGGGATGGGGGAGGAAGGGCTTTGGGTGGGCCGGGCTGCTCCCCCACCTGCAGAGCAGTTGCAGGGGTACGCTGGCTCACCTACACCTGCAGGGCAGAAAACATCCAGGGGGGCTTCCTGAATCAAGGCCTGTGTGACCCAGGCCCGGCCCTCAGGGGACCCTGCTCCTCCTATCCCTGCCCAGGGCCACTCAGGAGAGCTGACAGCCAGAAGCTCGGTCAGGGATGTGACTGACTGCAAATGACATGAGGAATCCTTGCCCGGATCCAGGAATCCTGGGCTGGTACTGTGAGCCCCTGACAATAGCCTGGGAGACAAGGGCCCCGGAGATGTTGCAGGAAGTGGGAGCTAAGCTGAGAGGAGAGGGTGCATTTTCTGTGAGGGTGATTGGTGTTCACGGAGTGGATTGCCGTGCAGCAAAGGCAGGGAGGCCAGAGACGTGTCTGGGGGTGTGTGAGGTGCTGGCTTCCCCTGCCCAAGCTCTTCTACCCCAGCCCATTCTGGGATGGCAGGTGACCCATTTCTGGCCACTTTTCATGAGGAGACGTGGTCCCAACTTGGCCAGTAGTCACTAGCTTCCCTTCTGCAGGGTCCCCACAGCTGGAGCCGACCCCTACTGGGCTGTGCTGGTTACTCTTCCCCGTCCTCATTTCAGCATCAGGGCAGGGGTAGACCCGAGGCCAGGGGAGGGTGGAGATTCCGGGGTGGGACCCAGGTGGGTGGAGAGCTTCCCCGGGGGAGGCAGGTCCCCAGGGAGGGGCCGGACCTAGCGGATCCCCCTCCTCATGGCATCCCTGCCGATGAGCCCACCGCACCAGCCCCCCTCCCCCTTTTCACCCACCCTCAGCCCGCCCCACAGCCCCTCAGGCCCTGCCTCCCTGACTCACTTTGCTGCCATGTCGTAATAGTTCCTGCAGTCGTAACTGCTCGTGCCCTGCCATTCCTGCATGGCCCGCCGCACTCCGTCCTCTAGGCTCATGGTGGGCTTCAGCCGGGCCAGGGATCGAAGCACTGGGCTGTAAGTCCTCAGGGTCAGTCACAGTGCACGTGCCCTCCTTCCATCCCAGCTGACCGGCCCACACCCGTGTCTCTCCACATCACACCTGTCCTGTCACCTGTCCCTGTCCTCCCAGTGTGGGCTCTTCAGCCTCCAGGAGAGCCAACATGTGTCAACCTCAGCACCAAGGGACTGCTTGGCCTCTCTGACTTCCCTTTGAGGCCTCACTATTATTGTGTGTTATGGACTGAATGTGTGTGTCCCCCAAATTCACAGGTTGTAGCCCTAACTTGCAATGTGATGGTATTTGGAGGTGGAGCCTTTGGGGATCATCAGGTTTAGATTAGATAACTAGGAGGCCCCGTGATGGGATTTGTGTCCCTGTGAGTGTGAGAAGAGGAAAAGACAGCAGAACTCCCTGTGATGTGAGGACACAGCCATCGAAAGCCAGGCGGAAAGTCCTTGCCCGGAACTGAATCTGCCGGGACCTCATCTGGGACTTCCGCTTCCTGAGCTGGGAGACATGAAAGTCTGTTGTCTAAAGCACCTGGCCTGTGGCGTTTTGTTATGGCAGCCTGAGCTGACCGGGAAGTGCCTAGAATGACCGGGAAGGGAAGGTTAAAATGCACGTTCCAAGGCCCCAGGACTGAGCATTTAATCAGCTCCTGGTGACTCTCTAGAGAGGCAGCCCTTGGGGACACAGCCTCAGAGTCCCTCAGCGTGAAGAGCAGGAGCGCGGATCCAGAGCCAAAGGAGACCGGTGCCTGAGCTGACCGGGCAAGGCCTGGGGGGCTCCATTTAGGGACTCAGGACAGCCTAGGGCACCTGGGACTTTGGTCGAAGGGGAACTCCGACTGCTCAGGATGTGGGGGACATTGAAATCATTGGGGACAAGGATTTGGGGGCCCCTTTAATTTATACACTGTGTGCAGCTTTCCGTGGAGAGCAGCCAGTGTGGGAGCGGGGCAGGTATGCAGCCATGTCCCGTGTCCCGTGGACTAGGATACGTGCTCCATGTGATGGCCCCAGAACCACGAGGGCCTGCAGGTGGAAGGAGGCAGGTGTTGGGGAGGGAAAGACGAACGCTCCTGGCTACGGACGTCGCTGCCTCCCATCACCTCAGCCCCCGGTCCTGGGCTCCTGGGCTCACAGTCCCCTCACTCCCTGTGGTGGGACATGTGACTTTGGGAGCAGTTTCCTATTCTAGGTTGCCTGTTCTTAGTGATGACATTAATCATCATCATCATCATCATAATAACGGCAACAACAGTAACGAGGGACAGCACATGCCAGAGACTCTGCTGAGTGCATCAGACATGAGTCAGACAATCTTCCCATCCTCCGAATGAAGTGGAATCGTCTGTCTGTCTAGGAGGCATTCAGGGATAAAGAAGGCGACTCTGCGCAGCATCCAAACCCAGTGGTGGGGACCCAGCCAGGTCCCAATGTGTGGCTTGACTACCTCAGTCTCCTTGCTAGAGTTCTCCAGAAGAGTGAGGGGCTACATGTGTAAGGTTCCTCCTGTGGCCTGTGCCTTCTCCCCCCCTGCCCCGGGTCCCTCCATGTGACGTCCCGAAGCCATCCGCACTCAGGTCCTGTGCTGGGCATGAGAGGACACGGGGAGGAATCACGGGTGAAGGCAGAGGCCTAAATCCAAGTTGTGGCTCATGTCACACCAGGAACTCACTGTGGCCTTTGTCTTCTGTGCAGATGATGGTGATTGTTAAAAACCAAGTTTGGTGGACTCACAGGGTGTTGAGGGTCAGTTGACCTAAGGCTGGTGAATGTACGTCGTGAACCGGAGTGGGACATTAATTAAATTGCTGAGAATGCCTGGGCCGTCGCCCACGTGACCTCCATCCAAGTTCCCCTAAATAGGCTGCCCTCCTCGTCCGTCCTTCGTTCCCCTTCGTGTGGGAGCGGTGGGATTAGCTCCATCCCCCAAGGAGGGCACTCACATGAGGAAGCAGGACAGAGCTTCAGCATCAGGACTCTGGGGCAGGTGCCCGCGGGCCAGGGACTTGAAGCGCTGCCAGCGTCGGAAGTTGTCGTAAACACTCCTGGGGTTACAGGAGTCCTCTGGCGCGGCCTTGGCCTGGGAGGGGGCCTTGCCGCCCTCCCCACCAGCCCCATGTGGATGTGTCCCGTCGTTCCCTGGGCCCACGGTCTGAGCCGGCTGGGCTGCTGGAATGGGGGCTGGGAGGGTGTGGCCTGGGAACCAGTACCCCTCGCCAGCCCGCGTGCCCCCGATGGATGCAGCAGGCATCACGGTCCCTACAGCAGGAGCTGCCAACAGCAGGGGAGCAGGACACTGAGCACCCCCGCAGAGGGCCCCTGGAGCACTCCAGTTGAGGGGGGCCTGAGCCAGGACAGTGGTCTGAGTGTGAGAGGGCTCTGCTGGAGCCCCTTGTGTCCTGACTGGGACAGTGATGTTGAAAGTCCCGGCCCCACTCGGGCCATGGCCAGCGGCTCCCACCCCCTGAGGCGTCCTGGGGAAAGCAGACCGCACCAGGGGGCCACCAGGAGGGAACGCTGACATCACGAGGGCAGGTGGGGGCTGCTCGCAGGGCGGCCCGGGGCCTGGGTCGGAAGCAGGCGTGGGAAACAGCGGACCGAAGGAAGTGAACGGAGGGTTCAGGGTCACGTTGGGCCCCAGCACTGCAGATGCTGTGGAGACAGAGGAGAGGGGCGGATGAGCAGGAGACGCGGCCACCAGGGCGGAGGCTCTCCCTTCCCTTAGAGTCAGCGTGAACCAGAGCGAGGCATCCCAGCAGGTGAGGGCCATAGGACGGGGAATTGTGCAGTTTGTCCCCAAGTGAATTTCATGCTCCCCCTCAGGTGGAGGATCATTCTACTAGAGAACTTGCTTCTCGTTCACTGAGACCCTCTGAGCCCTGTCAGTCAAGAAGTAACACCTAAGCTTCCCCTGCCTCTGAGAAGCTCCCCAGGGTGTCCCCGGCACGTGGACCCGCCAGCCTCGTGGGGTTGCCCCTCGATGTGAGTTGGGGTGGACTGTGCTTGGCGGCACAACGCCCCTCAGTGTGCGCACCCCCACGAAGGGCACCTTCTCCAGTGCCAGTTGCAGGCGCCCACATGGCCTATGTGAAGCCAGCAGATTCACAAGGTTATGAGCCCTTCTCTTTCTCAGTGCTCCTTTCCCTGATGCTCCTCATCAACCCGTCGTAACCCAAACAAATGAACTTGAACAAAACGTGTCCCCAAACGAGCGCCCAGGAGCCCTGATGGTACCCCAGAATGCAGTAGCCCAGTGAGGACATGCTTCTCCTGGTACCACCCACAGCAAACATCGAACAGGGGCCAGGTTCGGGGCACACTTGTCCCCATGCACAGTGGTTCGTGCTGTCACTGAGGCAGCTCTGTTGTCAGGAGGCGGTCTGTGAGTTAGATGATGAATTCCCTGAGACCCTGTCACTGCACAGCCAGAGAGGGCTGCAGAGGACTAGAAAGGCCAGGAAATGCGGAGCCCTGTGGCTCCCAGTGGAGGTTCATAGAGACTGGAACAGCTGCTGGTGGTTAGAGTTGGCCGTGGGTAATGGAGACCTTCTGTGATCCTTCTCCTTTGAGCTCTCAGTCATGGCCCACAAAGAACCAGGCATGAGCCAGTGTGACAAAGTTGTCTGGATACATCCCTGTTCACTAGGATTTCAGGTCAACCCTAGTCAAGGAGAGCAAGGTCCATAGGACATGGTCCTAATTAACCAGGACGTATGTCCTAACTTTGAATAATAACAGTGATAATAACAGTAGATCTCCCTAATGGTGTGCTGCTCTGCTTCCTCTCTCGAAAAGGAAACCAGCCTTTCAGAACCTTCCACTGTAAACCCAGCAGCACGCCTCATCCGTCCCCTGTTCATGATGGGCTAGACATGGAGTATGAGCAAAGTCTTCATCTCCACATGAAATGTAGGGCAGAGGACAGGCCATGAGACAGGGTGGAAGATGAATGGGTCTGAAGACCCGAGTGTCCCCCAAAGGGACAGCAATTCAGAACAGCTCAGGGAAGAGCAAGCCCCATCTTGTTTGCAGTTTCTGGCTGCCCTGTCCCTGGTGAAGAAAGACAACAGCGATCTGGACCGAATGAGAAGCCATCTCTGGGCAGAAGTGAGCCGAGACTGGACTGCTGCACTTAGAGCGACGTCCAGCCTCACTGACGGAGGGGATATTTCACGGTAATCTTGGTCAGAGAGAACTGTTCCACTGAACGGTTTTCTGGCTGAGACCGTTTCTCCCCGCTACTCCTGTAAGATCTAGAATACTCCACTTGGTGTCCCTCAGGACAGTACCATAGCACAAGCTCCAGGTGTCTGAAGAAAGGACGCAGGACTCAGGCTTTGTTCTTGAGCCCCCCGGTGGCACAAGCACGACACAATCCACCACTGCCTACAAACACACGTTGACCTGTGTTGACTTAGAAACATAAGTCACCCGTTTCCCTTCTGGAAAGAGTCAGTACAACTGCTGTGTCCTTTCTCATCACCCGGTAGGTTTCTCCGGAGGCATCTGGATCCACCTGTGAGAAGCCCCCTTCCCCCTGCAGCCTCAGGATGCCAGTGGCTTCCCCCGTCTCCCGGGTGAGATGTCCTTGGGTAAGTCCAGTGCTCTCTCTTCCTCTACTTCCACCCAACCAGCTGTCCCAGGGCAAGTGTCACATTTGAACTCCCATGGATTTGAGGGGTGACAGGGGTGTGATAACACACCCCAGACCCTGCAGACTTACCTCCCTTTGAAGCCATCCCCGTAGGCTTGGGGACTGACCACGGTGGCACGGCAGTCTCCACGGTGAGAAAAGTCAAGCGCAGGACCCGGACAGCAAACTGTCAACTGCAGATGCTCAGGGTCCAATTTTAAATGTCAACAGGCTTAGAATGTAGCTCTCCAGAATTCTGCAGTGGGGGAGGGGTGGGGGCAGTTGGGCTGGTGGGGGTGGGGAGACATACCGTGCAGGGTTCTGGCAGGTAGGCAGGATTCTGAAGGTCCCTCAGATTATACAGGGGCAGCACAGTGGGTGTGTGCCTCTGAGGCAAGTTTCAAGTTGTTTCTCAGATTCACAGCACAAGGCTTCTGCCTGGTGTTCTACTCACTTCATTTCTTTCTCAACAAACCAGTTTTTGTGCCCCTCAGCCAACCCTGCTGTAGAGTGGCTGCACTTTCTGAAGGTAGCTCAGAACAAGGAATCTGATAAATACAGGGATTGTAAGGGAGGTAGGGGGAATGAGTGTCTGGAAATAGGTCTGGATTGTCTCAGCACGTCCAGCGGGCTGGGTTGCTGTATGCACATCATTCCGTAGGAAGCAGTCCTTGTACGCTCAGCTACTGTCCATTGCTGCGACCTCTGCAGACTCCCGTGGACTGGCCTTACGTACGTACGATCCCCTTTGCTGGAAAGCCATGAAAATTCATGACAGACAGCTGTGTCGCCTACATGTCCAAGACCAGAAATTCCATCATTTAGTGTCTGGGTATTATGTTGTTGTTAAGTGTTTTAATTTTTGTGTATTCAGGGTATGCTGCATGGTCCTGTGTGTTTGTTTTTTGTGATCTTCAGGAAATGTGTATGAGCATTTCAGTGGGTGAGGGCAGATCTATAATTATTTGTGGGGAGTAGTAGGATGAATAGGTGCAGGTGCAGGGTGGGATTTGTCTGGTTGTGTATTCCGGAAGATGGAGGAGTTATACTACAAATACTGTGAGTATTTGGTACCCGCGATTTTGTATTTGCAGGTAGTGTGTGGATGTATGTGCATTTGAGGGCATAAGGTGGCATGTTTGCATATTTGTCGTGTGCTAGGTAATTGTGGGTATACTGGAGGGTATGGCGGGTGGAGAGCCACATGTGTGTCGATTTTGTGTGTGTATTCAAGGGGCATGGTGGTTTGGATGAGTGTTTTTGGGCAGTGTGTGTTTCTGGTTTCAGTAGGGTTATATATTCTGGGAGTTGAGCGTACGTGTATCTGTTAGAGAGTTGGGGTTCTCTGTTTATATGGAGGGGAGTGGGGGAAGTGTATTTATCTGTATTAGAGCTGTGTGATATGGTTCTTTGTTAGTATCTGGGGATGTGGAAGCCGGTTCCTACTGGACTGAGATAGGTTGGGATTTGGGCATGGTTTTATGTGTATTTGTAAATGGTATGCCGTAGCCATCTCTGTATGTCTTGGGCGTGGATGCTGGTTTGTGTGTATATCCATGAGCAGGTGGATGGATTATATGTTTATTCGTAGTGTATGGGATGGCTGGCCAGTTATCTCAGTTGATTAGAGTGCAGCTTGTAATGCAAAGGTTAAGTGTTCGGATCCCTGTACCTGGTCAGCCGCCAAAAAAAAAAGAAAAAAGAAAAAAGTATATATATACATTTATATATATATATGTATATATATATATATATATATATATATATATATATATGTGCATGGGATTGCGAGTTTAATCGAGACCTAGTGAGGTCCGTTTGTCCGATGTGCCGTGGGTAAATAATGGAAGTTTTAATTATTAGGCCAAGTAATGGAGAACAGGTGGCTAAAGCTCAGAAAAACCCTGTACTTGTTTTTAGTTGTTTTACAAATCCCTTTTTCCTATCTTATTGTCTTCGTGATGAAGTGATTTCTGTCTAGTAGTACATTTTTATGTTATGCTATTTATTTTTAGCGTATCTATTCCATGTTTTTGCTTTATGGTTACCGTGAGGCTTACCACGAACGTCTTAGGGTTATAACGGGTAGTTTGAAACTTTAAAAACTGATAATAACTTAACTTTGATTGCAAAGAGAAAAAGAATTAAAAAAGCGAGAAACAAACTCTACACGTTGACATCGTTTCTCACCACATTTTGACTTTTTTAATGTTTGTATTTACATCTTTTTGTATTTCCTGGCTTTTATACCATTTTTGCAGTTGTTATCTTTAAGAGGTTCGTCTTTTCGTCTTCATACTAAAGGCATGACCGGTTTTCTGGAACTCGATCACTGCTTTGGAACTAAATTGCTGCTCTGCTGTTTTTCCCTGTCTGGGTAAGACCTATGGCAAGCAGCGGAATTAATTTCTGACCTTTTAGTCACTTTTAGGTCAAGAAATGACTCCACGGGAGCACATAATCTGTGTGAGAACTTTGGTGAGGAATTGGGTCTTTCCCACAGATCGTGCCCCTCGCAGCACTGTGTGGAAGCTCTGCCGATGAGAACACAGCACACCTGCTGAGGTTCCACAACAGTACACCTTTGGATGTTCAGCCCTCAGGGCACTCCAGATGTTCCTGTGGAAGTGTCTGGAGACCGGCTTCCCGTGGGGATTCCCAGACCGGTGGGAAAGTTGAGTGCCAACCTCCATTTCTCTGCTCTCATCTTGGATACTGTGGATGTGCTGCTGTGAACATGGGTGTGAAAATATCTCCATGAGACCCTGCTTTCAGTTCTTTTGAGTATATACCCAGAGGTTGAGTTGCCAGAACATATGGTAATTCTGAGTTTAATTTTTGAGGGATAGTAATAGTGTTTTCTACAGCAGCAATGCCATTTTCCATTTAAACCAGCAGTACAGAGGATTTCCAGTTTCTCCACATGTTCACCAACAGTTTTTTTTGTTGTTGTTGTTGTTGTTAATGGTAGCCAGTTTAATGACCATGAGTTGGTTTCTCATTATGCTTTTGATTTGCATTTCCCTAATGATTACTGATACTGAGCATTTTTTCATGGTCTTTTGGTCATTTGTATGTCTTCTATGGGGAAATGTCTATTCAAGTCCTTTGTCCATTTTGGAATTTTTTTTTCTTTGTTGCTGTTTTCAGGAGTTCCCTATATTTTTGGAACCTCATTTCTTTCCCTTATTTAATTAATTAATTAATTAATTAATTAATTTATTTGAACCTTATTTTTTTCCCTTATTTACTGATTTGCATATGTTGAACCATCCTTGCATCCCTGGGATGAATCCCACCCACTTGATCATGATGTGTCATCTTTTTGATGTGTTGTTGCATTCTGTTTGCTAATATGTTATTGAAGATTTGTACATCTGTGTTTGTCAAGGATAGGGGCCTGTAGTTTTCTTTTTTTGTTCCATCTTTGGTTTTAGGATCAGGGTGATGTTGGCCTCATAGGATGATTTTTGGGAGAATGGCCTCTCTTTCCCTTTTTTGGAAATGTGTGCTCTCCTCCAGCTGCAAAGACAATGTTGGCTCCACTAGTGAATTTATTTGAAAGGCACTGTGCTCAGTGGCATGGCTTGTATGCTTGTCCCGTGGTGGCAGTTAGTGACATTACGTCTTCACGAGATCTCACCGTCGATACTTCCATAATCCTCCTTTTGATGCACTTTCCATTGTTATGTCTGTCTACATTTGTTTCAGAACATTTCATTTGTTGGACAGATGGGGCGATACATTTGCAATTTCTTTCTGATTTCTTTATGGAACGTGTGCAGTCGTAAGTGAGCATCGTTCATCTTTCTAACCTGAATATAGTTGCATATTCAGAGGTGAAGTTGTATGCTATCTTGGCAGCATTGTGGAGATTGAGACAGTAACAAGCTAATGGTAAGTAGAGTCATTTGAACTTTTGGTGTGTGAAACACAGATTTCAAGTGTTTATCTTTTTTTAAAGTTTCAGTTGGGAAAATCATGCTGTTACTCTTTCATATTCCTCTTTTGGATTTATGCACATCTGTACGAATCATTAGTTTCCTATTTCATTACATAATATTCTTTAAGAAGATGCATAATGATGGCCTTTGCGAATGGGTTTTTCTCCATTTCTTTCTTATTTCTCCCTTTGAAATGACTACTGTTTTTTTAATTTAAAAAGTCTGCTCCAGTATCTTGAGTAGGTCTAACGTAAGTGATGGGTTCTTTTTTGTAGTGAGATGTACAAATCCGATGAATCTCTCTAAGTGTTTGTTCTTAGACATCATACTTCGTCGTCTCCAAAGACCAAGCAAATGAGGTCTCTCTTTTGTAGTCAGAAAAAAAATTAAAAGCTGATGAACGTAATTTTCTTTTCTTTCTTTCTTTTTTTTTTTTTTTTTTTTACAGTGGATGTGTCATGCCCCTTGTCATTCCTTAGAGTCACTTCATGACCTTTTAGAATGTGGTGGGGTGGGTAGAAATAGCATATCTTTAATTTTAAGAGTGTCGGATTTGTGGGAAAGGAGGTGTGCAAGGAATCAGCTTTCTGAAGCCACCAGTGCCCTGAAGGCACCGGGATGAAGCGCGTTCTCAAGCCTCACAGGGAAATCTAACATTGTGTTCAGATACCACTGGCTCCTTTATGATGTTCTCAGTAACTGAGTGTGAAGGTACCAAGTCTTCCTCTTTATTTGTGTTTGTTTGTTTGTTTAATTTTTAATTTTGATTATAGATATTTATGGTGCACAGAGTTGACTGTTGGTATTTGTGTGCAGTATGTGACGATGAAATCAATATTATTAGTGTGTTCGTCATTAGAAATTGTAATTATTCTTTGTGTCCTTTGCCCAACCAATCCCTAAGCACCCTGCCCCTCCTCCTTTCTGACCTGTAGTAACTATAGGTCTGTTCTCTTTTCAACACTTTACTGTGGTCTCCCTTCCTCTCTCCCACCCTCCCTCCCACTTATAAGTGAGGGCATACAGTATTTCTCTTTCTGTGCCTGGCTTATTTCGCTTAGCATAATTTTCTCCAAGCTCATCCGTGTTGCTGCGAATGGAAGAATTTCATTCTTTTGTATGGCTGAGTAGTATTCCATTGTGTGTATAGCACATTTTCCTTGTCCAGTTGTCTGTAGATGACATTTCGGTTGGTTCCATGTCCTGGCTATGGTAAACAGAGCTGCAACAAACATGCATCCCTTCGACATGATGATTTCCATCACTTGGAGTATGTACCCAGAAGTGGGATTGCTGGATTGTGTGGTAGTCCTGTGTGTTGTTTGAGAAGCCTCCATAGTGTTTTCCATAATGGTTGTATTAATTGACAGTCCCAGCAACAGTGTGGAAGGGTTCCCCTTTCTCCGCATCCTCCCTGGTATTTGTTATTCTCTGTCCTTTTGAAAATAGCCAGTCTAACCGGGGTGCGAGGATGTCTCAGGGTGGTTTTGATTTGCCTTTCCCTAATGATTAGTGATATTGAACATTTTTCGTGTACCGGTTGGCCATTTGTTTGTCTTTCTCTGAAAAATGTCTCTGCCCATTTTAGTACAGAATGGTTTGCTTATGTGCTGTGGGGTTGTTTGAGTTGCTTATGTTTCTGGATATTAGCCCCTTGTCTGTGTGCTTCCTTTGCTGTGCAGAGGCTTTATGGTTCGATATAATGCAATTTGTTTACTTTTATTGCTTGTGCTTTTGGGGTTTTATTCATAAAGTCTTGGCCCAGTCCTACATCCTGAAGTATGTCCCCTGTGTTTTCGTCTAGGAGTTTTCTAGTTTCAGTTGTTATAGTTGAGTCTTTAATCCCTTTTGAGTTGATTTTGTGTACGGTGAAAGGTATGGGCCTAGTTTGATTTTTCTACACACGGATATCCAGTTTCCCCAGCACTGTTTATTGAAGATGTCCTTTCCACAGTGTATATTCTCGGTGGCTTTGTCAAAGATAAGTGGCCAGTAATAAGTGCTTATTTTACGTCGAAAGAATGGAAACACTTCAAATAACCTAACATTCAATCTCAAATAAGTAGAAAAACAAAAACACTCTTATCCCAGAACTAGTAGATGGAAAGCAGTAATTAAGGTCAGAGTCGAACTAAATGAAGTAGAGACCAAAAGAATGATGCAAAAAATCAATGAAGCAAAAAGTTGGTCTTTTTAGGGGAAAAACAAACTACACAAGCTGTTGGCCAGCCTACTTAAAAAAGAAGAGAGAAGGCCCACATAACAAAAATCAGAAATGGAAAAGGAGACATTGCAACCGATTCCACAGAAATACAAAGAATCATTAGAGGTTGTTAGGAGCAACTATACTCCAACAAATTTGAAAACCTGGAGGGGATGGATAGCTTTCTGAACACACGCAAACTACTGAGACTGAACCAAGGAGAAATGCAAAACCTGGAGAGACCAATAAGAAGCAATGAGACTGATGCAGTCATCAACAGTAGCCCAACACAGAAAAGCCCAGGACCAGATGGCTTCACTGCTGCATTCTACCAAAGCTTTAAAGAAGAATTAACAGCACTCCTTTTCAAACTATTCCAAGAAATTGAAACAGAGGCCATCCTCCTAAATTAATTCTATGAAGCCAGCATCATCCTGATCCCCAAATCAGACAAAGACACAACGACAACAAAAAATTACACGTCAGTAACCTTGATGAACATAGACACAAAAATCTCCAACAAGATATTAGCAAACAGAGTACAACAGCACATCACAAAGATTATACACTGTGATCATGTGGGTTTCATCCCAGGGATGCAAGGATGGTTCAACAGACATATATCAATAAATGTGATACACCACGTCAACAAAAGCAAGGATAAAAACTATATGATTATCTCAAGAGATGCAGAAAAAGCATTTGAGAAAATTCAGCATCATCCCTTCTCGATAAAGACCCTTAACTAAGTAGCTATCGAAGGAAAATATCTCAATCCAACAAAAGCCATATATGACGATCACACTGCCAACATCGTCCTGAATGGGGAAAGATTGAAAGCTTTTCCTTCAAGAGCAGGAGTAAGAGAAGGATGCTCACTCTCACCACTCCCATTTAACATAGTATTGGAAGTACTAGCCAGAGCAATCAGGCAAGAGAAAGAAGTAAAGGGCATCCTCATTGGAAAAGACAAAATCAAACCGTCACTTGTCACGGGATTGGACGTGATCCTATATATAGAAAAATCCATAACCTCTACCAAAAAACTCCTAGAGCTCCTGAGCAAATTCAGTACCGTGCGGGATACGAAATCAGTGCCCCAAAATTGGTAACATTCTCATACAGCAACAACAAATAAGCAGGAAAAAAAAAAAAAAATCAAGAAAGCCAGCCCCTTTACGATAACTATGAAAAGAATAAAATACCTAGGAATAAATTTAGCCAAAGAGGTGAAAGATCTCTACAATGAGAACTACAAAACTCTGCCGAAAGAAAGAGGACACCAAGAGGTGGAAAGACATTCCTTGTTCATGGATTGGAAGAATTAATGTTGTGAAAATGTCCGTAATACCAAAAGTGATCTACAGATTCGGCGCAATCCCCATCAAAATACCAATGACATTCGTCACAGAAATAGAAAAAGCAATCCTAAATTCATATGGAAGAGCAAAAGACCCCAATAGCCAAAGCAGTCCTGAGCAGAAAAATAAATAAATAAATAAATGAATAAATAAACAAATAAAAAAATAAAATAAAATAAAACAAAACAAAACCAGAGGCATTATACTACCTGACTTCAAACTATACTACAAATCTGTAGAAGGTACCAAGTCTTTACGGAGCTTTGGAACTCCCACCACTCTCAAACTGCCAGTTCACTGGTGAGCTAATCTTGTAGCTTCTGGATGTAGGACCTAGTTACTTTGCTGTCTCCATTTAAAATAATGCAGTTGCCATAGTGAATGAGGTTTCAGAGGGCTGTGGTCCAGACAGCCTCGATTTCTCACTGTCATTTGCATGCAGTATTC
Source organism: Cynocephalus volans (assembly GCF_027409185.1). Lineage (NCBI taxonomy): Eukaryota > Metazoa > Chordata > Mammalia > Dermoptera > Cynocephalidae > Cynocephalus > Cynocephalus volans. Next base: position 161,088,410 of record NC_084465.1, on the reverse strand, counting down.
TCACACCAAGTTGGGTGACTACTTCTCATTTACCTTTATGAACCCCCGGAGTCACTCGAGACGGCTTTATAGTAAGTAAAGGCTATCAAGCAGTTACTGGAGAGAGATGGAGATTTGGCCAACTGGCTCCTTGCAGCATGCATTAGCTATTGTCTGGTGTCTGTCCATGTTCCTCCTCAGTCCAATCCAAAGTCAGGAGAACTTGAACTTGCATTTGAAAACATGACCGCTCACAACACCTAGCCGGCCTCAAGTTCGGGGAATTTTACACTTCTCTAAAGTATAGGTGAAAGTTAGATACTATGGAATTAATATCGAGACTCATTACTGAGAATCTGTGGACCATGGTGAGAGTTATAACTGTTGGTTTTCCGGTTTGATTTCCCTTTCCTGCTGTGTCATCACAGGGGGAAGAGAGAGTTCTGGTGTCTCCCCCTCTTCTTATAAGGGTGCTAATCTCCATCATTAGGGCTCCACCCTATGATCTCCTCTTACCCAAACAACCTCCCAAAGGCACCACCCCCAGATACCATCACGATGGGGCTTAGGGCTTCAACATACGGATTTGGCGGACACAACATTGAGACTGTAACAGCCCTCCAGCCGGCCCCAGTGTGCAGGGTCAGGGGCAGATTGTAAGGTTGAGGCAGGGCACGGTGCTGGGGAAGCAGAGGTTCTGCCTCCTCCTGGGAACTGTTCAACCACAAAAGGGTCAGGTGGTGAGGACAGGAGTAGCAGCAGAAGCCCCGAGGTGTGACCGAGATGATGCCCGTGCCCGACTGAGTGCCCTCACGTACTAGGGCATGGGCCAAGTCCCCTCCAAACATGACTTGCTCCACATTCCTGAAACCTAAGAGGGGCTCCTGAGGACAGCTCTGAATGTGGAAGAGTCAGGGAACTAGTGAGGAGTGGGTCCAGGGCTCCAGCCTTCGATCCCCACGTTTTCCCTCAGCGCCTGATGTGCGTGCTGAGCTGGACAGCAGGGACAATAGTGGCTTCCCGTGAGGATGCCACCAACGAGGACCTTCATGGCATGATGTTCTGGAAGTTTCTGGGCTTGAGGGCCGTGGTGTGCAGCTTCACACCACACCGCCTTAATCTAGCCAAGCTCTGAGGCCTTCTCCAATGTGGAGACCCACCTGGGAATAGGAGGGGCAGCAGCCAGGTGACCCGCCACCAAGAGTTAACTTCCTTCCCACTTCACAAAGGCACAGGGGCGGGTGGGACATGGATGCTGCTGACGTGGGACAGGGGAGGAAAGGTGCAGAGGAGCATCTGGGGGCTAAGCAGCGAGCTCCGTGGGTGGATGGGCGGGAGACGCCCAGACACGGCCCCTTCCTCCCCCAGCAGACAGCCAGGCCACCGTGGTGCTGGACGGCTTTGCCCACCTGCCACTGTTGCTGGGACACCCCCACCCCATGACCACAGCTCTGCATGTGGGGGCCGACACCCTTTTAGTCAAGGATCCCACATGGGCCCTGGGGGAGGAATCAGGTCTCAGAATCTAGAGAAGAAGGTGATGGTCGGGCACCGGTGGGTCCTTGGAGCCTGGCATCTCCCAGATCCTTCCTTGCCCACAGGCCTGTCTCCACTTAGTGGCACAGACGTGAGAACAGAGGCAGTAGTCCCAGGGCATTTCCCAACAATACCACATTTATTCACAATTATCTACAAACCCCTATTACATACAACGCCCCCAACGTGCTGCCTCCCCTCTCCCCCACCCTGATCCCCCATCCAGACCCCCCCCACCCTCTCTCCCCTGTCTTGCCTCCCCGACCCTGCCCATAGCTGAGGAGCAGCTGGGTCAGCACTGGGTGATGGGAGCTTGGGATCCCTCGGGCTGCAGGATGCAGTGAGGGTCAAATCCAGTCCAGAGGGGCTGGCACCAGTGCTGCTGCTTCCTCCTCCCAGAGACCAGTGGGTCGCCCCTCCTCTTTTGAGGACGTGAGGGGCGAGCCGGACGCAGAGCAGGGACGGGGCTCAGGGACAGCCCCCAGGGCTGCAGGTTGCACTGCAAGGTCAGGAAGAAGTCCAGGCTGGGGAGGTCCTCCTCGACCTCACTGGACCTGGCTGCCGGGCCCTGCGCGGGCATAACAGGACAGGCTCCCCTGAGACCAGGCGAGGAGGGTCTGTGGCCCTGGGGAGGGGAGCTGAGATGGGCAGCCCTCAGCTTGCGTGACTCCTGATGACCTGGCCAGAGGGCAGGCTCCTTGGGCCTGGGCAGGTCGGTGTTGTCTCGGCTGCGCTGTCGAGGGTCATGGGAAGCCGCCTCTGCTGGGCAGGTTTCTGTGACGACCCCTCCTTGGGGGCCATGGTCATCTCTCTCTCCTCCTTGGCCAGCTGCAGTCTTAGGATGTGACTCCAACTGGGGTGTGCCATGACCTGGGGTGGCCCCCACACCTTCTGCCTCATTTGGGGCCACGAGGCGCTTTTCCACCAGCTGGGGGGAGCAAAGTGGCACTCACTGGCTCTGCCCCAGGTGTGGGGAGGGGCTGGCAGGATGGTGGAGACCCTGCATTTGGGCGGGAGGTGGCGAAGGTGAGAGGACGCTTGGCTTGGTGTCAGAGGCAGGGACTGTGACTGTGCTGTGCCCTGCTGGGCCTCCTTCCAGCTTCGCCCCCTGCCCTCCCTCCCTGGCTCTGTCCTCTCCTTCCTGCTCTTTTGCACCTACTCCTCTCTGACCCAGGCAGTTCCCCTCAGGAGGCCATGCACCTCCAGCAGGGTAAGACTAGACAAAATGACGTGGGCTTCAGGGGCACAGGGGCACGTCTTCCCCCTGGTCTGCCTGGTGCCCTTCCCTCCCCTGGGTGATCTGGTGGCCCTCTCTCCCCTGGGTGCCCTGGTGTCCCTCCCTCGCCTGGGTGACCTGGTGTCCCTGCCTCCCCTGTGTTACCTGTGCTAGGGTGAGTCCTTCTTCCTGCTCCAGCACCTCAGTCAGAGCCAAGGGATCCAAGTTTGGGTCTGGGGAAAGCAAAGCTGCCAGGAATCGGGGGTGGACGATGGCCTCCACCTGGAGCAGGGGGAAAGGGGCGTGAGTGTCTTTGGCAGGGATTGAACTGCAGCCAGGGGGACCTCGAGGAGAAGCAGAAAGTAATGCCTGTCTCTCCTGTCCACACAGCAGGGTCGTTCTAACTCATGGCCACTAGCAGCTATACACAGACTTTCTCTGTCTCTCACACACACACTGCTCCGTAGCTGAGGGATGAGTAGAACTGAAATCCGTGGGGCTGGGACTGCCGTTCCCCAGAAAACCTCCCCACACGAGGGCTCCAGGCCAGCCCACCTTGGTGATGAAGTCTTCCTGGGAGCACAGCTTGTTAATGTAGCTCAGGAGATCTGGGTCAGGGTCAGTCCCGTCCTGCTCCTGCTGCTCCTCGATATCTCCACCCTCCCAATTTGCATGAGGCCCCAGCAGTGCCTCCGTGATATCCACATACTCCTGGACAGCTTCTGGTGGGATCTCCTTGGGTGCCTTGGCCTGGGGCAGCTGCTGGGGTCTGCGTGACAGCGGGCGAGTGGATGGTGCCCTGCGGCCAGCCTTCCTGGGAGCGCACCCTAGGACAGGAGGGAGGACAGGTGCGTGGCTGGGCTGCCGCGGCCACCTCCAGCCACACTGGGGGAGGTTGGAACTGAGGGCCATGAAATGGGTCCAGGCTGGACGTCAGGCCCCGTGGGAGGATACACTACCCGAGGTGGGTCATGTGAGACTGAGTTACCTGGAAAGACTTTGGGGCCACCAAGATTCTGGGACTCCTCCGCACCCAGCACCGCTTCCCGGGAAGAGTGTACACTGGGTCCTGGACAGCCAAGGCCGATAGCGGCTATGAAACTACTGGATCAGGCCAATACCTAGTTCTTGATCCAGGGCAGTGGAGCCCCAGGTTCTCACTGGCTGCTCTCACTGAAAGAGCAGGTGCTCCCTCCCCTTGCAGGAAAGGGACAAGATGAGGGCACAAGGCCTCCGCAGGCCCCCTTCGGCCTTTGCGTTGGCTCCTGTGGGAATATGCTTGCCGTACCTGACCGTGGCACAGCGTTGGGGACTGGTGGCCCTGGAGGAGCAAGCTTTGGCGGGGCTGGAGGAGGTAGGCCCTGGGGCCCCTTCACACACTGCCGCATCCGGAGCTGCATCTCCTCCTCAGCTTCAAGTTCCATGAACCTGGCGGGTAGAGGGGAGAGCCATAGCCATGCTGAGAGGGAGGCCTGGCCAGGGATGGGGGAGGAAGGGCTTTGGGTGGGCCGGGCTGCTCCCCCACCTGCAGAGCAGTTGCAGGGGTACGCTGGCTCACCTACACCTGCAGGGCAGAAAACATCCAGGGGGGCTTCCTGAATCAAGGCCTGTGTGACCCAGGCCCGGCCCTCAGGGGACCCTGCTCCTCCTATCCCTGCCCAGGGCCACTCAGGAGAGCTGACAGCCAGAAGCTCGGTCAGGGATGTGACTGACTGCAAATGACATGAGGAATCCTTGCCCGGATCCAGGAATCCTGGGCTGGTACTGTGAGCCCCTGACAATAGCCTGGGAGACAAGGGCCCCGGAGATGTTGCAGGAAGTGGGAGCTAAGCTGAGAGGAGAGGGTGCATTTTCTGTGAGGGTGATTGGTGTTCACGGAGTGGATTGCCGTGCAGCAAAGGCAGGGAGGCCAGAGACGTGTCTGGGGGTGTGTGAGGTGCTGGCTTCCCCTGCCCAAGCTCTTCTACCCCAGCCCATTCTGGGATGGCAGGTGACCCATTTCTGGCCACTTTTCATGAGGAGACGTGGTCCCAACTTGGCCAGTAGTCACTAGCTTCCCTTCTGCAGGGTCCCCACAGCTGGAGCCGACCCCTACTGGGCTGTGCTGGTTACTCTTCCCCGTCCTCATTTCAGCATCAGGGCAGGGGTAGACCCGAGGCCAGGGGAGGGTGGAGATTCCGGGGTGGGACCCAGGTGGGTGGAGAGCTTCCCCGGGGGAGGCAGGTCCCCAGGGAGGGGCCGGACCTAGCGGATCCCCCTCCTCATGGCATCCCTGCCGATGAGCCCACCGCACCAGCCCCCCTCCCCCTTTTCACCCACCCTCAGCCCGCCCCACAGCCCCTCAGGCCCTGCCTCCCTGACTCACTTTGCTGCCATGTCGTAATAGTTCCTGCGGTCGTAACTGCTCGTGCCCTGCCATTCCTGCATGGCCCGCCGCACTCCGTCCTCTAGGCTCATGGTGGGCTTCAGCCGGGCCAGGGATCGAAGCACTGGGCTGTAAGTCCTCAGGGTCAGTCACAGTGCACGTGCCCTCCTTCCATCCCAGCTGACCGGCCCACACCCGTGTCTCTCCACATCACACCTGTCCTGTCACCTGTCCCTGTCCTCCCAGTGTGGGCTCTTCAGCCTCCAGGAGAGCCAACATGTGTCAACCTCAGCACCAAGGGACTGCTTGGCCTCTCTGACTTCCCTTTGAGGCCTCACTATTATTGTGTGTTATGGACTGAATGTGTGTGTCCCCCAAATTCACAGGTTGTAGCCCTAACTTGCAATGTGATGGTATTTGGAGGTGGAGCCTTTGGGGATCATCAGGTTTAGATTAGATAACTAGGAGGCCCCGTGATGGGATTTGTGTCCCTGTGAGTGTGAGAAGAGGAAAAGACAGCAGAACTCCCTGTGATGTGAGGACACAGCCATCGAAAGCCAGGCGGAAAGTCCTTGCCCGGAACTGAATCTGCCGGGACCTCATCTGGGACTTCCGCTTCCTGAGCTGGGAGACATGAAAGTCTGTTGTCTAAAGCACCTGGCCTGTGGCGTTTTGTTATGGCAGCCTGAGCTGACCGGGAAGTGCCTAGAATGACCGGGAAGGGAAGGTTAAAATGCACGTTCCAAGGCCCCAGGACTGAGCATTTAATCAGCTCCTGGTGACTCTCTAGAGAGGCAGCCCTTGGGGACACAGCCTCAGAGTCCCTCAGCGTGAAGAGCAGGAGCGCGGATCCAGAGCCAAAGGAGACCGGTGCCTGAGCTGACCGGGCAAGGCCTGGGGGGCTCCATTTAGGGACTCAGGACAGCCTAGGGCACCTGGGACTTTGGTCGAAGGGGAACTCCGACTGCTCAGGATGTGGGGGACATTGAAATCATTGGGGACAAGGATTTGGGGGCCCCTTTAATTTATACACTGTGTGCAGCTTTCCGTGGAGAGCAGCCAGTGTGGGAGCGGGGCAGGTATGCAGCCATGTCCCGTGTCCCGTGGACTAGGATACGTGCTCCATGTGATGGCCCCAGAACCACGAGGGCCTGCAGGTGGAAGGAGGCAGGTGTTGGGGAGGGAAAGACGAACGCTCCTGGCTACGGACGTCGCTGCCTCCCATCACCTCAGCCCCCGGTCCTGGGCTCCTGGGCTCACAGTCCCCTCACTCCCTGTGGTGGGACATGTGACTTTGGGAGCAGTTTCCTATTCTAGGTTGCCTGTTCTTAGTGATGACATTAATCATCATCATCATCATCATAATAACGGCAACAACAGTAACGAGGGACAGCACATGCCAGAGACTCTGCTGAGTGCATCAGACATGAGTCAGACAATCTTCCCATCCTCCGAATGAAGTGGAATCGTCTGTCTGTCTAGGAGGCATTCAGGGATAAAGAAGGCGACTCTGCGCAGCATCCAAACCCAGTGGTGGGGACCCAGCCAGGTCCCAATGTGTGGCTTGACTACCTCAGTCTCCTTGCTAGAGTTCTCCAGAAGAGTGAGGGGCTACATGTGTAAGGTTCCTCCTGTGGCCTGTGCCTTCTCCCCCCCTGCCCCGGGTCCCTCCATGTGACGTCCCGAAGCCATCCGCACTCAGGTCCTGTGCTGGGCATGAGAGGACACGGGGAGGAATCACGGGTGAAGGCAGAGGCCTAAATCCAAGTTGTGGCTCATGTCACACCAGGAACTCACTGTGGCCTTTGTCTTCTGTGCAGATGATGGTGATTGTTAAAAACCAAGTTTGGTGGACTCACAGGGTGTTGAGGGTCAGTTGACCTAAGGCTGGTGAATGTACGTCGTGAACCGGAGTGGGACATTAATTAAATTGCTGAGAATGCCTGGGCCGTCGCCCACGTGACCTCCATCCAAGTTCCCCTAAATAGGCTGCCCTCCTCGTCCGTCCTTCGTTCCCCTTCGTGTGGGAGCGGTGGGATTAGCTCCATCCCCCAAGGAGGGCACTCACATGAGGAAGCAGGACAGAGCTTCAGCATCAGGACTCTGGGGCAGGTGCCCGCGGGCCAGGGACTTGAAGCGCTGCCAGCGTCGGAAGTTGTCGTAAACACTCCTGGGGTTACAGGAGTCCTCTGGCGCGGCCTTGGCCTGGGAGGGGGCCTTGCCGCCCTCCCCACCAGCCCCATGTGGATGTGTCCCGTCGTTCCCTGGGCCCACGGTCTGAGCCGGCTGGGCTGCTGGAATGGGGGCTGGGAGGGTGTGGCCTGGGAACCAGTACCCCTCGCCAGCCCGCGTGCCCCCGATGGATGCAGCAGGCATCACGGTCCCTACAGCAGGAGCTGCCAACAGCAGGGGAGCAGGACACTGAGCACCCCCGCAGAGGGCCCCTGGAGCACTCCAGTTGAGGGGGGCCTGAGCCAGGACAGTGGTCTGAGTGTGAGAGGGCTCTGCTGGAGCCCCTTGTGTCCTGACTGGGACAGTGATGTTGAAAGTCCCGGCCCCACTCGGGCCATGGCCAGCGGCTCCCACCCCCTGAGGCGTCCTGGGGAAAGCAGACCGCACCAGGGGGCCACCAGGAGGGAACGCTGACATCACGAGGGCAGGTGGGGGCTGCTCGCAGGGCGGCCCGGGGCCTGGGTCGGAAGCAGGCGTGGGAAACAGCGGACCGAAGGAAGTGAACGGAGGGTTCAGGGTCACGTTGGGCCCCAGCACTGCAGATGCTGTGGAGACAGAGGAGAGGGGCGGATGAGCAGGAGACGCGGCCACCAGGGCGGAGGCTCTCCCTTCCCTTAGAGTCAGCGTGAACCAGAGCGAGGCATCCCAGCAGGTGAGGGCCATAGGACGGGGAATTGTGCAGTTTGTCCCCAAGTGAATTTCATGCTCCCCCTCAGGTGGAGGATCATTCTACTAGAGAACTTGCTTCTCGTTCACTGAGACCCTCTGAGCCCTGTCAGTCAAGAAGTAACACCTAAGCTTCCCCTGCCTCTGAGAAGCTCCCCAGGGTGTCCCCGGCACGTGGACCCGCCAGCCTCGTGGGGTTGCCCCTCGATGTGAGTTGGGGTGGACTGTGCTTGGCGGCACAACGCCCCTCAGTGTGCGCACCCCCACGAAGGGCACCTTCTCCAGTGCCAGTTGCAGGCGCCCACATGGCCTATGTGAAGCCAGCAGATTCACAAGGTTATGAGCCCTTCTCTTTCTCAGTGCTCCTTTCCCTGATGCTCCTCATCAACCCGTCGTAACCCAAACAAATGAACTTGAACAAAACGTGTCCCCAAACGAGCGCCCAGGAGCCCTGATGGTACCCCAGAATGCAGTAGCCCAGTGAGGACATGCTTCTCCTGGTACCACCCACAGCAAACATCGAACAGGGGCCAGGTTCGGGGCACACTTGTCCCCATGCACAGTGGTTCGTGCTGTCACTGAGGCAGCTCTGTTGTCAGGAGGCGGTCTGTGAGTTAGATGATGAATTCCCTGAGACCCTGTCACTGCACAGCCAGAGAGGGCTGCAGAGGACTAGAAAGGCCAGGAAATGCGGAGCCCTGTGGCTCCCAGTGGAGGTTCATAGAGACTGGAACAGCTGCTGGTGGTTAGAGTTGGCCGTGGGTAATGGAGACCTTCTGTGATCCTTCTCCTTTGAGCTCTCAGTCATGGCCCACAAAGAACCAGGCATGAGCCAGTGTGACAAAGTTGTCTGGATACATCCCTGTTCACTAGGATTTCAGGTCAACCCTAGTCAAGGAGAGCAAGGTCCATAGGACATGGTCCTAATTAACCAGGACGTATGTCCTAACTTTGAATAATAACAGTGATAATAACAGTAGATCTCCCTAATGGTGTGCTGCTCTGCTTCCTCTCTCGAAAAGGAAACCAGCCTTTCAGAACCTTCCACTGTAAACCCAGCAGCACGCCTCATCCGTCCCCTGTTCATGATGGGCTAGACATGGAGTATGAGCAAAGTCTTCATCTCCACATGAAATGTAGGGCAGAGGACAGGCCATGAGACAGGGTGGAAGATGAATGGGTCTGAAGACCCGAGTGTCCCCCAAAGGGACAGCAATTCAGAACAGCTCAGGGAAGAGCAAGCCCCATCTTGTTTGCAGTTTCTGGCTGCCCTGTCCCTGGTGAAGAAAGACAACAGCGATCTGGACCGAATGAGAAGCCATCTCTGGGCAGAAGTGAGCCGAGACTGGACTGCTGCACTTAGAGCGACGTCCAGCCTCACTGACGGAGGGGATATTTCACGGTAATCTTGGTCAGAGAGAACTGTTCCACTGAACGGTTTTCTGGCTGAGACCGTTTCTCCCCGCTACTCCTGTAAGATCTAGAATACTCCACTTGGTGTCCCTCAGGACAGTACCATAGCACAAGCTCCAGGTGTCTGAAGAAAGGACGCAGGACTCAGGCTTTGTTCTTGAGCCCCCCGGTGGCACAAGCACGACACAATCCACCACTGCCTACAAACACACGTTGACCTGTGTTGACTTAGAAACATAAGTCACCCGTTTCCCTTCTGGAAAGAGTCAGTACAACTGCTGTGTCCTTTCTCATCACCCGGTAGGTTTCTCCGGAGGCATCTGGATCCACCTGTGAGAAGCCCCCTTCCCCCTGCAGCCTCAGGATGCCAGTGGCTTCCCCCGTCTCCCGGGTGAGATGTCCTTGGGTAAGTCCAGTGCTCTCTCTTCCTCTACTTCCACCCAACCAGCTGTCCCAGGGCAAGTGTCACATTTGAACTCCCATGGATTTGAGGGGTGACAGGGGTGTGATAACACACCCCAGACCCTGCAGACTTACCTCCCTTTGAAGCCATCCCCGTAGGCTTGGGGACTGACCACGGTGGCACGGCAGTCTCCACGGTGAGAAAAGTCAAGCGCAGGACCCGGACAGCAAACTGTCAACTGCAGATGCTCAGGGTCCAATTTTAAATGTCAACAGGCTTAGAATGTAGCTCTCCAGAATTCTGCAGTGGGGGAGGGGTGGGGGCAGTTGGGCTGGTGGGGGTGGGGAGACATACCGTGCAGGGTTCTGGCAGGTAGGCAGGATTCTGAAGGTCCCTCAGATTATACAGGGGCAGCACAGTGGGTGTGTGCCTCTGAGGCAAGTTTCAAGTTGTTTCTCAGATTCACAGCACAAGGCTTCTGCCTGGTGTTCTACTCACTTCATTTCTTTCTCAACAAACCAGTTTTTGTGCCCCTCAGCCAACCCTGCTGTAGAGTGGCTGCACTTTCTGAAGGTAGCTCAGAACAAGGAATCTGATAAATACAGGGATTGTAAGGGAGGTAGGGGGAATGAGTGTCTGGAAATAGGTCTGGATTGTCTCAGCACGTCCAGCGGGCTGGGTTGCTGTATGCACATCATTCCGTAGGAAGCAGTCCTTGTACGCTCAGCTACTGTCCATTGCTGCGACCTCTGCAGACTCCCGTGGACTGGCCTTACGTACGTACGATCCCCTTTGCTGGAAAGCCATGAAAATTCATGACAGACAGCTGTGTCGCCTACATGTCCAAGACCAGAAATTCCATCATTTAGTGTCTGGGTATTATGTTGTTGTTAAGTGTTTTAATTTTTGTGTATTCAGGGTATGCTGCATGGTCCTGTGTGTTTGTTTTTTGTGATCTTCAGGAAATGTGTATGAGCATTTCAGTGGGTGAGGGCAGATCTATAATTATTTGTGGGGAGTAGTAGGATGAATAGGTGCAGGTGCAGGGTGGGATTTGTCTGGTTGTGTATTCCGGAAGATGGAGGAGTTATACTACAAATACTGTGAGTATTTGGTACCCGCGATTTTGTATTTGCAGGTAGTGTGTGGATGTATGTGCATTTGAGGGCATAAGGTGGCATGTTTGCATATTTGTCGTGTGCTAGGTAATTGTGGGTATACTGGAGGGTATGGCGGGTGGAGAGCCACATGTGTGTCGATTTTGTGTGTGTATTCAAGGGGCATGGTGGTTTGGATGAGTGTTTTTGGGCAGTGTGTGTTTCTGGTTTCAGTAGGGTTATATATTCTGGGAGTTGAGCGTACGTGTATCTGTTAGAGAGTTGGGGTTCTCTGTTTATATGGAGGGGAGTGGGGGAAGTGTATTTATCTGTATTAGAGCTGTGTGATATGGTTCTTTGTTAGTATCTGGGGATGTGGAAGCCGGTTCCTACTGGACTGAGATAGGTTGGGATTTGGGCATGGTTTTATGTGTATTTGTAAATGGTATGCCGTAGCCATCTCTGTATGTCTTGGGCGTGGATGCTGGTTTGTGTGTATATCCATGAGCAGGTGGATGGATTATATGTTTATTCGTAGTGTATGGGATGGCTGGCCAGTTATCTCAGTTGATTAGAGTGCAGCTTGTAATGCAAAGGTTAAGTGTTCGGATCCCTGTACCTGGTCAGCCGCCAAAAAAAAAAAGAAAAAAGAAAAAAGTATATATATACATTTATATATATATATGTATATATATATATATATATATATATATATATGTGCATGGGATTGCGAGTTTAATCGAGACCTAGTGAGGTCCGTTTGTCCGATGTGCCGTGGGTAAATAATGGAAGTTTTAATTATTAGGCCAAGTAATGGAGAACAGGTGGCTAAAGCTCAGAAAAACCCTGTACTTGTTTTTAGTTGTTTTACAAATCCCTTTTTCCTATCTTATTGTCTTCGTGATGAAGTGATTTCTGTCTAGTAGTACATTTTTATGTTATGCTATTTATTTTTAGCGTATCTATTCCATGTTTTTGCTTTATGGTTACCGTGAGGCTTACCACGAACGTCTTAGGGTTATAACGGGTAGTTTGAAACTTTAAAAACTGATAATAACTTAACTTTGATTGCAAAGAGAAAAAGAATTAAAAAAGCGAGAAACAAACTCTACACGTTGACATCGTTTCTCACCACATTTTGACTTTTTTAATGTTTGTATTTACATCTTTTTGTATTTCCTGGCTTTTATACCATTTTTGCAGTTGTTATCTTTAAGAGGTTCGTCTTTTCGTCTTCATACTAAAGGCATGACCGGTTTTCTGGAACTCGATCACTGCTTTGGAACTAAATTGCTGCTCTGCTGTTTTTCCCTGTCTGGGTAAGACCTATGGCAAGCAGCGGAATTAATTTCTGACCTTTTAGTCACTTTTAGGTCAAGAAATGACTCCACGGGAGCACATAATCTGTGTGAGAACTTTGGTGAGGAATTGGGTCTTTCCCACAGATCGTGCCCCTCGCAGCACTGTGTGGAAGCTCTGCCGATGAGAACACAGCACACCTGCTGAGGTTCCACAACAGTACACCTTTGGATGTTCAGCCCTCAGGGCACTCCAGATGTTCCTGTGGAAGTGTCTGGAGACGGGCTTCCCATGGGGATTCCCAGACCGGTGGGAAAGTTGAGTGCCAACCTCCATTTCTCTGCTCTCATCTTGGATACTGTGGATGTGCTGCTGTGAACATGGGTGTGAAAATATCTCCATGAGACCCTGCTTTCAGTTCTTTTGAGTATATACCCAGAGGTTGAGTTGCCAGAACATATGGTAATTCTGAGTTTAATTTTTGAGGGATAGTAATAGTGTTTTCTACAGCAGCAATGCCATTTTCCATTTAAACCAGCAGTACAGAGGATTTCCAGTTTCTCCACATGTTCACCAACAGTTTTTTTTTTTGTTGTTGTTGTTAATGGTAGCCAGTTTAATGACCATGAGTTGGTTTCTCATTATGCTTTTGATTTGCATTTCCCTAATGATTACTGATACTGAGCATTTTTTCATGGTCTTTTGGTCATTTGTATGTCTTCTATGGGGAAATGTCTATTCAAGTCCTTTGTCCATTTTGGAATTTTTTTTTCTTTGTTGCTGTTTTCAGGAGTTCCCTATATTTTTGGAACCTCATTTCTTTCCCTTATTTAATTAATTAATTAATTTATTTATTTATTTATTTGAACCTTATTTTTTTCCCTTATTTACTGATTTGCATATGTTGAACCATCCTTGCATCCCTGGGATGAATCCCACCCACTTGATCATGATGTGTCATCTTTTTGATGTGTTGTTGCATTCTGTTTGCTAATATGTTATTGAAGATTTGTACATCTGTGTTTGTCAAGGATAGGGGCCTGTAGTTTTCTTTTTTTGTTCCATCTTTGGTTTTAGGATCAGGGTGATGTTGGCCTCATAGGATGATTTTTGGGAGAATGGCCTCTCTTTCCCTTTTTTGGAAATGTGTGCTCTCCTCCAGCTGCAAAGACAATGTTGGCTCCACTAGTGAATTTATTTGAAAGGCACTGTGCTCAGTGGCATGGCTTGTATGCTTGTCCCGTGGTGGCAGTTAGTGACATTACGTCTTCACGAGATCTCACCGTCGATACTTCCATAATCCTCCTTTTGATGCACTTTCCATTGTTATGTCTGTCTACATTTGTTTCAGAACATTTCATTTGTTGGACAGATGGGGCGATACATTTGCAATTTCTTTCTGATTTCTTTATGGAACGTGTGCAGTCGTAAGTGAGCATCGTTCATCTTTCTAACCTGAATATAGTTGCATATTCAGAGGTGAAGTTGTATGCTATCTTGGCAGCATTGTGGAGATTGAGACAGTAACAAGCTAATGGTAAGTAGAGTCATTTGAACTTTTGGTGTGTGAAACACAGATTTCAAGTGTTTATCTTTTTTTAAAGTTTCAGTTGGGAAAATCATGCTGTTACTCTTTCATATTCCTCTTTTGGATTTATGCACATCTGTACGAATCATTAGAAACTATTCATTACATAATATTCTTTAAGAAGATGCATAATGATGGCCTTTGCGAATGGGTTTTTCTCCATTTCTTTCTTATTTCTCCCTTTGAAATGACTACTGTTTTTTTAATTTAAAAAGTCTGCTCCAGTATCTTGAGTAGGTCTAACGTAAGTGATGGGTTCTTTTTTGTAGTGAGATGTACAAATCCGATGAATCTCTCTAAGTGTTTGTTCTTAGACATCATACTTCGTCGTCTCCAAAGACCAAGCAAATGAGGTCTCTCTTTTGTAGTCAGAAAAAAAATTAAAAGCTGATGAACGTAATTTTCTTTTCTTTCTTTCTTTTTTTTTTTTTTTTTTTTACAGTGGATGTGTCATGCCCCTTGTCATTCCTTAGAGTCACTTCATGACCTTTTAGAATGTGGTGGGGTGGGTAGAAATAGCATATCTTTAATTTTAAGAGTGTCGGATTTGTGGGAAAGGAGGTGTGCAAGGAATCAGCTTTCTGAAGCCACCAGTGCCCTGAAGGCACCGGGATGAAGCGCGTTCTCAAGCCTCACAGGGAAATCTAACATTGTGTTCAGATACCACTGGCTCCTTTATGATGTTCTCAGTAACTGAGTGTGAAGGTACCAAGTCTTCCTCTTTATTTGTGTTTGTTTGTTTGTTTAATTTTTAATTTTGATTATAGATATTTATGGTGCACAGAGTTGACTGTTGGTATTTGTGTGCAGTATGTGACGATGAAATCAATATTATTAGTGTGTTCGTCATTAGAAATTGTAATTATTCTTTGTGTCCTTTGCCCAACCAATCCCTAAGCACCCTGCCCCTCCTCCTTTCTGACCTGTAGTAACTATAGGTCTGTTCTCTTTTCAACACTTTACTGTGGTCTCCCTTCCTCTCTCCCACCCTCCCTCCCACTTATAAGTGAGGGCATACAGTATTTCTCTTTCTGTGCCTGGCTTATTTCGCTTAGCATAATTTTCTCCAAGCTCATCCGTGTTGCTGCGAATGGAAGAATTTCATTCTTTTGTATGGCTGAGTAGTATTCCATTGTGTGTATAGCACATTTTCCTTGTCCAGTTGTCTGTAGATGACATTTCGGTTGGTTCCATGTCCTGGCTATGGTAAACAGAGCTGCAACAAACATGCATCCCTTCGACATGATGATTTCCATCACTTGGAGTATGTACCCAGAAGTGGGATTGCTGGATTGTGTGGTAGTCCTGTGTGTTGTTTGAGAAGCCTCCATAGTGTTTTCCATAATGGTTGTATTAATTGACAGTCCCAGCAACAGTGTGGAAGGGTTCCCCTTTCTCCGCATCCTCCCTGGTATTTGTTATTCTCTGTCCTTTTGAAAATAGCCAGTCTAACCGGGGTGCGAGGATGTCTCAGGGTGGTTTTGATTTGCCTTTCCCTAATGATTAGTGATATTGAACATTTTTCGTGTACCTGTTGGCCATTTGTTTGTCTTTCTCTGAAAAATGTCTCTGCCCATTTTAGTACAGAATGGTTTGCTTATGTGCTGTGGGGTTGTTTGAGTTGCTTATGTTTCTGGATATTAGCCCCTTGTCTGTGTGCTTCCTTTGCTGTGCAGAGGCTTTATGGTTCGATATAATGCAATTTGTTTACTTTTATTGCTTGTGCTTTTGGGGTTTTATTCATAAAGTCTTGGCCCAGTCCTACATCCTGAAGTATGTCCCCTGTGTTTTCGTCTAGGAGTTTTCTAGTTTCAGTTGTTATAGTTGAGTCTTTAATCCCTTTTGAGTTGATTTTGTGTACGGTGAAAGGTATGGGCCTAGTTTGATTTTTCTACACACGGATATCCAGTTTCCCCAGCACTGTTTATTGAAGATGTCCTTTCCACAGTGTATATTCTCGGTGGCTTTGTCAAAGATAAGTGGCCAGTAATAAGTGCTTATTTTACGTCGAAAGAATGGAAACACTTCAAATAACCTAACATTCAATCTCAAATAAGTAGAAAAACAAAAACACTCTTATCCCAGAACTAGTAGATGGAAAGCAGTAATTAAGGTCAGAGTCGAACTAAATGAAGTAGAGACCAAAAGAATGATGCAAAAAATCAATGAAGCAAAAAGTTGGCCTTTTTAGGGGAAAAACAAACTACACAAGCTGTTGGCCAGCCTACTTAAAAAAGAAGAGAGAAGGCCCACATAACAAAAATCAGAAATGGAAAAGGAGACATTGCAACCGATTCCACAGAAATACAAAGAATCATTAGAGGTTGTTAGGAGCAACTATACTCCAACAAATTTGAAAACCTGGAGGGGATGGATAGCTTTCTGAACACACGCAAACTACTGAGACTGAACCAAGGAGAAATGCAAAACCTGGAGAGACCAATAAGAAGCAATGAGACTGATGCAGTCATCAACAGTAGCCCAACACAGAAAAGCCCAGGACCAGATGGCTTCACTGCTGCATTCTACCAAAGCTTTAAAGAAGAATTAACAGCACTCCTTTTCAAACTATTCCAAGAAATTGAAACAGAGGCCATCCTCCTAAATTAATTCTATGAAGCCAGCATCATCCTGATCCCCAAATCAGACAAAGACACAACGACAACAAAAAATTACACGTCAGTAACCTTGATGAACATAGACACAAAAATCTCCAACAAGATATTAGCAAACAGAGTACAACAGCACATCACAAAGATTATACACTGTGATCATGTGGGTTTCATCCCAGGGATGCAAGGATGGTTCAACAGACATATATCAATAAATGTGATACACCACGTCAACAAAAGCAAGGATAAAAACTATATGATTATCTCAAGAGATGCAGAAAAAGCATTTGAGAAAATTCAGCATCATCCCTTCTCGATAAAGACCCTTAACTAAGTAGCTATCGAAGGAAAATATCTCAATCCAACAAAAGCCATATATGACGATCACACTGCCAACATCGTCCTGAATGGGGAAAGATTGAAAGCTTTTCCTTCAAGAGCAGGAGTAAGAGAAGGATGCTCACTCTCACCACTCCCATTTAACATAGTATTGGAAGTACTAGCCAGAGCAATCAGGCAAGAGAAAGAAGTAAAGGGCATCCTCATTGGAAAAGACAAAATCAAACCGTCACT